>NC_045635.1:19205125-19529898 GCF_009829155.1 Mustela erminea | reverse complement strand
TTGGAATATTCGCATGGAATGTTATCCATCCTACAGTGTGAACAGCAAAAACTGACAATATCTGAATTTCTGATTTATTATATTGACAATCCATTTGCCTCTAGTCTTTAGCACTGTTGCCATGAAACTTTTTCAAATAATTTCATGAAGTCATTAAAACGTACCTGTTTTTTCCAACAGATACGCTGTGACACCTCTGTCAGGGGAGTTTTGCCTGAACGAAACAAAAAATAAGTCATTCAAACATAAAAGTCACAAAATTTTTCTCTAAGGGACCCAACTACACAGGAATAATTCGGAGTTGTACCCTTCAATGCAAAATCAGGTACAAGTCACATACTATCCAAAAGGTTTATAGAACTAACTGCAAAGTGTTTAATAAGTATTTGCTAGGGTTTGAGAATTTTTTTTTTCTCCTGCTTACATGCTAACAAATTAGCCTGTGACCATTTCCTGGATGCCAGCAGCATGGTAAGCAGTATATTTGTGTGGTTTCCCCCCTACCCAAGTCCCACAGGGGCCATGCAGAGGGACCCAGGGGACAAACTGTGTGTTTCATGTACTTTTGCATTACAGCCAAGGAACGCTGGCCTTGTGGGGATTCACATCTTTTAGAGCAAGCCTCCTATTTGTTCAGAAGGAGATAATCACTTCATCCTTCAAGGCAGCTCCCTACAAACAAAGCCCTGGCAAAGGGCTCAGGTAAAGAGCAGTCTGGGTCTCGTGTTCCAGGCACATGGAAGAACAGGCAGTGTGGCTCTGGGCTGCGACGGACAGCATCTTCCAACAACAGCACGCCCAGAGAGAAAGCAGGCTCTCTATCCTTCCACATGAAGCGGAAAATAAGAGGTCCTGCCCAAAGTTTTGCTCCCAGAATATTTTCCTTCACCACCATCTTTCAGGGACTAGAATGTAACCATTTTTAAAGCTGGTGCCAACAAACCGTGCTTAGGTAACCAGGCCTGTGCTTTTTCTCTGTTAACCAATCATAGAGAACTCTCTGGGAAGTCATAAATGTGGGTTAAGGGAGATGTAAATCAGTAGAAGCCAGTACCATGGGAGTTTAAAACATCGCTTCATGCACTTTACTTGTGCCTTCTGACCCGTTTGGACTCAGTCATGTATGTACAGTGTTACCATTTTCTACTGGAATACTGTTGTCACATCCAGTTTTAGTGTTTCCATGGATCAGATGACACTCACTTCCTGATGGTCATTTCACACAGCACAACTTACTCTTTAACCTTCCAGATTTCCATGGATTGAAACTATCCAGAAGCTGGAGTGCAAAGAAAACAATTGATACGGCCCCTTCCCATGGCACAGAGCAGGTAGAGGGGGTGGAGTGAATCTGGAAGGGCAAATGGAAGATATCTAGCCCAGCCCATAAATGGCATTGATGTCAGTGGCACGATTTTCTAAAACATTAAGCCATTCTTGGGAAAGTTCCAAATGAAACAGCACGCTCTTTTCAATTTACACAGTAGTTCCGTTCCTGGAAAATTCCAGGATATTAAAACCATGCAAAAAATACTTTGAGTTATGCTCACTTCAGCAGCAATATACTAAAGTTGAAATTATACAGAGAAGATTAGTGTGGCCCCTGCACTACTGGAATGACATGCAGATTTGTAAAAAGCACCCCATATTTTCAAAAATAAATTTCAGAAAGAGAAAAAAGTACATTGAGTTTATATGCAAAATAAAGTCAGGTTTAGGTTCAGATAATTACAAATAAGCTTTTCATATACATGAATGCCTAGGGGGTGTTTGAAAATTACATAAGATGTAGGAAAATTCATCCTTGTAAGAAAGTCACATGCATTGAAGGACATATGACATTCTTGGCTTCTGCCCAACTAACTAATCCCCAGCCAGGGGGTTCCCATCAATCACTGCAACAACCATAGTAGCCCCACGTGTTTTCAAAGCATACCCTTGGATGGTACTGCCCCTTGTGATACTCTACTAAGGTGAAACATTCATCCTTGTAGAATCTGAGTTTGATATTTCATCCACTTAGCATCTGGAGGCAACACTCAACAGAAGAAATTACTTCTCAATTTATGGATTCTTGTTCAATCCAACATACAAAAGTCTCTCACCCAGTTACCAAAGACTTGCTGCCATTTCTGGCAATGTATACTTGTGAATTTAAATTTTCTGATTTTGTATAAATACAAAGTAAGAAAATAACTGAACATGAAGCTCAAACTTCACATGGAGCCAGATTAAAGTTTATAAATAACCACATTTCATATCACCTGATACTAAACTATAACTTTTTTTACTTTTAACTAATATATTTTAAGTAATACATCCACATGACATAAAAATACTAAATATAAAATATAAACAAAATATATATAAAATAAAATACATAAAAACAAAATATATTTTAAAATATAAACAAAAGTAAAGAATAAAAACATCACATTCTATAGTAGACAGAATAATGGCTCCCCTCAGATATGTCCACGACCTGATTTCCTGGAACCTGTGAATGTTAACTTACACGGCAAAGGGGACTTTGCAGATGTGACTAAGTGAAGGTTCTTGAAATGGGTAGATTATCCTGGATTATCCAAGTGGGCCCAATATAATCACAGGAGTCCTTAGGAAAGGGAAACAGAAGGGTCAGAAGACAGAGAGAGTGATGTGACAATAAGAACATATATTGGAGTAATGCAACCAGAGTCAAGGAATTAAGGCAGCCTCAGCTTCAAAAAACGGAAGACACAAGCAATGCATTCTCTCTTAGAACTTCCAAAAGGAACCAACCCTGAAGATGCCTTGATTTTAGTCCCACAAGCCTCTTCCTATTTCTGACCTTCAAAACTGTAAGAGAACAAATTGGTGGTGTTTTAGGGCACCACATTTGTTGTAATTTGTTACAACAACAATAGGAAGCTCATAAACATTCCTACCCCTGCCCCCACTGAGATATCCACCATTGTTAACACCTTGGTACCTGTACGTCGGGATCTTTTCCTATACCGTTATATGTGTCTGTGCATGTGTGCGTACTTCTTACAAAAATGAATTACAGTTGGATCACACGCTATTTTATAACCTGCTTTTTTAAGTCTACAAACTCCATATGTCCATTTCATCAAATCTCTAGACTACATTAAAAATTTCCCAAATGACACAAAATGCCCCGAACAGTTGTTTGGTCCATAACAGAATCTGTTTGAGGACCACACATAGCATCTGATTTTTAGGTCCCTTTTGTTACGATGTTGACTATTAAAGAGGCAGTTCTACAGCTGCTTTGAAGAATGTGCCACCTTTTGGTTCATTTAATTTCTACCTCTGGTGCTTTTTAGTTTGTCCTTTTATCCCTGTATTTGCTGTAACATTTTTCCTAAACATTTTTGGCTAGAATTCTCTGTAGGTGATGGGCATTCAGGCCGAATCATATCAGAAAACATGTAATATATGGTTAATCCATTAATGATGTTAAGACTGACCAAAGGATTACGGTGATGATTGCCTATTCATTCCATTTTACAGTTATATTTTTGCCCTGAAACTAGAAGTGACCATTGTTCTTTTTGCATTTTAAAAATATCCAGTTCCAGGGTACTTGGCTGGTTCAGTTGGTAGAGTATGTGACTTTTGATGTTGGGGATGTAAGTTCAAGTCCTACACTAGGTATAGAGATTACTTAAAAATAAAATCTGTTTTAAAAAAATCCAGTTCCCATTAATCATTTTAATACCTATAGGTGTGGTGTTATGATCATTATAAGTATCACGGTAATTTCATTCAAGATTGTGATACTTTTCAAAATCTATCACCTCTTCTACATTTACTAATTAGCATTCACCTGTGAAGTAAATCTTTCCTTCATTTGGGGAGATATTTGGTTACATGAAATACAAATTCTACTGGAAAGGCAGGATAAAATGCTTTTTTTTTTTTTACCACTAATTACCAATTTCCTTTTTTAAAAGATTTTATTTATTTATTTTGACAGAGAGAGCAAGAGAGGGAACATAAGCAGGGGGAGTGGAAGAAGGAAAAGCAGGCTTCCCGTCGAGCAAGGAGCCCAATGCAGGGCTCGATCCCAGAACCCCAGGATCATGACCTGAGCCCAAGGCAGACACTTAACAACTGAGCTACCAAGGTGCCCCATAATTACCAATTTTCATAGTAGGTAGTTGATTCAACAGTTTTCTCAAATGGTGCCTTTTCGAGTCCATCTGTTTGAACTCATTGTCACCATAGTCTTTATAATGCTCTAAATGTCATGATAATGGCCAGTGGAACGTAACCCCAGTAATCTTTAAAAACTTCATTTATTTCCAGCACAACAAAATTTCCCTGGCTTTCCTTGTATTTTCCCTGTTGCAGCCTTGGAATAAGCTATTTCTCCAAAAGGCCCAGTTGCACTTTAATGGGGAATGGTTTCCAGACCACAACCTGAGCACTCAGGGGCATTCATCATAACTGAGGTGACACTGCTTTTAGGCCATTTCAATGGATAGAGCTATAAAAATATACATATTGAGGCAGACAGGCTCTAGGGTGGCCCCCATGATCCTTACCTCCTGGTGTTCGTGTCCCTGTGTGCTCCCCTCCTGAAAGTGGAAGGAATCATGACATGCTTCTAGTCAGTAGTGTATGGCAAAGACAACAGGATGCATATGTATGTATGACTGATGCCAGTCTTAGAGTATCACCCTTGCTAGCTCTAAAGAAGCCAGCTGCCAGGCTGGGAACCACTTATGGAGAGAGCCACTTGAAAAAGAACTAAGGGCAGCCTCTGGCTAATAGCCAGCAAGAAACTGAGACCCTCAGTCCAGCAGCCTGCAAGGAATGAAAAACTGCCAATAACCACAGCGCTTGGGAACAGATGCGAGCACAGCCTTGAGTGACACATTGATGGAACCTCTGTGAGTCCCTAAAGCAGAGCATTTAGCTAAGCCACGCCCAGACTCCTGACCCACAGAAAATGTGAAATAATAAATGTGTCCTGTATTAAGCCTCTAACTACGTGGTAATATCATGTAGCAATAGATAACTAATACACTATTTAATCATGGGCATATATGAATTTTTAAATTCAGTTTTAACATTACAGTGTTTTTCTTAATTTCCCAGAATTTTATATTAATAATCTCATTAAAATAATGGGACTATTGATCCTAGCCCCCAGAGGACTGCACACCAAATGGTAAGAAAAAACTGAAAATGAGGGATCTTTTCTTTCTGTTTTTCCATTCTTCCTCTCTTTGAAGGACAGCATTTATTCATTCATATTTTTTCATTTACAGTCTTGCTCATTTAAGTTAACTAAGTCAGGAAATCACTTTATAATAATTTTAGCCCTAAAATTCCTTAAATTGTTATTATGAAGTATAACATTTCCTATTAATATAGTATTCCATGGTTTAAAACTAATTTTTTTTCATGTCAAAGTTTCTCTAATAAATTTTGGAATGGAGTTCAATTAACAGAAGTTTAGACACAATTATCACACAAATTACTTGCTTTTCACTAACTATGCTTATTTCCCTGAACAAGGCATATCTATGCTTTTTAAATGTTTTTTTGAAAAGAATACATAGTTTCCTTCTTCATATTCATATGAAATAGAAATTCAAAGTGCAAGCTCTGGACAACCACTTATGGTGAACAAAGATGTCCCTAATTAAAATAACTACTTCCTTCTTTTAATATTTAGTAACGAACATTTATCTAGTTTTTTATTTTTTATTTTATTTATTTATTTATTTGACAGACAAAGATCATAAGTAGATAGAGAGGCAGGCAGAGAGAGAGGAGGAAGCAGGCTCCCCGCTGAGCAGAAAGCCAGACATGGGACTTGATCCCAGGACCCTGAGATCATGACCTGAGCTGAAGGCAGAGGCTTTAACCCATTGAGCCACCCAGGCACCCCACAGTTTTTTAAATTATATAAATAAATCTATATTTCTATTATTTATGGTAAAAAGTTAAATGTTTTCAAATACCCACAGGGAGTAATGTCATTAATATTGATAAAAGAAAAAAATACTTAGATTCACTTTGAATACTAATCTATTACTTTCAGGTTTAGCACAAGATGTTATAGAACAAATAATTCAGCCAGACAAAAACCATTTCTCAAAAGTACTACTTCCAGTAACAATTTCTCTTTTGAATGAGACTTGACAATAAATATTGTAATGTTTCTTACAATCACCCTGCTCATGAGTCAACAAGTATACTATAATGTATTTTATAGAAGGCAGCAAGGCTGGCCTTACAGAAGCTTGAGGACAATAGGTAGGTTCTCTTGACCAAAATTAGCATATCCACTAAAAAAGAAATTAAGTTACTTAATTCAAAGACTTTTCTGGCACAGCTTCACACATTCTTTAAAACTCTGTTCCATGTCATGAAACTCTTTTTTCTAGATTAGTAAAGTATTAAAGAGATTGAAGGAATCTTGAGAAATAGGTCTAGGTTTTATTTCTTTTTCTGTCCTCGGGTCTAGTATAAAACCTGGCATATTAACTCAATTAATGTTAAATAAGTGAATGAGTAATTGGAGGAAGGAAGGAAAGGGTGTGAAGCATCAAGTGAGATGGCCTTAATGCCTTTAAGTTACTGTGAAATATATTTAAATGTTTTTAAATGAATAAAGAAATATAAAATTATGAAAAACTGAAAAAAGTTAACCAAAACCTTAGTGAAAGCTGCAGATTTCCATGAATCAATGAAAGAAATAGGTATTAGTAGGAGGATCCCCAGAAGATGGGAGAGTAGGATTCTCAGCTCCCCTCTTCCCACAGATACAACAAAGCCATAAATACATATAATGCAACTCACTCTGAAAATCACCTGAAGTTTGGAAGAACAGATCTTCCATAGCTAAAGACCAAAAAAAGAAGACCACATCAAGAAGAGTAGGAGGGGCAGAGACACAACTGAGAATCAGATATTTGACATGGTGACCCACAAGAGCGAGAGACATTACAGACACAGAAGTTATCTCTGAGGAGCAAGGGACCAAGACCCACATTGGGCACTTCCAGCCCTGGGGACCTGCACTGGGAATATGAGCCCCCAGAATGTCTGACTTTGAAAATCAGCAGGGCTTACCTCTGTGAGAGTAGAAGACTATAGGAAACTGAGTCTCCACTCTTAAAGAGCCAGTACACTGTGACACTTGGTCAAGACCCAGCAAGGATGCAACGTGTGACAAGCACATGGGTTATACATAAAGATTTATTTTAGGGGATGTTTTCGAGGAGAAAGGATCTTTAGGAAATTTCTCTGGAAATGGAAGTTTTGGGAGGCACTATTTGTCTTACCCTCCCTCAGTGTAGCTAGCAAGAAGCTTTTGGGAGTCAGTTCTGATACTCTCCACCTACCTTGCAAGCACCTATTACCCCACAATGGCATTCACCTGCAGACCTGCCATGACAGGTGCCTCTCCAAGGCAACTTCTGTCCTTCCATATCTGGTGGGCACCCCCAGCTGGGACTGGAATCCCCCCAAAGCAGCTATCAGCCAACTACACCTGGCAGGCAGCCCTGGTGGTACTCCACCCCTCCAAAATGACTCCTGCCTTGAGAAATCAGAGAGGGGGTGTCAGTCCTGCCCACTAGCACAATCATAGCAGTTGTAGCCTGGTTCTGGTAACCAGGGGAGACTGGATTAGTAGGCCCTACAGGACAACTTCTAAATAAGGCCACTACCTTCAAGACTAGGAGACGTAGCTGACCTACTTACTTAATACATAGAAAGAAATACAAAGAGTGAGACAAAATGAGGAGACAGAGGAATATTTTCCAAACAAAGGAACAAGACAAAAATCTCAGAAAAAGAGCTAAACAAAATAGAGATAAGCAAGCTACCTTATAAAGTGTTCAAAGTAATGGTCATAAAGATATTCACTGGGCTTGACAGAAGAGTGAGAGCTTCAAAAAAGTGATAGGAAATATAAAATAGAACCAATCAAAACTGAAGAATACAGCAACTGAAATGAAAAACACAGTACAGGGAATCAACAGCAGATTATGGTATGCAGAGGAACAGATCAGCGCTCTGGAAGATAAGGCAATGGAAAGCATCTAAGCTGAATAGCAAAAAGAAGAGGTAATTTTTAATAATGATGCCACCTGGGTGGCTCAGTCAGTTAAGCATCTGACTTTGGCTCGAGTCACGATCTCAGGGTCCTGGGATCGATCCCCCTCCACCTTGAGTCAGGGTCTGCTCTCAGCAGGGTGTTTGCTTGTCCTTCTCCTTCTGTCCCTTCCCCAGCTTGTGCTTGCAATCTCTCTGTCTCAAATAAAAAAGTAAAATCTTTTTTAAAAATGATGATAGATTAAGGGATCTCCACAACATCATCAAGTGTGCTAACATTCACATTACAGGGGCCCCAGAAGACGAGAGATACAGAGGTAAAAAAATTATTTGAAGAAATAATAGCTGAAAAATTCCCTAACCTGGGAAAGGAAACAGACCTCCAGGTCCAGGAAGCACAGAAAACCCCAAACAAGATGAACCTGAGGAGGTCCACACCAAGACACATAATTAATATCTCAAAAATTAAAGATAATCTCAAAAGCAGCAAGAAAAAAGCAAATAGTTATGTACAAGAAAAACCCTATAGGGTTATCAGCTGATTTTTTTTCAGCAGAAACTTTGTAGGCCAAAAGGGAGGGGCGTGATATATTCAAAGTCCTAAAAGGCAAAAAACATACAACCAGCAAGGTTATCATTCAGAAATGCAGGAGAGATCAAGAGTTTCCTAGATAAATAAAAGTTAAAGGAGTTCATCACCATTCAACTGGACTTAGAAGAAACGGTAAAGCAGAAAAGGTCAGGGGTGCCTGAGTGGCTCAGTCGGTTAAGTGTCTATCCTCAGCTCAGGTCATGATCTTGGGGTCCTGGGAACAAGCCCTGCAGTGGGCTCCCTGATCAATGGGGAGCCTGTTTCTTCCTCTCCCTCTGTCGCTCCCCTGCTTGTGCTCTCTCACTCACTCTCTCTCAAATAAATAAATATTTTAAAAATTTTAAAAAGAGAAGAAAAGAAAAGGCCATAAAACTAGAAGTGATAGACTAATGAAAGAACACAATTTCACTGGTAAAAGCAAATATATAGTAAAGGTAGTAGATCAATCAGTTATAAAGTTAATGTAAAGGTTAAAAGACAAAATAAGTACAATCAATTCTATCTACAAAGATTTTTAAGAGATAGACAAAATATAAAGATGTGAAATATGACATTATATACCTAAAATGTGGATGGGGGAGTAGAAATGCTGTGCTTTTAGAATGTGTTCAAATTTAAGCAGCCATCCACCTAATAGAGATTGCTATATACATTGGATGTTATATATGAATCTTATAGAGCCACAGATCAAAAACCTATAATACACAAAAAATAAAGAGAAAGAAAGCCAAGCATAATACTAAAGAAAGTTACATAGTCATAAGGGAAGTGAACAAGAGAAGAATAGAGAACTACAAAACAACCAGAAAACAATTAACAAAAGGTCAGTAAGTACATTTCTATCAATAATTACTTTAAATGTAAGTGGACTAAATGATGCCATTAAAAGACAGAGAGTGAATGAATGGATAAAAATAATAACAACAACAAGACCCATATATATATATATACACATACATATATGAGTTTCTTGTAGGCAGCATACATATATATATACATACATATATATGTATGTGTATATATATATATATGTATGTATATATATATGTATGCTGCCTACAAGAAACTCACTTCAGACTTAAAGAGACATACAGACTGAAAATGAAGGGATGGAAAAACATATTCCATGCAAATGAAGGCAAAAAAAAAAAGGCTGGGGCAGAAATACTTAAATAGGGCAAAATAGACATTAAAACAGAATGTAACAAGAGACAAAGAAGGTTATTACATACTGATAAAGGGATCAATCCAACAAGAGGCTAACAATTGTAAATATCTATACACACAACACAGCACAACCTAAGTACATAAAAAAAATTAACAGATACAAAGGGAGAAACTGACAGTAATACGATAATAGTGGGGACTTTAACACTCCACTTACACCAATGGATAGATCATCCAGGGAGAAAATCATAAGTAAACAGTGGCTTTGAATGACATATCAGACCAGATAGACTTAAGAAATATATTACAGAACATTCCATCCCAAAACAGCAAAATTCACATTCTTTTCAAGTGCACATAGAACATTTTCCAGGATAGATCGCATATTACGCCACAAAATAAGTTTCAATAAATTTAAGAAAAATGAAATCATATCAAGCATCTTTTCCAACTACAATGCTATGAAACTAGAAATCAATTACAAGAAGAAAATTGGAAAAAATACAAACAAATGGAACCTAAACAACACGGTACTTAACAACCAATGGGTCAATGAAAGAAATATAAGAATACCTGGAGACAAATGAAAACAAAAGCACAATGGTTCAAAATCTCGGGACATAGCGAAAGCAGTTCTAACAGAATTTATAGCCATAAGTGAGAAACAAGAAAAACCTTAAATACACACTCTAACTTTACACCTAAAGGAATTAGAAAAAGAAGAACAAACAAAGCCTAAAGTTGATAGAAGAAAATAATAAAGATCAGAGTGGAAATAAGTGAAATAGAAATTTAAAAAAAACAAATCAATGAAATTAAGACCTGGTTCTTTGAAAAGATAAACAAAATTGATAAACCATTAGCCAGACTCAAGAAAAAAGGGAGAGGACTCAAATAAATCAAACCAGAAAAGAAAAAGTTACAACTGATACTACAGAAATACAAAGGATTATAACAGACTACTATGAAAAATTATATACTAACAAATTGAACAACCTGAATCGGAAGAAATAGAAAAATCTAAACAGACTGATTATTAGTAACAAAATTGGGTTAATAATCAGAAAACTCCCAACAAACAAAAGTTCAGGACCAGATGGATTCACAGGTGAATTCTATAAAAAGTTTAAAGAAGAATTAATATCTATCCTTCTCAAACTATTCTAAAAAACAGAAGAAGGAATATTTCAAAATTCATTCTATGAGGCTACTATTACCCTGATAGCCTAACTGGACAAAGACAATAAAAAAGAAGAGAAAAAGATTGAAGAATATCCCTAATGAACACAGATGCAAAAATCCTCAACAAAATATTAGCAAATCAAATTCAACAATACACTAAAAGAATCATTCACCATGATCCAGAGGGGGTTTATTCCAGGATGCAAGGATGACTCAATATCTACAACTCAATCCACATGATATACCACATTTAAAAAAATTAAGGATAAAAATAATAACCAACTCAATAGATGTAGAAAAATCATTTGACAAAATTTAACATCTATGCCAATAAAAGCTTTCAACAAAGTAGGTATAGAGGGAACACACCTAAACAAAATAAAGGTCACATATGACAAAGCTACAGCTAACGTCATACTCTATGATGAAAAGCAAAAAGTTTTTCCTCTAAAATCAGGAAAAAGACAAGGTTGTCCACTCTCCCCATTTTTATTTAACATAGTACTGGAAATTCTAGCCACAGAAATCAGACAAGAAAAAGAAATGAGGGGTGCTTGGGTGGCTCAGTGGGTTAAAGCCTCTGCCTACAGCTCAGGTCATGATCTCAGGGCCCTGGGATAGAGCCCCGCATTGGGTACTCTGCTCCGCGGGGAGCCTGCCTTCCCCTCTCTCTCTGCCGGCCTCTCTGCCTACTTGTGATCTCTGCCTGTCAAATAAATAAATAAAATCTTACAAAAAGAAGAATAAAATGCCTACGAATGAATTTAACCAAAGAGGCGGGAGACCACCGTTACTTTTTAACATAGTACTGGAAGTCTTAGCCTCACCAATCAGACAACAAGAAGAAATAAAAGGCATACATATTGGCAAGAAAGAAGTCAAACTTTCACTCTTTGCAGACCACCTGTTACTCTATGTAGAAAACCCTAAAGACTCCACCAAAAAAAAGCGGCAGAACTAATACATGAATTCAGCAAAGGCATGGGATATAAAATCAACATAGAGAGATCTGTTGCATTTCTAGACACCAATAATGAAGCAACTGGAAAAGAAATGAAGGAATCAGTCCCATTTACAACTGCACCAAAAAACGTAAGATACCTAGGAATAAACTTAACCAAAGAGGTAAATGATCTATATCTTGTGAACTATAAAACACTTATGAAAAAAACTGAAGAGCACACAAAGAAATGAAAATACATTCCATGTTCATGGGTTGGAAGCACAAACATTGTTAAAACATCTATACTACCCAAAGCAATCTACATATTTAATGTAATCCCTATCAAAATATCAACAACATTGTTCACAAAGCTAGAAAAAAAAATCCTAAAATTTGTATGGAACCACAAAATAGCCAAAACAACCCTAAAAAAGAAAAGCAAAGCTAGAGGCATCACTATTCCAGACTTTGAGCTGCATTACAAAGCTATAGTCATTAAGACAGTATGGTACAGGCACAAAAACAGACATAGAGATCAATGGAACAGAACAGAAAACCCAGAAATGGACCGAACTACATGGTCAACTAATCAACAAACCAGGAAAGAATATCCAATGGAAAAATGACAGTCTCTTCAACAAATGACGTTGGGAAAACTGGGCAGCAACATGCAGGAGAAGGAAATGACCATTTTCTTATACCATACACAAAAATAAATTAAAAATGGATGAAAGACCTAAATGTGAGACAGGAAACCATCAAAATCCTAGAGGAGAGCAGAGCCAGCAGCTTCTTTGACTTCAGCCATGGCAAATTCTTACTCAACATGGCTCTGGAGGCAAGGGAAACAAAAGCAAAAATGAACTATTGGGACTTCATCAAAATAAAAAGTTTCTGCACAGCAAAGGAAATAATCAACACAACTAAAAGGCAGCCTACGGAAAGGGAGAAGATATTTGCAAATGACAGAACTGATAAAGGGTTAGTATCCAAAATTTACAAATAACTTATCAAACTCAACACCCAAAAAACAAATAATCCAGTTAAGGAATGGCAGAAGGCATGAATCGACATTTTCCCAAAGAAGACTTCCAGATGGCTAACAGACACATGAAAGATAAGATCATTTATCATCAGGGAAATACAAATCAAAACCACAATGAGATGCCACCTCACACCTGTCAGAACAGCTAAAAGTAACAACACAAGAAACAACAGGTGTTGGCAAGTATATGACAAAAAGGGGAATGCAAACTGGTGCAGCCACTCTGAAAAATGATAAGGAGGTTTCTCAAAAAGTTAAAAATGGAACTACCCTACAACCCAGCAATTGTACCACTAGGTATTTACCCAAAGGATATAAAAATATAGATTCGAAGTGGTACATGTATTCTGATGTTGATAGCAGCATTATGAACAACAGCCAAACTATGGAAAGAGCCCAAATGTCCACTGACTGATGAATGGATAAAGAAGATTTGATATGTATGTATGTGTATATACATATTCTTAAAGAAGAATTAATATATATATATACATATATATATATATAATATTACTCAGCCATCAAAAAGAATGAAATCTTGTCATTTGCAATGATGTGGATGGAGTTAGAGTGTATTATGCTAAGTGAAATAAGTCAGTCAGAGAAGACAAATACCATAGGATTTCATTCATATGTGGAATTTAAGAAACAGAACAGATGAACATATGGTTAGTGGGGGGAGAGGGAAACAAACCATAAGAGACTTAAGGACAGATAACAAACTGAAGGTTGATGGAGGGAGAAGAGTGGGGGATGGGCTAGATGGGTGATGGGTATTAAGGAGGGCACTTGTTATGATGAGTACTGGGTGTTGTATGTAAGTGATGAACCACTGAATTCTACTCCTGAAATAAATATTGCACTGTATGTAAAATAACTAGAATTTATAATTTTTTAAAAAGATTTTATTTATTTATTTGACAGAGAGAGATCACAAGTAGGCAGAGAGGCAGGCAGAGAGAGAGGGGAAAGCAGCCTCCCCACCAAGCAGAGAGCCTGATGCAGGCTTTGATCCCAGGACCCTGAGATCATGATCCAAGCCAAAGGCAAAGGCTTAACCCACTGAGCCACCCAGGTGCCCCTAGAATTTAAATAAAAATTGAAACAAAAACAAAAACAGAGAGGTAGAAGACCTATACAGTGAAAACTATAAGATACTGATGAAAGGAATTGAAGATGACACAAACAAATGGAAAGATATATCATGCTCATGGGTTAGAATTAATATGTCCATACTACCCAAAGCAATCTATAGATTCAGTGCAATCTCTAGCAAAATAACCACATTTTTCATAAAACTAGAACAAATAATCCTAAAATTAAAATGGAACCACCAAAGACTGTGGATAGCCAACGAAAGCTTGAGAAAGAATAACAAAGCAGGAGGTATCACAATCTCAGGATCAAACTACACTACAAAGCTATAGTAATCAAAATGGTATGGTATTGGCACAAAAAAAGACACATAGATCAATAGAAGAGGATAGAGAGCCCAAAAGTAAACTCACACTTTTATTGTTAATTAATTTATGACAAAGGAAGCAAGCATATAAAATGGGGAAAAGACAACCTCTTTAATAAATGGTGTGGAAAACTGTATAGCTACTTGCAAAAGAATGAAAGTAGACCACTCTTTTATACCCTACACAAAATAGATTCAAAATGGATTAAAGACCTAAATTTGAGCTCTGAAACCATAAACTCCTAAAGAAAATATAGACAGTAAACTCTTCGATATCGGCCTTAGCAATAATTATTTTTAATCTATCTCTGCAAGTAAGAGAAACAACAGCAAAAATAAATCACTGGGACTACATCAACCAAAAAAATTTTTTTTAAGATTTTTAAAAATTGTTTTAAGTAATCTCTACACTCAATATGGAGCTCAAACTTAAAACCTCGAGATCAAGAGTCGAATGCTCTACCAACTGAGCCAGTCAAGCACCCCAAACTAAAAAAACTTTTGCACAGTGAAGGAAACCATCAACAAAATGGAAAGGCAACCTACTGAGTGGGATAAGATATTTATAAATGATATATCTGATAAGGGGTTAATAACCAAAATATATGAAGAACTTGTACAACTCAACATAAAAAAAAAACAAAAATCCAATAAAAAATGGACAGAGCAAGTGAATAGACACTTTCCCAAAGAAGACATACAGAGGGATGCCTGGGTGGCTCAGTTGGTTAAGCAGCTGCCTTCGGCTTGGGTCATGATCCCAGCGTCCTGGGATTGAGTCCCGCGTTGGGCTCCTTGCTCCGCAGGGAGCCTGCTTCTCCCTCTGCCTCTGCCTGTTACTATGACTGCCTGTGCTCTCTCTCTCATTCTCTCTGTCAAATAAGTAAATAAATAAAATCTTAAAAAAAAAAAGAAGACATACAGAGAGCCAAAAGACACAAGAAAACATGTTCCAGATCACTAATCATCAGGGAAATGCAAATCAAAATGAAAATGAGATATCACCTCACACCACTCAGAATGGCTAGAATCAAAAAGAAAAGAATTAAGTGTTGGTGAAAATGTAGAGAAAAGGGGACCCTCATGCACTGTTGGTGGGAATGTAAATAGGTGCAACCACTGCGGCAACAGTATGTAGTGTAATGTACTGTATGGTATTTCTATTTTTAATACCATACAATTCAGTAATTCCACTTGGGGGTATTTATGCAAAGAAAAAGAAAACATTAACCCGAAAAGATGTATGTACCCCTGTGTTTATTGCAGCATTTAAAAAAATTTTTCTTAAAGATTTTTATTTATTTATTTGACAGAGATCACATGTAGGCAGAGAGGCAGGCAGAGAGGGGGAAGCAGGCCCCCTGCTGAGCAGAGAGCCCAATGTGGGGCTCGATCCCAGGACCCTGGGATCATGACCTGAGCCGAAGGCAGAGGCTTTAACCCACTGAGCCACCCAAGTGCCCTGCAGCATTATTTATAATAGTCAATATATTGACTAAAGCAACTTTAGTGTCCAACAATAGATGAATGGATCAAGAAGACATAGTATACATATGCAATGGATATGTATTATATCCATATTTATTACCCAGCCATGAAAAGGAATGAAAGCTTGCCACTCACCACAACATGAATGGACCTAGAAGGTATTATGCTAAGTGAAATGAGTCATACAGAGAAAGACAAATACTATGATTTCACCTATAACTGAAATCTAAAAAACAAAGCCAGAAAGAGATTCATAAATACAGAGAACAAACTGCTGGTTGCCAAAGGGGAGGGCTGGAAGGATGGATGAACTAGTGCAGGGGATTAAGAGGTATAAACTTACAATTATAAAATAAATAAGTCATGGAGATGAAAAGTACAGCCTGAATTGATAATAGTGTAATAACTTAGTATGGCAACAGACGGTAACTATAGTTATTATAGTGAGCATTTTGTAATACTTATGTGTTAAATCAAGATATAGTACACTTAAAACATTAATATATTGTATGTCAACTGTACTTCTATTAAAAATAAAAATTAATAATAGTAATAATTTTTAAAAATCCAATAAATGCATATTAATAGGCTATAAACCCAGAAATGAGGATTATGTGGATAGCAGGTACAATCCCTACTTTAAGTTTTGGAATCCATGTCATTTTGTCTAAAAAGGGGTTTAGGGGCACCTGGGTGGCTCAGTTGGTTAAGCATCTGCCTTCAGTTTAGGTCATGATCTTGGGGTTCTGGGATCGAGGCCCACACCAGGCTCCCTGCTCTGGGGAGTTTGCTTCTCCCTCTCCCTGTGCCCCTCCTCCCACTCATCCACACATGCAGGCTCTCTGTCTCTCTCTCTGTCTCTGTCTCTCTCTCAAATAAATAAAATCTTTTTACAAAAAGGGTAGGGGGCAGTGGAATTAGTCTGCTCTTAGAGAGCTATGGCACAGACCTCACAATCTGCCAGGCTTTGGCCAAAGGGCAACCTCAAGCCAAAATAGACAGCAATTGCCTTGAAGTAATAGGGACAAAATTGTCCTCTATGGAGTACTTTGGGAAGTTTGTGCACTTTTTTGGACATGCTGGAGTGAAACTGCAAAAAACATCAATGATAAAGGGAGTCTTTAAGGCCACAAGAAGAAAAGGCACTACCATTAAAAAATGAAAATTAGACTGTCATCAGACTTTGCATCAACTGATACCAAAAGACAGTGGAATAATATTTTCCAGTAAAAAAGAGAAATTATTAGCAACATAGAATTTTATACCCAGGTTAAATTACCATTCTAGAGTAAAACAAAATAGGGACATTCACAGAAAGAAAAGTAGTTTCCCACTCACAGACCTTATGAAAAGAAATACTGTGTTTTAAAATTTTTAATTCCAGTATAGTTACTGGAATTATAGTTACATTAGTTTCAGGTGTACATTATAGTGATTCCACACTTCCATGCATTGCCCAGTGCTCATCATGATAAGTTTCCTCTTAATCCCCATTACCTATTTCCCCCCATTCCCCAACCGCCACTCCTCTGGTAACCATCAGTTTGTTCTCTATACTTAAGACTCTGCTTTTGGGGTTGTCTTTTTGCTTTGTATCTTTGTATTGTTTCTTAAATTTGACATATGACTGAAATCATATAGTATTTGTCCCTCTCTGACTTACTTAACTTAGTGTTTTATGCTCTAGAAAAGAAATGTAACTATCAAGAAAGATATCACCCCTATTTCCCAGTCTCAGTGAAAGAGTTGAAGCCTAACTTTGATAAGCACCAATTAGCAAGTACAGCCAGCCTCATCACATAGACCAACCTTCCCCTAATGTCCTCCAGTACTTTTTTTTAAAGATTTTATTTATTTATTTGACAGAGATCACAAACAGACAGAGAGGAAGGCAGAGAGAGAGGGGGAAGCAGGCTCCCCGCTGAGCAGAGAGCCCGATGCGGGGCTCGATCCCAGGACCCTGGGATCATGACCTGAGCCGAAGGCAGAGGCTTTAACCCACTGAGCCACCCAGGTGCCCCCAGTTCTCCAGTACTTTTGCACTAGCTCACCTCAATGCTTAAATTTTAGAGGTGAGTTCAATCACTCCCCCATTGCAATAGTTATTTTTTTTAAAGATTATTTTAAGGAAAAAAAAAGATTATTTATTTGTTTGAGAGACAGCATGCAACCCAGCGTGGGGAGGGACAGAAGGAGAGGGAGAGAAAGACTCTCAAGCAGACTCCCTACTGAGCACAGAGTCTGATGCAGAGCTTAGTCTCACAGCCTTGAGTTCATGACCTGAGCCAAAATCAAGAGTCAGATATTCAACTGACTGAGCCACCCAGGTGCCCCTGCAGTAGTTTTGAATAGTTTTCCTTGACTTTTCAACTGGTCTGGTGCAATTTTTCTTTTACAAAAATTATTCAAAATGTTGCTATTAGAATGAGTACATTTTAAAGAAGAGAACTGGAGAAGACGATCCTTTAATTCCGTGTATGAACCAGCACAATCCCAAGCTCACCTCTGATGAGCATGCATGGGACACACCCAAAGCAATATAGCAAACAAAGACTTTGAGAACTGAACGGTGATACAAAACACCATTCAAACTAGCCCCTGAGTAGACAGTATGTGGGATAAGCCCAAAGTATCAGAGCAAAGGCTTTGAAAAGGGAACTGATATTGGGACTAATGCATACAGAAAGTGAGCTGGGAATTTATAGTCTGAACCCAACCAGGTTGATGGCCTACCTGCTTTTTAAAAAATCACATCCGCCAGAGGACTTTATGACAGGACTCAGATTCTTACAACATAAGATTTTAAATATCCAGTATAGAATCCAAAATTACTTGACATACAAAGAATCAAGAAAATGTGACTAATTCCCAAGGGAAAAGACATTCAACAGATGCCAAACCCAAGATGACTCAGCTACTGAAATTTATAGACAAAAACTTCAAGGCTTCTATAATTACACCCTGTGAGTTAAACATACCCTTTAAATAAGTGAAAAGATACTTCTCAGCAGAGTAAAAAGAAACTATAAAAAAATAACCAAATGGGAGATTTTAGAGGATAAAACTGTAATATATGAAATAAAAAATTCACTAGAAGAGCTCAATAGCAGAAGTATACATGTAACATGTATGTATAATGTATTGAAAGCCATCATTTTATATGATATATAACCATATATGGTAGGTAAATATGAGGATTATGAGGACTGCAGTCACAACTCCTACTTTAAAACTTTGGAATCCATGTCATTTTGTCTCTAGAAAGGGGATTAGTCTAGCCTTGAAGATCATGAGAAGTTGGAGATCTACACCCCAGGTCTCACAACACAGCCGGTCTCTGGCCAAACAGCAAGCTTACTCAAGAGAGGTGGCAATAGTCTCTCAAGTGTTATGGTGTAAAAGAAACAACAGTGCCCTCTAGGGAGCATATTGGAAGTTCGTGTGTGTACTTTTTTGGGACACATTGGAATGGAACTGCAAATTACCAATGATAAAGAGAATATACATACAAAGGAAGGCAGGGAGAATGGGAGAGAGTAAGGATTTGTCTAATGTGATTGTAGGGGATGGAAAACTTAAAATCCTCAGGGCAGGCCAGTTGGCTGGAAACCCAGGGAAAAACTGATGTTGCAGTCTTGAGTCTAAAGGCGGTCTGGAAGCAGAAATTTTTCTTCCTCACAGCAGGTCAATCTTTTTTTCTTAAGCCCTATAATGATTAAATAAGGCATACCCACATTATAGAAGATCCTCAAAATCTACTGATTCACATGCTAATCACATCTAAAAAATACCTTCACAGCAATATATAGGCCACTGTTTGATGAAACACTAGGGATCATAACCTAAGCCAAGTTGACAAAGAAAAGTAACCATCACAGATGACAGGGAAAGAGTAAGCTTGAAGACAGATCAATGGAAATTATTCAATCTAAAGAATAGAAAGAAAAGAGAGTGAATAAATTTAACAGAACTTCAGGTCTATGAAAAAATATGAAAACATCAACCATTTGTGCCATTAGAGTCCCAGGAAATCAGAGAGTAGTGCAGAAAAAAAAATTTGAAGAAATCATGACTGCAAATTTTCCAAATTTGGAGAAAGTTATGTCTCTATAGTCAAGATCAGCAAACTCAAAACAAGATAAGCTCACCAACAAGAAAAATTTGTTCATTCTTCTCAATTACATATGATGCAATAATAAAAACTGACCAAACATAAGTGACAGTTTCAATAAATATTAAAAAATCAGTATTAACCAGACATCAGTCTCTGAGAGAAAAGAATAAAAATATTTTTTAAAAAATAAATGTTTAGCTAATTATACTTCAGTAAAGCTGAAAAATGTTTAGAACAATAAAATGCAAGGCCCCTGGGTGGCTCAGTTGGCTAAGCATCTGCCTTTGCCTCAGGTCATGATCTTGGGGTCCTGGGATCAAGCTGTGCACTGGGCTCCCTGCTCAGTGGGGAGTCTGCTTCTCCATCTCCCTCTACCTCTGCATCTCCCCCCACCTCCACACCCCCACTGCTCATGCTCTCTCTCACTCTCTCAAATAAATAAAATCTTTAATAAGAAAAAAAAAAAAGAAAAAGAAAAGAACAGGGATGCCTGGGTGGCTCAGTCAGTTAAGCTGCTGCCTTCCGCTCAGGTCATGATCCCAGGGTCCTGGGATCAAGTCCCACATCAGGTTCCTTGTTCAGCAGGGAGCCTGCTTTTCTCTGCCTCTGCCTGCCACTCTGCCTGCTTGCACTCTCTTTCTCCCTCTCTCTCTCTCTCTGACAAACAAACAAATAAATAAATAAATAAAATCTTTAAAAAAAAAAGGAACAATAAAAATGCTACTAAATAACTTATGGATTTAAGAGCAAATCGTGATTTTTTTTTTTTTTTTGCAAATCATGATTTTGCAAAGCATTCTGAAATATGATACCCAAAGCACCAGCAACAAAAGAAAACAGATATACTGGATTTCATCAAAATGAAAAACTCTTGGGCTTCAAAAGACACCATCAAGAAAGTGCACAGAAGACCCACAGAGTGGGAGAACACATTTGCCAAACATAAATCCAATAAGAGATTTGTATTTAGAATATACAAAAAATTCTTACACCACAATAATAGAAAGACAAACCAGCTGTAAAAATGAGTAAAGGATCTGAATACACATTTCTCCAAGGAAGATGTACAAATAGCCAGTAAGCACATGAAACAACATTCAGCACCATTAGCCATCAGGAAAATGCAAATCAAAAGGATAATGAGACACCACTTCACACACACTAGGATGACTAGAATCAAAAAGTCATAATAAGCAACAGGAACCGTCACTCGTTACTGATGAAAATGCAAAATGTACAGCCACTTTGGAAAACAGTTTGGCAGTTTCATACAAAACTAAACATACTCTCTTACCATATGATCTTACAATCACTGTCCTTGGTATTTACTCAAATGAATTGAAAAGTTACGTCCACACAAAAATCTGCACACAGATGTTTATTACAGCTTTATTCTTAACCACCAGAATTAGAAACAATCAAACTGGTTTTTTTTTTTTTCCTGAAAAGCAAACGGTGGTACATTCATAAATGGAATATTACTCAGTGGTAAAAATAAATGAGCTCTCAAGCCAGAAAGACCCTGAGGGACTTTAAATGCATATCATTGAGTGAAAGAAGCCAACCTGAAAAAGCTACATATAGTGTGATTCCAATGGTATGACATTCTGGGGAAGGCAAAACTATGGAGACAGTAAAAAAGAATAGTGGTTGTCAGGAGTTTAATGGTAGGAAGAAAGAAAGATATGAGTAGGTAGAGCAAGGGGACTTTTAGGGCATTGAAACTATTTTGTATGATAGTGTAATGGTGAATATATGTAATTATACAACTATCAAAGCCTAGAGAAGGTACAACATAAAGAGTCAATCCTAATGTAAATCATGAACTCTAGTTTAAAAAAGAACACACACCTGTTGTAAACAATATCAGCTAAAAAAGAACATAGCCAAAGGAGAAAAAAAAGCCATAGCAACAGGTGTTGGTGAGATGTGAAGAAACAGGACCCTAACATATTGCTGGTGGGAATTAAAATGACACAGCCACTTTGAAACTCAGTCTGGCATTTCTTCAAATGATCAAATATAAAGTTAACATAAGATCCAGTGATTCTCCTCTTAGATATATACTGAAGAGAAATGAAACATATGTCCACACAAAAACTTGCACACAAATGTTTATAACAGCATTATTCACAGTAACCAAAAGGTGAAAACATAAATGCCCATCAAGGAACAAATGAATAAACAAAATGTGGTCTATTCATACAATATTTTTCAGCAATAAAGAGGAATGAAGTATTAATAGATGCTACAACATCAATGAACCTTGAAAGCATGCTAAATAAAAGAAGCCAAGGGCAAAAGGCCATATGTTGTATGATTCCATATCTATTAAATGTTTAAAATAGGCAAATCCATAGAGACACGAATCAGGTTAATGCTTGCCAGGGGCTGGGGCTGGAAATGACTGCTTAATGGGTATGGGGGTTTCAGGTTTTGGAATTAGTGGGGTGATGGTTGCACAACTTTATGAATATACTAAAACCCACTGAATCATGTATGTTAAATTGGTGAACTTAACAATATATGAATTATACCTCAATAAAAAATAAAGTAAACAACATCCTGAGCTTCAAGAAACAGATGGGCCCAGCAGCTGCTTCTGGAAAAAGGGCTTGATTTAAAAAAAAAAAAGTTGCAAAAACAAAAATAGGAAAGGTTGAAAATAAATGAGTTACATATTCAGTTCAGGACCCTAAGGTGAAAAAGGTAAACCCCAAAGAGGTAGAAATACAGGTGTTAAAATAGAAAAGCACATAAATTAGTGACAGAAAACAAAACAAAACAATAATCAACAAAACCAAAATGGTGTTCCATGACAAAACTATTAAAACAGAAAAAAAAAACTCCATCAAGTCTGTTAGAAAAATAAAGGAAAAAAGAGAGAGCATAAGAGAGAGAGAGAGAGAGGAAGCAAGAGAGACAGAGAAAGAGAACATTAGAAACAGAAAAGGAAATATAATAAACAATAAGAGCAGAAATTTTTAATAACATGTGAGAATACTATGAACAAGTTTATTCCAGGACATCTGAAAACCCAGAACACACGGAAAGATTTCAAGTGAAGTACAAATTACCAAAATAGGAACTGATAATCAAATGTTGCTCATGATAAAAAAAAAAAAGTCCATTGTCTACTAAAGAGTTTGATCAATAGGTGCCTGGGTGGCTCAGTGGATTAAGCCTCTGCCTTTGGCTCAGGTCATGATCTCAGGATCCTGGGATGGAGCCTCACATCAGGCTCTCTGCTCAGTGGGGAGCCTGCTTCCCCCTCTCTCTCTCTGCCTGCCTCTCTGCCTACTTGTGATTTCTCTGTCTCTGTCAAATAAATAAATAAATTTTTTTTTAAAAAAAGAGTTTGATCAAGTCTTGCAAAGAAAGATAATCTTTCTTTATTAAACAATATCTTTCAAAAAATAGAAGAAGTGTAAAAGTTACTCAGCCCATTTTCGGGCTAATATAAACTTCAAAACAAACTCACTAAGAGGCAAAAGAAAGTAACATTTTAGATCAATCTCACTTATTAATATGCATGCAAATCTTCTAAATAAAATAATAACCCTAACTTAAGCAGGGTATTTAAAAAGAATAATGTGATACAACCAAGTAGGACTTTCTGAAGAATGCACCGAGTTCAACATTAGAAAATCTAGCAATCTAACATTTTATAGATTAAAGGAAAAAATATAATCATCACACAAGATACAGAAAAGATGATGATCATTTATTCATTATTTAAAACAAGACAAAAAAGAGTAAAACCCTTAAGATAATTAGACTTAAAGGGACACTTCCTTAGCCTTGAAAAAAAGAGTCATTAAAAAAACCACACTGAGGAGGCAAGACTTTCCGGGAAAATGGAAGACAAATTATGTCCCTAAAAAGTAATTATAAATTTGGATAAAAGTGACAAAAACAACCATGTCGGTGTTCTAGAAATCAACTGAGGTGAGGAGAAAGAGAACACAAACTACCACTCCCATGAATGGAACAGGACATATCACTATGGACCCTATAGAAATAGTAAGGATAATAAAGGAATATTACAAACAACTCTACACATGAAAACTTGAAAACTAAGATGAATACACCAATTCTTTAAAAAACACAAACTCCCTTGGGGCGCCTGGGTGGCTCAGTGGGTTAAAGCCTCTGCCTTCGGCCACAAACTCCCACAATGCATCCAATATGAAATACATAATTCAAATAGCCCTCTAACTCTTAAGGAAATTGAATTTTTATTTTTAAAATTCTCCCAAAAAGAAATCTCCAGGTCCACAAGGCTTCCAGTGGAGAATTACAATCTTTTCCAGAAAAGAGAAGAGGGAACACTTCCCAATTCATTTTGAAGCTAGCATTTCCCTGACTAAAACCAAAGGCAATAGAAAAAAATGAAAATTACAGCCAATATCCCTAGTGCATGTAAAATGCTTAGCAAATATAATTCAACAGTATGTAAAAAGAATTATTAAAAAGAATTCCAGTAAAATTCAGTAAAAAGAATTCCAGTATTATTTACATATATATATCTGTGTGTGTGTGTGTGTGTGTGTATTATAGTCTACAACTCAGTAACAAAAGGCAAACAACCCACTTTAAAAATGAGCAAAGACATGAATAGACCTTTCTGCAAAGAAGATATATGGATGGCCAACAAGCACATGAAAAGATTCTCAACATCATCAATCATTACGGACTTGCGGATCAAGACCACAATGAGATACCACTTTACACCCACTTGGATGGCCATAACAACATCAACAAAATGTAAAATATATGCTCACTGATTGGTCATGTAAGCGTATACAAGTGTGTAGACTTGCGGAAATAGAGAGAAGATGCATCTGAAAAAAAATGTAAAATATAAGTATTGACGAAGATATGAAGAAACTGGTGGGAATGTAAAATGGCATAGCTACTTTGCAGTCAAATGCTCTTACCACTGAGCTATACCCGCTGGCTTAGCTACTTTGGAAAAGAGTTTGGCGGTTCTTCAAAAAGTTAAAACGCTGCGGGGCGCCTGCATGGCTCAGTAGGTTAAGCATCTGATTCTTAATTTTGGCTCAGGTTATGATCTCAGGGTTGTGAGATTGAGCCCCATGTCAGGCTCTGCGCGGGCATGGAGCCTGCTTATTTTCTTTCTCCCTCTCCCTCTTCCGTTCCCCATTCTCTCTCCACTTCCTCTCTTAAAAAAATTTTTTTTTAAGTTAAAACACTGAATTGCCGTATGACCCATTAATTCCACTTCTAGGTATATACACAAAAGAATTGAAAACAGGTGCTTAAACCAAAACTTGTATGTTCACAATCGTGAAAAAAAGAGGAAACAACCCAAATGTCTAGCAACAGATGAATGCATAAACAAAATATGGCATATTATTTAGTCATAGAAAGGAAAGAAGCACTGACACATGCTATGACATGGATGAACCTTGAAAACATTATGCTAAGTGAAAGAAACCAGACACAAAAGGCCACACAGTGTATAATTCCATTTATATGAAATATGCAGAATTGGCAAATCCAAAGAAACAAAAAACAGATTAGTGGTTGACAGGGGCTGAGGGGAATGGGAATGTGGAATGATTGCTTAATGAGTATGAGGTTCCCTTCTGGGGTGATGAAAATGTTCTGGAATTAGTGGTTATGGTTGCACAACACTGTGAATGTACTTAGTGACAATTGTACATTTTCAAAAGGCTAAAATGGTCAATTTTATGCTATGTGTATTTTACCACAATAAATTTTTCTTAAAAGAATCATACACCAGGGCCAAATGAGGTTTTTTCCTCTGGATAAAAATCTAGTTAAATATTCAAAACTCCCATCGACTAAAGAAAAAAAAAATCACATAATCATATCAAACAGATGCAGATAAAGCATTTGACGAAATTCAACACCCATGCCCAATAAAAATTCTCAGAAAACTAGGGATAGAAGGTTACTTTAACTTGATTTTTTAAATCTGTAAGAAAAAGATGCCTGGGTGGTTCCGTCAGTTAAGCATCTGCCTCCTACTCAGGTCATGATCCTGGGGTCCTGGGACTGAGCCTCACATCAGGCTCCCTGCTCAGCGCAGAGTCTGCTTCCCCCTCTCCTCCCTCATTTGTGCTCTCTCTCGCTATCTCTGTCTCTCTCTCTCAAATAAATAAAATCTTTTTTTTTTTTAAGATTTTATTTATTTATTTATTTCACAGACAGAGATCACAAGGAGGCTGAGAAGCAGGCAGAGAGAAGGGAGGGGGGAAGCAGGCTCCCTGCGGAGCAGAGAGCCCGATGCGGGGCTCGATCCCAAGACCCTGGGATCATGACCCAAGCCGAAGGCAGAGGCTTTACCCACTGAGCCACCTAGGTGCCCCTCAAATAAAATCTTTTAAAAAAATAAAAAATAAATAAAATCTACAGAAAAACTTTACAGCCAACATTATACTTATTGGTGAAAGACTACTTTCCTCCTAAAAACAGGAACAAGGCAATGATGTCTACTCTCATCACCTTATTAAACATAGTAGGGGAGTGGCACCTGGGTGGCTCAGTTATCAAGTGTCTGCCTTTGGCTCCGGTCATGATCCCAGAGTCCTGGGATCAAGCCCCGAATCAGGCTCCCTGCTCAGCAGGAAGCCTGTTCTCCCTCTCCCACTCACCCTACTTCTGTTCCCTTTCTTGCTGTGTCTCTGTCAAAAAATAAATAAATAAAATCTTCAAAAAATAATAATAAACATGGTAGTGGATGTCATAGCCAGTGAAACAAGGCCAAAAAAAAAAGGAAATAAAAGGTATCTTGACTGGAAAAAAAGAAATAAAACTGTTCCTATTTTTGAATGAAATGAATGTATATGTAAAAAATCCATAAAAGAACTAGAACTACTATGTTATTTCAGCAAGGCTGCAGGATATAAGATAAACATATGCAATCGACTGTGTGAACACAAGGACATCAAATTTTATCGTTCCAATATTAGTATATGTGCTGCTGAAGCGAGCATGAGGACATCAAATTTTAAAATACAATACCATTTACTATCAGTCAAAAAAAGAGAAATACTAGGGGCGCCTGGGTGGCTTAGTGGGTTAAGCCGCTGCCTTTGGCTCGGGTCATGGGTCATGATCCCAGGGTTGTGGGATCGAGCCCCGCATCGGGCTCTCTGCTTAGCAGGGAGCCTGCTTCCTCCTCTCTCTCTGCCTGCCTCTCTGCCTGCTTGTCATCTCTCTCTGTCAAATAAATAATCTTAAAAAAAAAAAAAGAGAAATACTTAAATGTAAATCTAACAAAACATGTATAGGAATTATTTGCTAGAAACTCCAAAACAATGATGAAAGAAATACAAGAATTTCTAAATAAATGGAGAGATATTCTGTGCTCATTAACTGGAAGACTCAACATAAAAAGATATCAATTCTCCTCCAATTCAAATACAGGTTTAATCAAATTCCTATCAAAATCCCAGCAATATTTTTTACAGATATAGATAAGCTTATCCTAAAATTTATATGGAAAGAAAAAGGAACTAGATTTTCTAAAGTAATTTTGAAAAAAAGAATAAAGTGCAAAGAATCACTGCACCTGATTTCATGATTAATTATATAGCTATAGTAAATCAGATTATGTGATATTTGCAGGGAAATCTATGTAGATTAATGAAGAGATTAGAGAACCCAGAAACAGACTCACACAAATATGCCCAACTGACTTCTGACAAAGGTGCAAAACGTAATTCAATGGAGGAAGGAGAGACTTTCTGTCAAATGGTGCTGGGTCAATTGAATATTCATAGGCCAAAAATTGATTCATTTATATAATATTCTTGAAATGACACAATTATGGAAATGGAGAAATGATTGGCAGTTGCTAGGGGTTAAAGACTGAGGGGAAGCGAGGGTGAGGGGTGGGCAGGAGGAAAGCAGGTGTAGCTATATGAGGGCAACAAAAGGGATCCTTGGTGATGGGAAAGTCCTGTATCTTGACTGTATCAATGTCCGTATCTTGGTTGTGACATGCTACTATATTTTTATAAGATATTACTAGTGGGGGACACTGCATAAAGGATACATGGGATTTCTGTGTGTCATTTCCTAGGAATGACAGCGTGTGAATTCACAATTATCTCATAATAAAAGTTTAATTTTGCAGTGCCTGGGTGGTGAAGTTGGTTAAGCATTCGACTCTGGGTTTCAGCTCAGGTCATGATCTCAGGATTGAGATCAAGCCCTACACAGGGCTCTGTGCTCAGCACAGATCTGCTTGGGACTTTTTCTCTCTCTCCTCCTGCCCACCACCCTTGCTTGTGCTCTCTGTAATAAATAAATAAGTCTTTTTAAAAATTTTAGAAGATTTTTATTTATTTATGTGACAGAGAGAGCGAGAGAGCACAAGCAGGCAGAGCAGCAGAGGGAGAAGGAGAAGCAGGCTCCCCGCTGAGCAGGGAGACTTATGCGGGGCTCAATCCCAGGACCCTGGGATTATGACCTGAGCCAAAGGCAGTCGCCCAACCAACTGAGCCACCCAGGCGCCCTTAAATAAATCTTTCTCAAAAAAGTTTAGTTTGGGGATGCTTTGGTGGGTCAGTTGGTTAAGTGTTAAGTGTCTGCCTTTACCTCAGGTTATGATCCCAGGGTCCTGGGATCAAGTCCTGCATTGGGCTCCTTGCTCAGCTGGGAGCCTGCTTCTCCCTCTGCCTGCTACTCCCCCTGCTTGTGCGCACTCTCTCTCTCTGACAAATAAATAAAATCTTAAAAAAACAATAAAATGAAAATTAAAAAGTTTAATTTTAAAAACAGGGTGGGACGGGCGCCTGGGTGGCTCAGCCAGTTAAGCATCTGACTCTCGCTTTGGCTCAAGCCATGATCCCAGGGTCACGAGACTGAGCCCCATTCAGGCTCAGCACAGAGTCCACTTGAAATTCTATCTTTCCCTCCCTCTCTGCCCTTCCTTCTGTGCATGGGTGCACACTCTCTCTTTCCCAAATAAATCAGTAAGTAAAATCATTTAAAATAAAAAAAAAACCAACAGGATGGGATACAGAGAAAATGGTGCATGGAAGGAAATTTGTAGCTTTAAATATTTATATAAGAAAAAAGATTGAAAAAAATCAATAACCTACACTTCTATTTTAAGAAACTAGAAAAAGAAGAGAAAACTATACCCAAAGCAAGTAAAAGAAATAATAAAAATTAGAACTGAAATCAGTGGAACAGAAAACAGAAAAACAATAGAGAAAATCAAAGAAAGTAAAAGTTGGTTCTTTGAAAAGATCAATAAAACAGACAAGTCTTTAGCTGGATTGACCATAAAGAAAAAAAGAGAGAGAGATAGAGAGAGGGAAAGAGAGAGAGGGAGGTTACAAATAACCAAAATCAGGAATTAAAGAGAAGACATTATTACCCATGCTACAGAAATTAAAAGGATTAGAAGGGATTATATTAACAATTTTATGCCCACACATTAGATAACTTAGATGGAAATGGACAAATTCCTGAAAAAACAGAAATTATAAAAATTAAGCCAATAAGCAACAAAAAATCTGAATATATCTATAACAAGAAATTGAACTAGTATTTTAAAATCTTCCCCAAAAGAATAGCTCAGGTCCAGGTGGCTTCATTGGTAAACTGGTAAAGTCTATCAAACACTTAAAGAAATATTACCAATCCTTCACAAATCTTTCAGAAAATAAAGTAAGATAGAACACTGCCCAAATAATTCTTTGAGACTAGTATTATCTCATACCACTACCAGACAAAGCCAACACAAGAAAACTAAACATAAATATCCTTGGAATCCTTAACAAAGTATAAACTAACTGAATTAAGTAATATATTAAAAAGGATCATATGCTATGATTTATTCTGGGAATATAGGGTTGATATAACATCCCCAAAATCAATTAATGTAATATACTGTGTTTATAAAGAATAAATGAAAAAAAACCATGTTCATTTCTATAGATGCAGGAAAAAAAGTTTCACAAAATCCATCAGCCACCCATTATAAAAACTCTCAACAAACAAGGAACTGAAGGGGACTTAACCTAAAAATCCCAAAGTTAACATCATACTTCATAGTAATAGACTGAATGCTTTCTTAAAATTAGGAACAAAGCAAAGATGTCTGCTATTGCCACTTCTAGTCTCCACTGTTCTGGAGGTTTTTATCCAGTATAATAAAGAATAGAAAAGTTAGGGGCGCCTGGGTGGCTCAGTGGGTTAAGCCACAGCCTTCGGCTCAGGTCATGATCTCAGAGTCCTGGGATCGAGCCCCACATCGGGCTCTCTGCTCAGCGGGGAGCCTGCTCCCCCCCCCCCCCGCCTGCCTCTCTGCCTGCTTGTGATTTCTCTCTGTCAAATAAATAAACAAAATCTTAAAAAAAAAAGAATAGAAAAGTTAAAGGCAGCCAAATTAGAAAGCCAAATGTAAAACTGTCTTTATTTGCAGATGACATGATCTTATATATAGAAAATACCAAGGAATTCACACACAGAAAAATGACTAGAAGAAATAAATTAGTTTGTCAAGGCCATAGGACATAAGACCAATATATGAAAATCAATTACACTTTTACATAGGAGCAACAAACAATCCAAAACTAAAATTAAGAAAACAATTCTATTCACAGTAGCATCAAAAATAACTAAATAATTAGAAAAAAATTAACAAAAAAGGGTAAGATTTATACACTGGAAACCAACATTACTGAAAGAAATTAAAGAAAATCTAAATAAATGCAAAGACATTCCATATTTATGAACTGGAAGCATCAATATTGTCAAAAAGTTATTTCCTCCACACTGCATTTACAAATACAATTTCTATCAAAATTTCAGTAGGCTTTTTTTGGGGAAATTGACAAGCTGAACCTAAAACTTTTATGGAAATTCAAAGGACTTTAGAATAGTCAAAACAATTTTGAGGAAAAAAAAAGTTGGAGTATTTTTTTCCCTATTTAAAAGTACTGTAAAGCCACAGTAATCAAGACAGTGTGGCATAAAGATCAATAGAAAGAATTCAATACATTAATTTTCACACTTGTGACAGCTGATTTTCAAGAAAAGTGCCAAGACAGGGGTGGTGCCTGGGTGGCCCAGTCACTTAGGCATCTGCCTTCAGCTCAGGTCACGATCTCAAGGTCCTGGGATCAAGCCCCATGTCTGGATTCCTGCTTCCAGGAATCTTTTGGGGGAAGATTTTAAAATACTAGTTCAATTTCTTGTTATAGATATATTCCAGCCTACTTCTCCCTCTCTCTTTGCCCCCGCAACTCGTGCTCTTTCACTCTCTCTGTCAAATAAATAAATCTTTTTTTTTAAATAAATGAAATTTTGTTTTAAAGTGCCAACACAATTCACTGGAAAAAGGATAGTCTTTTCAACAAATGGTTTGGGACAAGTGGATATCGATATAGGAAAAAAAATTAGGCCTTTACCTACACCATAAAAAGTTAACTAAAAAAATACAATCCAAAAAACAAATAATCCAATTCAAAAACACGCAGAAGACATGAATAGACATTTCTCCAAAGAAGATAAATGGCCAACAGACACATGAAAAGATGCTCCACATCATTCATCATCAGAGAAACGCAAATCAAGCCACAATGAGCTATCACCTCACACTGGTCAGAACAGGTAAATCAAAAACACAAGAAACAAGTTTTGGCGATACTGTGGAAAAAAAGGAACCCTCCTGCACCATTGGTGGGAAGGCAAAATTGTGCAGCCACTCTGGAAAACAGTATGGTGATTTCTTAAAAAGCTAAAAGGAGAACTACTCTACAACCCAGTAATCGTACTACTGGATACTTACCCCCAAAATACAAAAACACTAATTTAAAGGGATACATGCATCCCTATGTTTATTGCAGCATTATTTACAATAGCCAAATTATGGAAGCAGTCTAAGTGTCCACTGATAGATGAGTGGATAAAATGTGGTGTATATACAAAATGGAATATTATTCAGCCATAAAAAAGAATGAAATCTTACCATTTGCAACACCACAGATGGAGCTAGACAGTTTTATGCTACACAAAATAAGGTAAGGAAAGACAAATACCATATGATTTCACTCATATACGGAATAAGAAACAAAACAAATGAGCAAAGGGAAAGAGGGAGAGAGAGGCAAACCAAAAATGGTTTGAGAACAAACTAATGGCTATCAGAGGGGAGATGGGGGGGGGGTGAAACAGGTGAAGAGGATTAAGGAGAGCACTTGTGATAAGCACCAGGTGATGTTTGGAAGTGTCGAATCACTGTACTATATCCCTGAAACTAATATTATACCATATGTTAACTATACTGGAATTAAAATTTTAAAAAATAAAAATAAAAGTTTCTGGAACAAAATTATTAACTCAAAATAGATCATAGGTCTAAATGTAGGAGCTAAAACTATACAACTTCTAGAACAAAGGAGAAAACCTTTGTGACCCTGGAGTAGGCAGAGTTCTGAGACAGAACTCCAAAAGCATAATCCATAAACAAGAAAAAAGATAGATTGGACTTTACCATAAAGATTGCATTTCAAAAGATATCACTGAGAAAATAAAAACACAAGCCACATAACAGGAGAAAATATCTGCAAATCATATATCTGTTAAGAGGCTTATACTGAGAATATATACAGAACTCCTACAACTCAGTAATAGAACAAATAACCCAGTTCAAAAAATGGGTAAAAAAACTTGAATACCATTTCACCAAAGAAATATGGTTAATAAGCATGTGAAAAGATGCTTAACATCATTAGTCATTAGGAAAATGCAAATTAAAACCATATGAGAGGGGGCGCCTGGGTGGCTCAGTGGGTTAAGCCGCTGCCTTCGGCTCAGGTCATGATCTCAGGGTCCTGGGATCAAGCCCCGCATCGGGCTCTCTGCTCTGCGGGGAGCCTGCTTCCTCCTCTCTGCCTGCCTCTCTGCCTACTTGTGATCTCTGTCTGTCAAATAAATAAATAAAATCTTTAAAAAAAAAAAAAACCATATGAGATAGCCCTCTATATCCACTAAAATGACTGTTATAAAAAGAGACAGTACCAAGTGTTGAGAAGGATGTGGAAAAACTGGAATCCTCCCACATTGTTGATGGGAATATAAAATGGCACAGCCCCTTTGGAAAACAGGTAGAAGGTTCTTAAAAAGTGGAACATAGGCTTATCGTACAACCAAACATTCATTGCACTCCTAGGAATCTACTTGAGAGAAATGAAAACGTGTCTACACAAACCCGAATGCTAATGTTCACAGCACCATTATTCTTAATAGCCAAAAAGTGGAAACAATCCAAATGTCCGTCAACTGGTGAATGGATAAACAAAACGTGGTGTACCTTTACAGATTATTATTCAGCAATAAAAACAAACCATTGATACATGTTACAACATGAATGAATCTCAAAAACATCTTATGTGGAAGAATTCAGTTGGTGAAAGACTACGTATTATAGGGGCAAGAAGGACTTTTCTGGAGTGATGGGAATGTCCTATATCTTATTTGGGCTGATAGATACACGGGTATACAGAATAACTACAACTCATCAAACTGAACACACAAGATTTGTGCATTTTGCTGAATGCAGATTATATCTAAATAAATGAGTAACCCCTTGTTTGATTCTGCTGTTAAAGTCCCAAGTGGGAGCCTTCAGTATTTATATTAGAAATGAGAAAGGCAGAAAGAAAATTAAGCACTTAGTAAAAACAAAACAAAAAAATAAAGCCAAAGAAAGTAAAATAAAGAAAATAATAAATGTACGAAATCAATGAAATAAAAACAAGAGACTCAGAAAGCCAAGATATGGTCTTTTTTTTTTTTAGGATTTTATTTATTTATTTGACAGACAGAGATCACAAGTAGGCAGAGAAGCAGGCAGAGAGAGAGGAGGAAGCAGGCTCCCCACTGAGCAGAGAGCCCGATCCCGGGCTCTATCCCAGGACCCTGGGATCATGGCCTGAACCGAAGGCAGAGGCTTTAACCCACTGAGCTACCCAGGCGCCCCAAGAAATGGTCTTTTGAAAAAAAAAAAGAAAGGCTATGAATCACAACAGTAGTTGATGAGAAACTTTAAGACAAAAGACTGATAGTGCAAAAGACTGTTGAATGAGTTTGAGAATACAAACCACTGGGCTAATGGGTTTTCTTGCAGTTTTACAATCCTTTTGGAGAAAGTTAAAGTTTATTCTCAAGGAATAAAGGTCTTGAGTTCCAGCTATATTCAGTATCTTGCCATCTCTAAAATGTGTTCCTGGTTCCTGTCCGCTGTGACATTCTTGACATACATATTATCTATACAGGATTTATTGTTGACTCTTTTGGAGTATGATACTTAAAGTTATGATTCCTGGTAAATTTTTATACATTTGTTGTGAGAATTACTCACTGTATGATTGTAATAGGAAATCATATTTATTAATATTTATTGTAGGAATATAGATAGTAATAAATATACCAGTACGACAGTAATCAACTTGAATGTGTAATTTTACTACTGTGTAAGTGGCATGAATTCACTTGCTGGCCTTGGCTTTCTCCCCATAAACTTGTTAGAGAAAAAGACCCTGTGATTCTAAGAGTCAACGCTAACACTGACATAGAGCTTATTCCTTTGACATTCATTCTTTCTGCTGAAGGGAACAACAACCAATAGTGCATTATGAATTCTCAAAGCACTTTAAGTCAAAGACATTACTTCCTCTCAAGGGTTTTCATGAAACATGTAGGACCAATAGTTTCACCTTTAATTTTAACCAAGGCTGAATCAGGGGTGGCTTATAGTTTTATTATAGTTTTCATAATAGAATAAATGTACCACCAAATGTATTTAATCACTCCCTTCTAACATTTAGGTGTCTTACAACCGTTACCATAATAAACAGTGCTGGAATAAACATTCTATGTAGATCTTTGTGAACATGAGCAGATACTTATTTAAGATGCATTCCCAAATAAGGAATTCTGGGTCAAAAGCTGAGATATTTTAAATCTGGATAGATATAATCAAACTGTCCTCTTCAAAAAACATTCCAGTTTATACTTCCCACCAATAATGTATCCTCACCAACACTGACTGCTATAAATCTTTTCAATTTTTGCCAATTTTTTTGAGTATAGGTGACACAATTTTCGCAAATTTTAATCAGTGAAAATGAATCACATTGTTTACACGTTTCTTATTACTCGATGGGCTCAGCACTTTACAAACGTGTATTGGGTATTATATTATTTCTTGTATATAAATTTAGCCCATACACATTTGCAAGATGGACTTCCCCTGTTGCCAAAAGCTTCAGTTAGACACACTGTTCAACAGCAGTGCTCTATCTCCCAGAATGCAGTTATTTCCCTGAAGCCCAATGTTTGTGAACATTCCCTTAAATGAAAGCATTAAGTATTTGTCTAAGTTCTTCCTCAACAGTGATACAATCCCAGAGTATAAAAGTACACTGGCCCAGGGAGCACCTGAGTGGCTCAGCTGGTTAAGCCTCTGACTTTTGGTTTTGGCTCAGGTCATGATCTTAGCATCATGAGATTGAGGTCCATATCAAGGTCTGCACTGGGCTCCAAGCTCAACACGAAGTCTACTTCAGATTCTCTTTTCCCTCTGCCCCTCCCTCCTGTACTCACATGCTTTAAAATAAACAAATCTTAAAAAGAAAAAAGAGGGGCGCCTGGGTGGCTCAGTGGGTTAAAGCCTCTGCCTTCGGCTCAGGTCATGATCCCAGAGTTCTGGGATCGAGCCCCACGTCGGGCTCTCTGTTCAGCAGGGAGCCTGCTTCTCTCTCTCTCTCTGCCTGCCTCTCTGCCTACTTGTGATCTCTGTCTGTCAAATAAATAAATAAAATCTTTAAAAAGAAAAAAAGAAAAAAACACAACGGCACAATGGCTCAGGACAATACTCATTTTCTCTGATTCAGCAAGAACTGACCTTACAAGGAGGTCACTGGCAGCAGTAGAGCCCCTCCCTGTTAAGTCTGAGGCATGGAGAAAACTCCATGGAGATGTCACATTCTGCTCCTGCCTGAGGGATCACTTGACTGCCACTAACAGAGGTCTTCGCCCAAGTCCAATCAGCATGCTCCCGAGTCAACACCACCTCTCTTCCTGTCTTTAGTTCACTGAAAGGGTTGCAATAAATATTTTGTCCCATTTCTGTTTTTTATCTTATGGATTTGTTTTAGGAATATTAATCTTTCACATGTCATGTAAGTCTTAAGTATTTTCTCTCAATCTATCATCTTTTACATATGTGACATCTTCGGCCCTGTTCCGAACTTTTTAGATATTAGATCTGCCAACCTCTCCTTTACGGTTTTTGGGTTTGTTTTGCATTCCTCACCCAAATTATTAAACCAGTCTTTTTCTTTGTTCCAAATTTTGTCTCAATAAAATGAAACCTTAAATAAGACATTTTTTTTTTTTAAAGATTTTATCTATTTACTTGAGACAGAGATCATGAGAGAGAGCAGGGGTGGGGAGGAGAGTGAGAAGCAGACTCCTCACTGCGCAAGGAATCCAACACACGACTCAATCCCAGGACCATGACCTGAGCCAAAGGCAGACGCTTAATCAACTGAGCCACCCAGGAACCCGTTAAATAAGACTTTAAATAAAAGATCTTTTACCTCCAAATGGCTAGTCATTTGGACTAAAAAAGTCTTTCCTTTTCTTCACAGACATAAAACGCAGCCTATAGCATTTATTATTAAATTTTTATATATGGTTATGTTTGTTCCAATGATCTATTTTTGCATCAATACCATACTTCTTATACTGTGGCTCTCCATGATCTAAAACATGGTGAGTCGACTCTCCTGTAACTCTTTTCCGAAAGTTTACTATTCTTGTGAATTTACTTTTCCAAATCTTTATCAGCTGGACAAGTTCTTTTAAGTTTTATTGAAACCTACTCAGATTAGCAAAAAAAAAAAAAAAAAAAAAAAAAAAAAAAATGGCAAAGGCGCCTGGGTGGCTCAGTGGGTTAAATCCTCTGCCTTCGGCTCAGGTCATGATCCCAGGGTCCTGGGATCAAGCCCCGCATCGGGCTCTCTGCTCAGCAGGGAGCCTGCTTCCTCCTCTCTCTGCCTGCCTCTCTGCCTACTTGTGATCTCTGCCTGTCAAATAAATAAATAAAATCTTAAAAAAAAAAAAAGAATGCATTATTCTTTTAATATAATTTTGCCGGCATTTACTATTTTAGCATGGATTTTGTAACTTGGTGAAAATACGTTTCAGTGATTTGGTTTTTTGCTTTTGGTAGTATTTTCTCCAAGTTTAGCAGCAGGGATAGAACTTTGAACAATGAGTTATGAGGTCTCCTTTTTTGTCTTTTCATTTCCCATATTCTGAAACAGCTTAAACAGAAATTACCTAATCTTTGAAATTTGGCAGAATGTATATTGTTTGTGGAAACTTCTGCAGAGGTAATGGTTTTTTCAAAAATTTGATTTATTAATCTAACGGAGTGTGCAAGAGAGCAAGAGAGTGAGAGAGAATGAGTGGGAGGAGTGGCAGAGGTAGAAAGACTCCCCACTGAGCAAAGAGGTGGATCCAGGACTCGATCCTAAGACCCCGGGATCATGATCCAAGCTGAAGGCAGAAGCTTAACCAACTGAGCCACCCAGGCATCCTTGCAGGGGTAATTTTTTAGTAAGCCAAGTTTCTTGATTATAAGTATATTAAGGGTACTGGCTTCATTTCTTTTAATTCCTTAAAAATTAATGTATTTCTAGGGACGCCTGCGTGGCTCAGTGGGTTAAGCCGCTGCCTTCGGCTCAGGTCATGATCCCAGAGTCCTGGGATCGAGTCCCGCATGGGCTCCTTGCTGGGCAGGGAGCCTGCTTCTCTCTCCGCCTCTGCCTGCCTCTCTGCCTGCTTGTGTGCTCTCTCTCGCTCTCCTTCTCTCTGACAAATAAATAAAATATTAAAAAAAAATTAATGTATTTCTAGAAAAGCATCCATTTCAATGAATGCTCCTCCATATTAAATTTTTCTAGAAATAAGATTTCAGAAGTTTTATTAAGAATGCAGCTATAGGGGGCACCTGGGTGGCTCAGTGGGTTAAAGCCTCTGCCTTCGGCTCACGTCATGATCCCAGGGTCCTGGGATCGATCCCCACATCGGGCTCTCTGCTCAGCGGGGAGACTGCTTCCCTCTCTCTCTGCCTGCCTCTCTTCCTACTTGTGGTCTCTGTCAAATAAAAACAAAATCTTAAGAGTGCAGCTATATGTACTCTTATCAAAGAAAATTATTTTTCCTCTGCAAAACCCAAACACACACACATAATTTTTGGAGGTTATGTAACAGAGAGAACTTTCTATGGCAACCTAGAAATCATTTGCATGTCAGAGCTAGATTGCTCTCATAACCCCCATTTCTGTGAGACTTTAAAACTTACCATACAGTGGTACAAAAAGCATTCTCTTATAAAAAGAGTAACACTGGCTGTGTTGACAAGAGACTGCAGTGGGGCAAGTGTGGAAGCACAGAAGAGTTATGTGTGCACTGCTGTTGTAGGTGATAGCCCATGGTGGTGTCAACTCTATCATTAACAGTAGAAGGGATGAGAACTGGTCAGAGTCCAAAAATATCTTGACAGGTGAGTCAAGAGGAAGTATCCATACAATGTACTTTCATCAGTAACACTGCATTACAGGCAGATTCTCAAGCAGGTACAGCTGTTGCTAAGAATCAATGCACTGACTTCAAGTTTTAAGAAAATCAGGCCCACAGTTTCCATGTTTGTATACACCTATTTACATTAAACATAGTGCTTCATAAATCTGTTGAAATTCATGTAGATGCTAGAAATAGACAAGAGACAAGACTTTTGCTTTCAATTCTGACATGAGATTACTTAAGATAAATTTAGTCAACTATGGAAACTCTGGGTCTTGTTATCCCTGAACTACTGGTGGAAGGTGCTTACAAAACAAAGGGAACATGCTAAATATAAAATTAATGTCTGGATTAGGACCTTGCTTTATTTAAATGTCCTTCATGTTACAACACAACCCTTCAAAGTCAATCAAGTATGCAACATCATATGTTTCTTCAGAACTTATAAATTTAAGTAATAATTCATAGCCACACCTTCTAAATTTCTACAGGACAGTTTCAATTCCTAAAAAGGCTTATTATTAGTCTGTGGCATCAAGTCCCACATTAAATGCAATTTAAGAAAAGCAACTAGATGGGGCGCCTGGGTGGCTCAGTGGGTTAAGCTGCTGCCTTCAGCTCAGGTCATGATCTCAGGGTCCTGGGATCGAGTCCCACATCGGGCTCTCTGCTCAGCAGGGAGCCTGCTTCCTCCTCTCTCTCTGCCTGACTCTCTGCCTACTTGTGATCTCTGTCAAATAAATAAATAAAATCTTTAAAAAAAAAAAAAAAAAAAAAAAAAGAAAAGCAACTAGAGACTTAAAATTATCAGACTGTGTTATCAGACTATCAAAACTCAGTAAATTTTGTGTTATTTGATACACCTACTTCTCAGCTCTCTATACTCACTTCTTAACACTGGGGAATTTTTTAAAATATCAATTCTAGGGCTCCATCCCTACTCAATTAAATCAGAATCTCTTCAGGACACATTTTTCTTTTTTTTCCCTTTTTTTAAAGGTTCTCCAGAAAATCTAATGTCAGCTAGAACTGGGACCTACCACTTTAAGAGAATCTTACAAAGTAAAAAATAAATAAAAATAAAGCAGGGGTGCCTGGGTGGCTTAGCCAGTCAAGCATCTGCCTTCGGCTTGGGTCATGACCTCATGGTCCTGGGATCAAGCCCGGCGTCAAGCTCCCTGCTCAGTGGAGTCTGCTTCTTCCTCTGCCTCTGCCCCTCCACCCTACTCGTGCTCTCTCTTGAATGAATAAATAAAATCTAAACAAAACAAAACAAAACCCAAAAATAAAAAATAAAGCAGAGGACAAGAAAAATGTAAAATGGAGGGAAAGGTAAAAATCACAAGGCACACCCTTTGCTTTCTAACATCACTGACCTCTTGAAAGATCCAAAGGTTACTAACATTAGAATCTACATTATAATCATATCAATAAAGCAGTTAAGAAAAAAACAAAATAAGACCTAGAAAGATCTTTGTTACTTATCTAGAATCATCAGGTTTAACAGTGTTTTCCAGTGGGGGAAGGCTATCAGGTTTCAGGTATAAACCAATGCAGAAACAACTGCAGGGCATCAAAAGAAAATGAGAACTTCTGGCTCTAGTTTCCTGTGTCCCAGTTCAGGAATCGTAGCCAATGAGGTTTATCCGAGGCGTGATTATTGCTAATTGAAAAAGGGGACATAAAGGTGTGTCCATGGGAATGAGCTCCTATGCTCTTAAGTTAATTTTTATTAATTTCTTTTTCATTCATAATTTCAAAGATAATGCAACATAAAATACGGGGCAAAGGGAAGCTGGTTTTCAAGAACTTGTGTCTTCAAGTTTTTACTGGTACAATAGTCCTTCGAGCCTGGAACCACTCAAAGATGAATCATGCAAAGTAAGAAGAAAACCTTTATTTGAAACAGGTTTCTTGGTATGTGTGCTACAGAAAAGGCTGGCTGTAGCAGTTTCATTTCAATCCTGCAGTGATGTATAAATTAGACATTATTTAGGAATGATTAATTTCTGCTAAAATGTAGATTCAATCCAACATTATGCCAATTTTTACATTTATTGTAGACCCTATTTTAGCATTAGAGGTTAAATTTTCATCACCAAAAAATGAGAATAACTTTACAGCTACCACTAAGGTAATGAGCTGTGAAATTAATTTCCCAGTATTGCTTTGAAAATATACCCCTAGGTTGTAAAGAGAAATTCTGACTCCATCCAAAGGTATGATTTCACCGGAATTCTTCAGTCATCATCTACTGTTGGCTTGATTGTCACTCCTCTTCTTATTTGACCCCAACCAATTAAACTGCAAAAAGAAAATTTTAAAAACCATGAATTTTATACTCATTTCATTATCATTACTACACAATCATATGACATAACTGGTTTTACTTGCTGATCTACTAAATTTGAATGTTCCCCAAACCTGCTATTCCACTAAGAAAGCTCACACTTTCTTCTTAGGTCCCCAGACCTACAAATATGCTTGTCTTCACTCTACAGAAATATACTAACTCCTCCAGAACCACCAGAGTCCTCTAGTCCACCTAAGGAATCATGATGATACACAATCTACCACAGTCTGATTTCCTAAAAAATCTCCTTTTCTAACCTTTTCTCCTTGAAAAATGCTTTTTGACCATTCACAGCACTGAACAGATCACAAAGGATTTAACATGACCCTGGCTGGCCAAGAAAATTAAGCGAAGAACTAAGCAGATTACTCTCAATAGCAGAGGAACTTCTGCTCTCTCTTTCGATGCTTGCTCTAATCAATGACCACGATGGAATGCTACCTCAACAACAGCTTCCAGAACAAAACTCATCTAAACACAAGGTAAAACCACAATCCTAGGCAATGTAAAGATTGCTCAGATGCCCTCATTTAACAGTTTTAACATATTTGCTAATTTTTAGAAGTTTGACTCTTTTTTACTTCAATTTCTTTATTATTGAGGTATAACTGACATACAATATTATATAGGTTTCAGGTATACAGCATAGTGATTTGACAATTCTACATATTATTCAATGCTTACCATAAGTGTATTCACCATCTGGCACCATACATTACAATATCTTTTTTTTTTTAAGATTTTATTTATTTATTTGACAGAGATCACAAGTAGACAGAGGCAGGCAGAGAGAGGAAGGAAAGCAGGCTTCCTGCTGAGCAGAAAGCCTGACGTGGGGCTTGATCCCAGGACCCTGGGATCATCACCTGAACTGAAGGCAGAGGCTTAACCCACTGAGCCATCCAGGTGCCCCAATACATTACAATATTATTGACTATGCTCCCTAAAGTGCACTTTTCATTCCCAGAACTTATTTGTTGTATAACTGAAAGCCTTAATCCCTTTCACTGACTCTAATTGTCCCCCTACCCACCTCATGCCCCCACCAGAGACTACCAGTTTGTCCTCTCAATTTAGGAGCCTGTTTTTTAGATTCTACCTGTGAAATTATATAGCTATTTGTCTTTCTCAAACTTATTTCACTTAGCATAAAATCCTCTAGATCCATCCATGTTGTCACAAATGGCAAGACTTTATTATTTTACGGCTGAGTAATATTTCACTGTGTATATATATACACAGTGTAGGCGTATCTCCTTCCTCCAATCATATATGGATGGACAGTTAGCTATTATAACACTGCAATAAACATAGATATATGCACATATATATCTTTTCAAATTAGCGTTTTCATTTTCTTTAGGGAAATACCCCATAGTAGAATGACTAGATCATATGGTATTTTGAAATTTCTGAGGCACTTCCATGCTGTTTTCCATAGTAGTTGCACCAATTTATATTCCCACAAACTGTGCATGATGGCTCCCTTTCCTCCACATCCTCAACGACACTTATTTTTTGACCTTTTTTTTTTTTTTAAGACTTATTTGAGAGAAAGAGAATCTCAAGCAGACCCCCAGCTGAGACGGAGCCCAATATAGGGCTCAATCTCACGATCCTGAGATCACGACCTGAGGTGAAATCAAGAGTCAGATGTCCAACCAAAGGAGTCACCCAGGCACCCCTTTTTCTTGTCTTTTGGACACTAGCCATTTGGAGTGGTATGTATCTCACTGTGATTTTGATTTGTATTTCCCTGACAATTAGCGATACTGAGCCTTTTTTCAGGTCTTTGTTGGCCACCTGTACGTCTTTGGAAAAATGTCTATTAAGGTGCACTACCCTTTTAAAAACTGAATTCTTGGGGTGCCTGGGTGGCTCAGTGAGTTAAGCCTCTGCCTTCGGCTCAGGTCATGATCTCAGGGTCCTGGAATAGAGCCCCGCATCAGGCTCTCTGCTCAGAAGGGAGTCTGCTTTCCCCTCTCTAGGCCTGCCTCTCTGCCTACTTGTGATCTCTCTCTCTCTCTCTGTCAAATAAATAAATAAAAATCTTTTAAAAATAAAATAAAATTGAATTGGTTAGCTGACTTGGCCTAGAGTTGTGAAAGTTCTTTATTTATTTTGGATACTAAGCCTTTATCGGATGTATCATTTAGAAACACCTTCTCCTGTTCAGTAGATTATCTTTTCATTTTGTTGGTTTCTTTTGCTATGCAAAAATTTGGTATTTTGGTGTAGTCCCAATAGTTTATTTTTGCTTCTGTTTGCCATGCTTGAGGAGACATATCCATAAATATGTTGCTAAAGCTGATGTCAAAGATTACTACCTGTTTTAAGAGTTTGTCTCTTTAAGTCTGACATTTAGGTCTTAAATTTGTTTTGGGGTATGGTGTAAAAAAGTGGTACAGTTTTGGGGTGCCTGCATGGCTCAGTCAGTTAAGCATCTGCCTTCAGCTCAGATCATGGACTCAGGGCCCATGATAGGGCCCCAAGTCAGATTTCCTGCTCAGTGGGAGTCTGCTTCTCTTCTTCCTCTGCTCCCCAACCCACCATGCTTGTGCACATGCTCTGTTTTGAATAAAAAAATCAATCCTAAAAAAAAAAAAAAAAGGTGGCCCAGTTTCACTCTTTTGTGTATAGCTGTCCAGTTTTCCCAGCACCATTTTTTGAAGAGACTCTCTTTCCCCCACTGTATATTCTTGCCTCCTCTGTCACAGATTAACTGACCACATAAGCATGGGTTTCTTTTCAGGCTTTCCTGTTCCATGGATCTATATGTCTATATTTGTGCCAGTACAATACTGTTTCGACTACTACAGGTTTGTAAGACAGCTTGAAATCTGGGGCTGTGATATCTCCAGCTTTGTACTTTTTCTCAACTGTTGTGGCTATCTGGGATCCTTTGTGATTCCACACAAATTTTAGGATTATTTATTCTAGTTCTATGAAAAATGGTATTTTGATAGGAATTACACTGATTCTGAAGATTGCTTTGGACAGTAACACCATTTCAACAATATCAATTCTTCTAATCCATAAGCATGATATGTCTTTCCATTTGTGTTGTCTTCAATTTCTTTCACCAAAGACTTATAGTTTTCAGAGTATAGGTCTTCCACATCCTTAGATTTATTCCTAGGTATTTTATTCTTTCCCAAGCAACCATAAATAAAATAGTTTTCTTAATCTCTCTTTCTGCTACTGTTATTAGTATCTAGAAGTACAACAGATTCCTATATATTTATTTTGTATCCTGCAACTTTCTTGAATCCATTTATTATTAGTTCTAACAGTTTTCTGGTAGAGTCTTGCTAATTTTTAAGCAAGATCTAGTTTCATGTGAATAAAATCCTCTTACAGTATTAGTGGGCAGACACACACAAAAAAATCCTTTTATTCTAAAATCTGTTCTGATCTAGGAAATGTACCATTCTAACTAAGTAAGAATAATATATTCCCTGTTGAGAGTTTCTGAAAGTTTATTATTTAAGCCTATTTTAAAATACCCTGGGAATCAGTGTGTCTGTAATAGCAAATGGTATAATCACACCAAAGAGTAAAATCAAATGACATAAATACCACAAAGCAGGATTATTTACTTAAAATTCAACCAAAGGGTGCCGGGGTGGCTCAGTGGGTTAAAGCTTCTGCCCTCGGCTCAGGTCATGATCTCATGTCATGATCTCCTGGGGTGGGGCCCTGCATCAGGCTCTCTGATCCCTGCTTCCCTCTGAGCAATTTGAGCATGAAAATAAGTAAGGACAGTAGTGAATCATAACCTACTGAATAAAATAAAACTCTATGAGTCTATATTATAATCAGTTAAGTAAACACTAGGGAAGAAAGAACAATAAATGAGAAGTGGCGGGTTGGGGGAGGGTTGTCACCATTTTCTAATCATATAATCAAGTTCAATTCAGACAAGAATCATCAGCGGATGTGAAATCCAGGGTGGTAAGACGTGATGAGGAGTAAGCTATTCACTTCATCTCAGTGAGTCTTCCCATAAAATGCTTAGTAGGTGCACAGATAAAAACAGTATACAGTAGAAAACTGGACAACACTTCAACTGCATAATCAAAATTAACTTCCACAAGGAGGAGCAATCAGATCTCATGTGCCTCTGGTTGTGATTTCCTGAGGAGGTATCACCATCTATGTAACTATACCAGCCAAGAATACATAACCTGAACCTAATCTTAGGAAGTATCAGATAAACTCAGATTGAGAAAGAGTAAAAATGTGTTCTTCAAAATAGTCAATGTCAAGTAAGACAAAAAAACAAAACAAAACAAAACAAAAAAACCCAAGTACCTGATTAGAGATCAAAGAGACGTATGACAACTAAATGAGCCGAGACCAGAGGGACTACAGGACATTACAGGGACAAGCTGTGTAACTGGATTATCAACTATAGGTTTCAGTAATTATCAATGTTAACTTCTTGAAGTGGTTAATTAAGAGAATGTCTTTGTTTTTAGGAAATATAAACCAACATGTTAAGAGATCAAGAGATATGATATATACAACCCACACCTAAACAGTCAAGAAAGAAGTTTATACATATAGAATACACACACACTCAAATAAATTGCATATCTGGGAAAAGAGAAAAAGAGCTGTGTGCAATTCTTGCAATTCTCTTGTTAAGTTTGAAATTATTTCCAAATATAAAGTTTTACAAAGCCAAAGAGAAAGATCAAGCCTAAATTCACTGGTTTTTTCATAGGTTGTGTGTATCACAAATCAAGGCTAGAAATACAAATTCAAAGTCATCCAAATAAAATAGTGAGTTAAAGCTTCAATAAATAGTTAAGCTAAAAAACTGTTCTGTTCAAGGTAAAGTATGCCTGCCCACCACCAAGAACTTAAGGAAACTGACTGTGTCTTTTTTATTAGATAGTGACGAAGGCTAGTAAACTTACCGCCAGTGTTTCTCAACTCTTCGGCTAAGGGCAATTTTTTCTCCTACTTCTGTGCAGACAGGGTTAGTCAAAACAATTTTGCCCAAATCGGCCTTGACTGCACTAACTCTTCCTCCTGTTGACAGGGATCCTATGTTGACCATGAGCACTTCATTCTTAGACAGCTTTTGCACCTAGGAAAATAAAATTGAGGAAAGATAAACCCCCAAATCAAGAAAATGCTTGCCAAAAATGACAGCTTATTTTCCCATATCCTTGCCAACAATACATACCAGCAATTTTCCATTTCTGCTAACCTAATATGAAACTTTCAAGTTCCTAAAAGTAGAAAGCCAAATTCACTCACCCTTTATGTTAATCCCATGTTAACTATAAAAGAATGAACCTCAAAACTGGTCCTAACATCACTGCCACTTTTCTGAAACAGGAATTATAGAAAGCACTTACCTTTGCTGCTTTCTTATCTCCTTCAGTGCGTACACCTAGCAGCCGTCTAAGTAGGAAATAGGAGATTTCCAATTCTGTGAAGATCTCTGGTAAAGCTCCAACTGCACCAAGTACCTGTCCCACCATTCTGTCAGCCCGGCACAAAGTAGGGTCAATTTTTGTTCCCACTCCTGATATAAAAACAAGATATATAAAGCCTAACTTTTTATTTCCTATAAGTTTACCCAAAACTTAGTCAAATAAATACAGCATATACCTATACATTTTAATACACATTTATATTCTCATACTCATGTAATAGCTTCATGGGCATGAGAAAATACCTGTCTTACCTGAAGAAACAGAATCATGAACCCACGGATTAGTTGGGCATTTGAGAACAGTCTCTTGATTTAAATTCTAAACAAAGGACAGAGATGACAACCTAACTAAAAAATGAGTCTGAATATACTTAATAAAGGTTGAAAGGATACAAAATTCATAATGAGTAATTTGTAGAATATTTGCTTGCCATTTCTCCCCTGAAAGGCTGATTAAAAAAATAACTTCAGGGCGCCTGGGTGGCTCAGTGGGTTAAGCCGCTGCCTTTGGCTCAGGTCATGATCTCAGGGTCCTGGGATCGAGTCCTGCATGGGGCTCTCTCCTCAGCGGAGAGCCTGCTTCCCTCTCTCTCTTTCTGCCTGCCTCTACATCTACTTGTGATTTCTCTCTGTCAAATAAATAAATAAAATCTTTAAAAAAACAAACAAACAAACAAAAACTTCAGGACTTCATATATGATTCAGAGGATCCACTTCAAAATATTTTAGCTGCATATGAGGAGAGGGAAGGGGATAAAAGGATCAACCAAGACTGGTAAAGCACTGGTTAACTGGTTCAAGCTGGGTGGTGGCTACATGAGTATTATCATTAAATTATATATAGTAAACTCTTAATGACAGAATAAAAAAGTGAATTATATACCCAAAAACCAGAGAACCAAAAGACGAACTCCTTCTTTATCCAACAACAACTTCTTTAATTCAAAGGTACAACATATCTAAGTCTCATTTGAATCTTGTCTTTTTCTGGGTATCTGGTAAGACACTAAGTTGTAACAAACTAGAAAAATCCGTAAAATCGGGGCGCCTGGGTGGCTTAGTGGGTTAAGCCGCTGCCTTCGGCTCAGGTCATGATCTCAGGGTCCTGGGATCGAGTCCCGCATCGGGCTCTCTGCTCAGCAGGGAACATGCTTCCTCCTCTCTCTCTGCCTGACTCTCTGCCTACTTGTGTTCTCTGTCAAATAAATAAATAAAATCTTTAAAAAAAAAAAAAATCCGTAAAATCATCTCAGTAATTCCTACACAATCAAAGTTATTTTTTATTCCCACCTCAGAGTAAACATGATCTGCAAGGATTCAACTGACATTTGTGGATAATTTTCCATTTGCAAAACACACACAAAAAAACAACCACTCTACCACCAAGATTGTGTAGACAAAGAAGTATACTTAATTATTTTAAATGCTGGATCATAACACTTATTACTGCTAAAAGGAATTACTTCATATACTAAACCAAAACACATTCTTCTTTATCCTTAGAAATAGTTTTTACAAACACATGAAACTATCTTATGAACTAAAACCAATAACTTAACCACATTAATGTTCCCCACCCCAATCAATTATTTGAAATACCCAATTAAAAATCTACAATATATCTTTTTGGGCAATCCTTTTCCCACGAAAAATACGACAAAAATGTAGGGATGAGAGAAAAATCCTTACCGATAAGACCTCCTGGAGCAGCATATTGAAGATCATTATGTTCTGCAAAAAGGGACACGATTTTGGAAAAGATTGGTTTACACATGAGTTTTCCTTCACTATCTTTGGAAACAATACCAGGTCTGACTTCTATCTCCTGGCCCACCTGTAAACATAGAAGAACACAGAAGTTAGTAATTAGATTTACTGTGGGACAACACCATTACCAGTTACATAGCAGAAGTCTTAAGAGGAAGATGCCCAAACTGAAAAGACCATTATTTCTCTATGTTGAGGATTGTTATTAAAAAAAAAAAAAATGGGGAAGAGAGCTTCAAAACCAGAAACATCCATCCAACTGTTGCTAACTACCTACCACACAAGCCTATCTCCATATAAAATGTGATCCAGGGCTGCCTGGGTGGCTCAGTGGGTTAAGCCTTCAGCTCAGGTCATGATCCCAGGGTCCTGGGATCGAGCCCAGCACTGGGCTCTCTGCTCAGCAGGGAGCCTGCTTCCCCCCTTCTCTCTGCCTGCCTCTCTGCCTACTTGTGATCTCTCTGTCAAGTAAATAAGTAAAATATTTAGGAAAAAATTTTTATTTTTAATTTGGAGTATCCTACTATTCACCTTATGATTAAGACAGGGAAAAATAAACAAATAAAAATATAACAAAATCCAGTTCACCTTTAATACTCCTTTTAGAATACTGCCACCAGCTACACCACCCTTAAGGTCATCAACTTCACAGCCAGGTTTATTGACATCAAAGGACCTAATTACTAAAAGAAAACAAAACAAATTAAAGTCGAATCTGCTCATTTTAATTTTAAAGGAAATATTCTTTACTAAGATAATTTTTCTAAGATAGAGGCCACATAATATTTATACACACGGGCAACTTTGTGATAAAATCTATTATCATTACTCTTACGTTTATTGCAGGTTTACGTATGATGAAAATAGTAGAAATAAAAGTTAATTGACGGGGGCACATTATGGTACATCCATACTATGGAACATCAGCAGGTATTAAAGAACGTTTCGGCTTTTTTTTTAAAGACTGATTTATTTATTTCAGATAGAGAGCATACATGCGTGCTGGGGGGATGGGCAGAGGGAGAGGGACAGAAAAACTTAAGCAGACTCCACACTGAGCATGGAACCTGACATGGGGCTCAATCCCATGACCCTGAGATCTTGATTTAAGCTGAAACCAAGAGTTTGATGCCTAACCAAATGTGCCACGCAGGCACCCCTAAAAAAGGATGTCTAACCTATAATATAATGACCTAAAAGAATAACCCACACATTCTATTTAAAAAAAACACACACACACATAAAACCAGACACAAGTAACACAGAGAGTATGATCCCATTTCCATAAAGTAGAACTGAAATGGGAAACACGTCCATGTTTATACATAATGATATGCATGAAGAGGAAGGTGTGAGACTAGTACACACCATTAACTTTGGCTGCTTCTGGGCTAAAGGGCTCGAAGTGAAAGGCAGGGAGACTGTGGACTTTTTTTCCTTTATCTATCTCTGCGTAACTTCTTAAATTAAAATTTAGTTTTAAAACTACAAAACAGGGGCACCTGGGTAGCTCAGTCGCTAAGCATCTGCTTTCAGCTCAGGTCATGATCCCAGGGTTCCTGCTCGGCAGAGGGCCTACTTCTCTCTCTCCCACTCCCCCTGCTGTGTTCTCTGTGTCTCTGTTAAGTAAATCAAATAAAATCTTAAAAAAAAAAAAAAAAAAAAAACCTACAGAAGAACTTTCGAACTACATGCACTGAACTTAGGTCAAGAGCAGTGACTTTGGGGGCGCTGGGTGGCTCAACTGGTTAAGCCACTGCTTTCGGCTCAGGAATTGAACCCGGAGTCTTGGGACTGAGTCCCACATTGGGCTCCCAGCTCCACAGGGAGTCTGCTTCTCCCTCTGACCTTCTCCCCTCTCATGTTCTCTCACTCTCTCAAATAAATAAATAAACAAATCAATAAAATATTGAAGAAAAAGAAAAAGAACAGTGACTTTAAACAAGGATAGAGAACACTTCCCATGATATCAAGTTGTGCAGGCTCAGAGAGGCTCAAATGTCTGTTTTAAAAAGGCTCCTACATCTGTATAGGAACCACAAGCTTAGTGTAGTACCAATATTGGTCCTATGAACTTCAGTAAAATCTTCATTAATGTACAATAAAAACATCTGTATGAAAGTTCTAATATCCTGTTACTGACCAAAACATTTTAACTCCATGGAGAATACTGTATAACTCCATCTTGATCATGATCATGTGAAATACCATATACAGACCACAAAAAGGTTAAAAGTTCCTTCTGTATGGGGACTCTGTCCCTCTTCCAGTAATGCAATCTAGCATTGTCAATACAATCCCAGAATCAAAAAAATTTATGAAGACTGTTTTTATCTCTACAGAAAGAGGAAGTATTAATAAACATCCTTCAAGACGAATCATCAATATGAAAAAGACCAAATTAAGAGTTAAAGAGGAGTGCCTGGGTGGCTCAGTGGGTTGAGCCTCTGCCTTCGGCTCAGGTCGTGAACCCAGGGTCTTGGGATGGAGCCCAGCGTTGGGCTCCTGGCCCAGCAGGAAGCCTCCTTCTCTCTCTCCTACTCCCTCTGCTTATATTCCCTCTCTCGCTGTCTCTCTCTGTGTGTCAAAAAAATAAAATCTTTAAAAAAAGAAAAAGAGTTAAAGACAAATACTATCACTTACCAATAAGTCGGGGTTCTGAAGTAAAGTCTCTTGGTGGTACTGGAATTTTCTTCACTATGTACTCACAAACAACCTCAATGTTGTATTTCAGCTGAGCAGAGATTGGAATAATAGGAGCTCCTTCTGCTACTGTGCCTATACAAAATTCAGAAAGATTAAAATCCTTTACTTTTACAGAACTTGGTCTTTCTACGTTACATGAAAAAGTCAAGATTACAAAAATAGACGCCTTGGGGTGTCTGAGTGGCTCAGTCAGTTGAGCCTCCGGCTCTTGGTTTCAGCTCAGGTCATGATCTTGGAATTGTGTGACTGAGCCCCACATCAGGCCCTGTGCTCAGCAGGGAGTGTGCTTGAGAGACTCTCTCTTCCTCTTCTTCTGCCCCTTCTTCTCTAAAATAAATAAATTTTAAAAAGCAAAACAAAACAGGGGCACCTGGGTGGCTCAGTGAGTTAAGCCTCTGCCTTTGGCTCAGGTCATGATCTCAGGGTCCTGGGATCGAGACTCACATCGGGCTCTCTGCTCAGTGGGGAGCCTGCTCCCCCCCGCCACACTGCCTGCCTCTCTGCCTACTTGTGATCTCTGTCAAATAAATAAATAAAATCTCTAGAAACAAAAACAAGAAACACTAAAATAGATGCCTAAACATCCTCACACAAATGCCAACAGGTGCAAAGTGATAATTCTGTTTAGAAAGATGGCAGTATTCCGTTGGTTTTACTCCTAAAAATGAATACTACTCCTTTTATGGAAAAAAATTTGTTAAAATATATTTACACACGTATTTACTATGCTAAAACGATAATACCATCTAAAGGAGTAAATATTAACGCTCCTGGGAAAAAGCACGTTACTAGTTTAAAGATTTCTAGTAACATGTAATTAACCTCCAAATAAATGTCAAGGTAAAATTACAGACTCTTTGCTAATCAAAGACTACTGGCTCATAAAATATTTGCTCCTTATTAATTATATGTCAAACAGGTTGGTCAAAGAAATGGACCAAACATAATTAGATTTTAATCAAAATGACTTATTCTTTTTCATCATGACAGAACTAGATTCATGGGAATCAATTCTTCGAACAACACTGAGAGGGAATTGTCAACAATAACATGCATCATGTCTTCCCTGAAATGAAAAACCTTATGCAGCAGAGAAATGAATGGGACAGAGAAATGAACTCATAAAGATTAAATACATCATTGTCAGTTCCAATGATCAAAGTACTCGGTAAGAACAGTATAAGACTCAAGTTCAAAACAAAAAAAAGCTTCTGTTCATTAAGGAGGACTTTTTTTCCTAAACTGACTCACAGTTTCCAGAATACAACTTCAGTTCTAACTTTCAGCCAGCAAAAATATACTTCAGTTTAAACTTCTAATAATAAAAGAGTCACTGAGATGAAATTTGTAGCATAGTGAATATAGACCATAGTATTTTAACAACTTTTGTGTGGTAATAGACAGTAACTATATTTACTGTCTGGAACACTGCATTATGTACTGAATTATCAGAACTATTGAATCCCTATATTATACACTTGAAACTAACATAGTACATCAACTAAACCTCAGCAAAATATTTGAAACACACATGGATGAAAAAAAATGTATGTGCTTTAGTTTATCAAATTCACAAACATAGATTTCACTAATTGTATCAGGTAGCTAACAAGTAGTAGGTAGGTAAATAAGGTTTTTTTTTTTTTTTTTTTAAAGATTTTATTTATTCATTTGACAGAGAGAGATCACAAGTAGGCAGAGAGGCAGGCAGAGAGAGAGGAGGAAGCAGGCTCCTGGCCAAGCAGAGAGTTGGATGCGGGGCTTGATCCCAGGACCTGGGACCATGACCTGAGCTGAAGGCAGAGGCTTTAACCCACTGAGCCACCCAGGTGCCCCGGTAAATAAGGTTTTAAGATGCAAAAATCTGGGGCGCCTGGGTGGGTCAGTGGTTTAAGCCTCTGCCTTCGGCTCAGGTCATGATCTCAGGGTCCTGGGATCACACCCCACATTGAGCTCTCTGCTCAGTGGGGAGCCTGTTTCCTCTCTCTCTCTGCCTGCCTCTCTGCCTACTTGTAATCTCTCTCTCTGACAGATAAATAATAAAACAATTTTTTAAAAAATCTTAAAAAAAAAGATGGAAAAATTTATCTATTTCAGACAGTCTATTATAGTAAAAGTTAAATTTAACATGTGGTATCTGGATTAAATATCTCTCAAAGTGATTCATAGATTTATTAGTGATAACGTCTTCTTACCTTGTACAAACGCAAGGATCTGTTCATACTGTTCTTTAGCCTGACTTTCTTTTACCAGATCAATTTTATTTTGTAGAATCAAAATATGCTTCAGTTTCATGATTTCTATAGCAGCCAGGTGTTCAGAAGTCTGAGGTTGAGGACAAGACTCATTACCAGCTAGATGATGAAGAATTAAAAAGATGCATGAGAATTAACTGAAAACATCCAGAATAAGCAAATCCAAAGGGACAGAAAGCAGATTAGTGGTTGCTAGGAGCTGGAGGGAAGGTATGGCACAGAGTGACTGCTTAACAGGCATGGGGTATCCTTTTGGGGCAATGAGAATGTCTGGAACTAGAAATTTGTGATGCTTATAGAACACTGTTAATGTACTTAATGTCACTGAGTTGTGCACTTTAAATAACTATAATAGTAAATTTTATTTTATGTGTATTTTACTACCAAAACAAATTTACCTGGCATCTAATGAAGGAAACTTTTGCATATTCTAGCCTCACTCCAGGCAAAAGTCCTGGATATCACTGCCAAGCGTCCACCGTTTGCCCTGTTTCACCCTTTGTGCCTGCATTCACTGGAGCCTCCAGATCATCTGACTTTCATCCCTGGTGCTATGCAAGAAGCTTGGAATCAACAAGTTTGGCATCCCAGGGTCTGCCCTTTGCTCAGGTATAAGGTATAGCCCTCTGGCTCTATCCAGTCTTAGAGATGTTTTGGCCCAGTTCAGCTCCTAAGAGGTAGAGAGTAATTAAGGGAAAACACTTAATGCAGTCTGTGAATTTCAACTACTACCAAAGGGTACTCCCTAACAAAGGGAGACAAGAACACTAAATGCACAGACAACCAACAGCATATCATAAACATTGGCATGTTTTGTTGGGCATTCCAACAATCAACTTACCCAAGCAGTGATGTTAAGCAGTCCTGTACTGTACCTACTTGGCACCCTTTAAAAAATTATGTCCCATACATTAAGTGTCTGCCTTTGTCTTCGTTCACGATCCCAGGGTTCTAGGATCAAGCCCAGTATCAGGCTCCCTGCTGAGTGGGGAGCCTGCTTCTCCCTCTCTGCTCTTGCCCTCTCTATCTCTCTCAATCCCAAAATCTTCAAAAAAATAAAAACAATGTCCCATAACAATGAAATCTCTTGACAGCTCACAGAAGGAAGGTAGCACAATCCTAGCTTTGAAAATCCCAATTAGCTCTACACTTTAGCACTTATTATGAATAAGATTTGCATCTAAATAAAACCACTATACATCAACGTTGCTGCAGATGACAAATACATGTACACTTATAAAAATATTTAACTAAAATAATAAACCATCTCATGTCATCTAGGTAGGAAAAGTGCACTAGTGATTTTAATTTAAAGATATAGACTAACCTTGGAGCTAATGATACATTATATGTTTATAAAAAAATAAAAATTTAAATTAAAAAAAAATATATACTAACCTACGAATTCTCTAATCAGCCCCACATCTATCTTAGTATTTTGTGATACCTGGTAGGCAGAGGTGTCATCCTGGATGACATCTTAGCTCCCATTTGTGTCACTCTTAGGTAATGGATACGGCCCTTAATGTCCTTAGTTCCCCTTTAATATTCTATCTTGGATTTGCTCCACACTGATTTGTCGAAACCAATTCTGATATATTTACCTATCAACAGAAGAGCTGCATCCATCACTGCTGCACCATTTAGCATAGTAGCCATCAAGATATCGTGGCCAGGACAGTCAACAAAGGAAACATGTCTAACGATGAAGAAATAACAATCAGTCCTAAAAACAATCCATATTTTCACAGGTAGAAAATTCCCAAATCCAATCAAAACGAATATGGTATAGAACATGATATAAAATGTACACTGGAAATGTCATCGATTTGAAAGCTAAAACTGTTAACAGAATGGGCACTACCACCTAAAAAAATAATTTGCCAAAAATTCCTCCAGCACCTTGAAAAGCTGGAACTGCCAATGTGAAATAGAGACGGCAATACTATTTTAGCAAAACTGCTACTCATTGAGAATTACTATTTTTAAAGAGTGTATGCTCATAAGGTCATGATCTAAAACAGGGGTTAGCAAACTAAGACCCTTAGGCCAAATCTGGCCCATACCCACTCAAGCACATATTATTTGCACCTACTTTCGTAACACAAGAGCAAAGATGAGTAGCTTCTTCCCAGAGAACCTATGGCCTGCAGAGATAAAAATATTTATGATCTGGCCACTTATAAAAAAAGGTTTCCTGTTCTCTGATGAGGACTAGAACCAGGGTGAGGCTGAGTAAGATAGTTGTCTTAGATGCAAAATTTAAGAGAGTGCCATGGGGTGCCTGGGTGGCTCAGTGGGTTAAAGCCTCTGCCTTCGGCTCAGTTCATGATCCTGGGGTCCTGGGATCAAGCCCCACATTGGGCTCTCTGCTCAGTGGGGAGACTGCGTCCTCTCTCTCTGCCTGCCTCTCTGCCTACTTGTGATCTCTGTCAAATAAATAAAATCTTAAAAAAAAAAATTTAGAGAGGGCCAAAAAACTCACTAATCAAGATAAATAACATTTAAATTTTTTAAGATTTTTAAAAACAAAATGCAAACAAATTCACGATGAGTAAAATATCAAAGGTAACTAATAATGCCACACTGAACCAAAAATGATACTGAAGCAAATGGGAAAAATGTGCTATTTTGAGTTGTCTTTATTTAAACAAATAATATTCTATTAAGATTTCTTTGCATCGATTTCAAAAAGCACTGCCTTGAAATACTGTTTATCCTGATCACTGAGGTTTTTTTTTCTTTTTCTTTAGGATTACCCCCCTTACATTTGGGGTTCAAGGGAAGGGCTTCACTTACCTTTCCCCAGTCCCAGCCCTGGCCCAATGTAAAATTTCCTTGTGGGCCATCCCTAACCCCATTAACATCACTAGGGAATAGGAGTCTGTAACATCTGATAAAGAACCAGGATACAAATCATATTCAGAAACTTGATGTGGTAACAAGCCCATGTACTGAAGAGAAGTAATTAAGGATCGCTTTGTTCATCCCCTGTCTAAAAAACAGAAACAACACTATTTAAAAGAAATGTAGGAAGCCTCGCAAAAAGCTTCCCCTCAATCCAATGAGCTGTGTTTCCCTCCATTCCTTTCCTCACGTTACCTTTCCTTTGGAGAACTTACATGCAAGTATCTAAATTGAGGATGAGGATGATTTAGACTTTTCAAATTACTGTCATTACAGACAGTAAGAACACCAAAACATAGAAAAAAATACTCAGCAATTAGTTTCAAAATTTAATATCTCAGTTAAATATTTTAAAAAGCACAATCACGAGGCGCCTGGGTGGCTCAGTGGGTTAAGCCTCTGCCTTCGGCTCAGGTCATGATCTCAGGGTCCTGGGATCGAGTCCCGCATCAGGCTCTCTGCTCAGCGGGGAGCCTGCTTCCTCCTCTCTCTCTCTCTGCCTACTTGTGATCTCTCTCCATCAAATAAATGAATAAAATCTTTAAAAAAAAAAAAAAAGCACAATCACAAGACAATAGAGCATGAAGTATAAGGTGTTTTCTGAAAGAGGTCACCTGACTAATTTGAAATTCCCTTTGGTCCCTGGGATGTCTGTAGGAAACTCATCTGGTGTACTACTTCCACAGGATCTGTAACATTCTGGCCGAGGACAACTTGGATCGTCAAGTTTATAAATCTAAAAATTCCAATAAAAAAAAGATTCGAATTTGTTAGCTGCACATTCAACAAAGCTTTTTCTAGTTCTACAACACAAACTCACCTTAGCATTAGCATATCCAAGCTTGATTGTAATATTTCTTTCTAGTTCATTTTTGAACCTGACAGTGTGAACTCCAGAAATAGCTTTTACAACTGTGGATTTCCCATGAGCTACATGACCAATGGTACCTATAGACAAAGTGTAAGAAATTAATTCATGAGCATTCAGTTACACAGAATACTATTTCAGAAAGCACTGGAATAGAAAATCCAAAGCTAAAACTCACTATAAATACCAACATAAAACCAACAGTGACTTCAATTTTTCCTCCTTCATATTCTTTCCTACCAAAACCTTATTCTGATACAGAACTGAATGGAACTTCCCCTGTAATGACAATCTCGTCAAAAGCTACACTCCAGTACAGCAAAAGCTATTCATCTTATGTTTCTAACCACATAAAAAACTGCCTTCATTTAAAATAAACACTCAATAAGATAAAATCTTAGATTAAAGAACTTCCAGCACAACCACAGTGAAGTAAAAAAGTATGAGTCCTGACACAACCAAAAAGAAACTGCAATAATAGGAAAACAACCCAGGTTTAATTATGGTAATGCTATCAAGGGTAAGATATATCTTATAACTTAATATAACCTGATGGTAGAGCTTTACTTTTAACTAAATTTAATTGTGCTGCTTCTGTCAAATACCCTAAATTTACACTCAGTCAACAAACCTTCTCCTCTAAAGTTCTAGGTGGCAATTAGGGGAGGAAAAAAACCCTTCTACTTAATAATCACTTATATACCAAATAAAACTTTTGAAAATTATGCCCTTGCAACAACCCTGTGTGGCAAGTACCATATTTTCACCTCTTCTGTTGCATATGACTACATCTTGCTTTATGCTACTAAATTTTTCATATGTCTGTACCATTTCTTCTCACCTAGACATGAGCTAGGCGTGAACAATATATGCTTGCCACAAAATCCGGCAGGATTTTACTCACACAGGCTCAAAGTCTATTTCTTGAATATCTGCGTCCTCATAAAATTCAAGTAATCACACAAAGGGAGAAGATAATAAAATTACCTGTCGAGATAAAGTCATGTCGCCAAATTATTCTTATCTTACCTATATTAATTGTGGCTTGTCTGCTGATAACTTCGTGTGAAAGTGGTGTCAACTTGGTAACATCCTGCAATGAAACATTTTTATTTTAAATCGCTGTAGGTAAGACTTCCTTTGACTTTACATTTGCTACCCATAGCCTGCCACCATGTGAACAGCTCTCCTCTACTTCTAAAGCACTTTTCCGGCAAAAGCAATATTGTACTTTGATGACTGGGAAGCCCTAAATGTCCTGCATCGTTACAGAACTACACGTCCACTCACTAGGGGAGATGTCAAAGCCTGAGACCGAACCCCCACCCCCAACCCGCCCCGGCAACCTTGTCAGCATAAGCACTGAGGACACGGTAGATACGCCCTTTCCACACCTTCAGAAGCAAAAGCCTTAGTAACACTTAACACCATGACTTTCCAGCCGAATCCTCCGGGTGCCTGAAGTCCCACAAACTCAGAACCCCATGTACAGCTCACGGACTTGCCGAGCTGCAGGCGGCGGCACGAGTCTCCCTCCTAACACATGCTCCCGACATCCCGGCACTGCCTCGTCTCAACGCCTCCCCGGAGGCTCGATCATCCACTTCTGAGTTCACTTCGCATCCTTGCAGAACGAAACCTTACCAAGGTGGCGAGATCCTGGCGAGAAAGATGCGGCTGCCCCAGAGTCACTCCAGCCTCACCCCCCGCCATCTTGCTCCGAGAAGAAGGAAGTCGCCCAAGCTGCCGCCTGACCGAACGCAGGTCCCCTTTTGTGGGGCGGGGAAGGAGAGGCGGGAAGGCCGACTAGAACCCACGCCTGGGAAAGGAGGCGGGCTAGTGCAGCAGGGTCCTCGCTGCTTGGACTTCTCTACGCTTGGGTTTACACAATGTCTGACGGACGACTCACTAAAAAAACAGGAGGCAGAGTTTTGGAATCCATTCGTCGCCCACCTGACGGATTTTTGTGCAGGCAACGCTGAGGGCAGCCCCAAAAGAAGCCCCCTCCTCCCCCACCTCCGCCAGGCGGGTGATGCAACCGCCAAGCGCGCCCGCGAGGGAGAAGCCATTTCCGGTTCCCGTGGGTATGGCCGGAAGAGTTTCCCGGAAGCTGGGAATGTTCTCTGGGGGTGTGAGGACAGACGATGGGGGCTGGCCATCTTTGCTGATTTCCATAATTTAATAAGGCGAGATCGCTTGGGGTGCGGCTAGGCGGTGATGGCCACGTTGGCCGCGTTTACGGCGTTCGCGTCACCTGGCGGGTGGCCGGGAGGGCGCCCTCGCGCGGAGGTTTGATGAAGTGCTCAGCGGATCAGGGATGTTCCGGAAGAGCAAAGTCCCTAACTTGTTCTCAGGTTTCTAGGGCCTGGGAGGCGGTCCGTGGTGGCTCTAAACTGCACAGCGTGGAGTTAGCATAGGATGGAGCTAGGTGTTTTAAGAGCGCCCAAGGAGGTGTTTTTTGTTGTTGCTCTTGTTGTTTTTAAGCCCATACAGGAAAACTCACTTCTTCAATAGAAAGATTACCACTAAATCGGTGTTTTAAAATTTAAAGACTTCGGGGAATTTCCTTTTTTTTTTTTTTTTCCCACGGTGTATCAAAAAGAAGTCGAGTAATTTTTGTTTCTCCCCATGCATTTCTGTACTTTACAAATTTTCTGTCATGAACAGGTGTTCTTTTCTAGCCAGCAAAAAATGTAAAGAGGGGTGAATAAGAATTTAGATCACCTGTGTTCATAGAATACTGAAGTAAGATTAAAAGGAATATGTTTCCTATCACATAAGTTTTAGGCTACAACAGTTTACCTAAAATAGAAAGTTCTATTTCAATAAATGCATTCATTGGTTAAGTGATGGTAGAGACTGTACATTGTATTGTATTTGAATGGAGGCATTTAGTTCCTAACTTCAGGAACTTACAGATTTGTAAGCTTATAAATTTAGAATTTAATCTTAGATTCTGAATAGTTACACCAGCCAACTCAGAAAAACCCGTTGAGGGGCGCCTGGGTGGCTCAGTGGGTTAAAGCCTCTGCTTTCTGCTCAGGTCATGGTCCCAGGGTCATGGGATTGAGTCCCGCATCGGGCTCCCTGCTCAAGTGGGGAGCCTGCTTCCCCCTCTCTCTCTGCCTGCCTCTCTGCCTACTTGTGATCTGTCTGTCAAATAAATAAATAAAATCTTAAAAAAAAAAGAAAAACCCGTTGAGGTGATAAAAATGTAGAAATGTGGAATCATTATGTCATACACCTGAAATTAATGTAATATTGTAGGTCAACTATACTTCCATTTAAAAAATTGTCAAACTAGTGATGCTTGCACAACTTTGTGACTATACTAAAAACCAGTGAACTGTATAGTTTAAAAGAGGGAATCTTACGGTATGTGAATTATATCTCAATGAAAAATAAAATTCATTGATTATAAATAGAGCATAATATGCTCCATTGTCAGAAACATACTAAAAGTAGAAATGTCACAAGAAATAATATTAATTTAAAATTATAGTTAAATATTGGCGCTGACTTAACAAGTATTCACTTTATCTACCCTGCACAACAATCTGATGAAGTAGATAGTGTAATTCCCATTTTTACAGGTGAGGAAACTGAGTCCCTAAAAGATTACATAACACGCCAACAATCTCACAGCTTGTAAGTAGCAGAGCTGGAATTCACAGGCAATTACAAGTATACTCTTTTTATTTTTTTTTAAAGATTTTATTTATTTATTTGACAGACAGAGATCACAAGTAGGCAGAGAGGCAGGCAGAGAGAGAGAGAGAGACAGAGGGAAGCAGGCTTCCTGTGGAGCAGGGAGCCCGATGCGGGGCTCGATCCCAGGACCCTGAGATCATGACCCAAGCCAAAGGCAGCAGCCCAAACCACTGAGCCACCCAGGCGCCCCTACAAGTATACTCTTTTTAAAAAGTTAGCTTTGAGGTGGGTGCCTGGGTGGCTCAGTTGGTTAAGTGACTGCCTTCTGCTCAGGTCATAATCCTGGAGTCCTGTGATCTAGCCCCACATGAGACTCCCTGCCTAGCATCTCTCTCTGACCCTACCCCCTCTCATTCTCGCTCTCTTTCATTCTCTCTCTCTCAAATAAGTAAATAGAAAAAAAAAAAAACTAATCCCCAAATCTTTTTTAAAAAAAAAGTTAGCTTTGAGGTAAAATTGCATACCATGAAACTCGCCCACTTCAAGTATACAATTCAGTGATTTTTAGTAAATTTTCAGAGCTGTGTAACCACAATCCAGATTTTGAATATTTCTGTCACCCCAAAGAGATCCCTCATGTCTATCTGCAGTCAGTCCCCCTTTCCATCTCTGGCCCCGGGGCAGCCACTAAAGGCCTTTGTCTCTACGGATGATTTCTGGAACTTTCACGTAATTGGAATCATATAAAACGTAGTCTTTTGCATCTGGCTTCTTTCACTAAGCATAGTGGTTTTGAGGTTCATCCATGTCATAGTATCTATCAATAGCAGTTCATTCCTGGGGCGCCTGGGTGGCTCAGTGGGTTGAAGCCTCTGCTTTCGGCTCAGGTCATGATCTCAGGGTCCTGGGATCGAGCCGAGTCAGGCTCTCTGCTCAGCAGGGAGCCTGCTTCTCTGCCTGCCTCTCTGCCTGCTTGTGATCTCTGTCTGTCAAATAAATAAATGAAATCTTTAAAAAAAAAATAGCAGTTCATCCCTTTTTATTCCTGAGTTAATTCCATGTATAGGCATACCACATTTTGTTAATTCTTTCACCAGTTGATGGGTATTTGGATTGTTGGCTATAGTGAATAATACTGCTATGAACATTGATGTACAAGTTTTTGTTGTGAATAATGCTCCTGTGAACATTGCTGTACACATTTTTATGAAAACATGTTTTCTTTCTCTTGGTAAATATCTAGTTGTGCAATTGCTGAGTCTGATGGCAAATCTATGTTTAACATTTTGTGGAACAGTCAAACTTTTTTTTGTAAGATTTTTTTTTATGTAGGGGCACCTGGGTGGCTCAGTCATTAAGCATCTGCTTTCGGATTAGGTCATGATCCCAGCGTCCTGGGATCAAGCCCCACATCAGGCTCCCCACTTTGTGGGAAGCCTACTTCTCCCTCTCCCACTCCCCCTGCTTGTGTTCCCTCTCTTGCTCTCTCACGCTCTGTCAAATAAATTTTTTTAAAAATCTTTTTAAAAAAGAGTTATTTATTTGACAGAGATACACAAGAGAGGGAACACAAGCAGGGGGAGTGAGAGAGGGAGAAGCAGGCTTCCTAGTGAGCAGGGAGCCGGATTCAGGGCTTGAACCCAGTTTCCTGAAATCATGACCCAAGCCAAAGGCAACGCTTAATGACTGAGCCACCCAGGCGCCCCTGCACAAACTCTAAAGAGGGTGCACATTTTACATTCCTACCAGCAATGTATGAAGGCTCCAGTTTCTCCACATCCTCAACAACGCTTGATACTGTTTTTTTCTTTTTATTATAGATATTCAAGTAGATGCAGATTTCATTTGCATTTCTCTAATGACTAATGATGTATTGAGCATCATTTCACGTACTTATTAGCCATTCATATTTCTTCTATTATTCCAGCCCGTTCTTAAATTGGGTTGCTTATTTTTCTTATTATTGAGTTGTAAGAGTTCTTTATGGATTCTGGATACCAGTCTCTATCAGACACATGATTAGCAAATGTTTTCTTCCAGCCAGTCGCTTGTCTTTTCCTTTTCTTAGTGGTATCTTTGAAGAGCAAAAGTTTTTAGCTTTGATGAAGTCCAAGTTATTTCTTCATTTATGAATCATGCTTTTGGTATCATACTTAAGAACACTTTATCTAGGGGCGCCTGGGTGGCTCAGTTGTTAAGCGTCTGCCTTAAGCTCAGGTCATGATCCCAGGGTCCTGGTATCAAGCCCCATATCCTGCTCCTTGCTCAGCAGGAAGGCTGCTTCTTCCTCTCCCACTCCTGCTTCTTGTGTCCCCCCGCCCCCGCGTCAAATAAGTAAATAAAATCTTTAAAAAAATAAAAAATTAAAAAAGAGAAAAAGAGAACACTTTGCCTAGCCCAAGTTCACAAAAATTTACTCTTAGGTTTTCTTCTCAAAGGTTGATAGTTTCAGCTCTTATATTTAGGTCTATGACCTATTTTGAGTTCATTTTTATGTAAAGTGTGAAGAAAGGGTTTAACTCCATCCAAAAGGGCTTAACTCTTTTTACATGCGGATATCCGATTGTCCCAGCACTATTTGTTGAAAAGACAATCTCTTCCCTATTGCGTTGCCTTGGCATCTTTGTAGAAAATAAATTGGCCATAAAAGGGTTTATTAAAAAATAAACGGTTTATTTCTGGACCCTCAATATTGTTCCATTGATCTATATGTCTATACTTATGCCAGTACAACACTGTCTTGATTTCTGTAGTTTCATAGTGCATTTTGAAACTGGAAAGCGTCTCTTTTAACTATGTCCTTTTTCAAAACCATTTTGGCCCTTTTAGAGCTTTTGCATTTCCATATGAATTTCAGGATCAGTCTGTCCATTTCTGCCAAAAAAAAAAAAAAAAAAAAGAAAAGAAAAAAAAAGCCTGCTGGGTTTTTGATATGGATTGTTTTTAATCTGCAGATCAATTTAGGGAGAATCACCATCGAGGCTTCCATCCCATGGGACTATCCTGCGTTACCTATATTTAGCATTCCAGTGCCCCCCTCCCCAAACAGTGCTGCACCCCTCACATCACTGGAGAGCAAGAAGCTCTTCAGGCCTTCCTGCCAAGCCTGGGCCCAGTTGTTTGAGGCATGCTTCCCCTGCTTCCACTGCAGCTACCACCCCCAAGCTGTGGCAGCCAGAACTGACTTACCTGAAGTCCCTCTCTGCCCTGTACTGACAAAGACACTTTGTCCCCAGAGAGCTATGTGATCACTGTTTTTTTAAGAATTTAGTTTTCGGAGCAATAAATAACCTCAGAGCCTGGATTCAATCCCGTCTCTACCCTTAACCACACTCCCCAAACCCCAAAGCTGTGCTTCTGGCAACACTTATTACTGAAGGCTTTATTTTTTTTCACTTCTTTCATTGAGCAAACACCATATAGCATCTCTTCATTGCTCCCACTCACCTCAACTCTGGCACTCACACTTAGGGGGTGTGTGTGTGTGTGTGTGTGTGTGTGTGTGAGTTTGCATGCACATCTACCGAAATGCAGTGCTTATGAATATGTGGCTTGTACTTTGAGGCTTCTAAAGTATAGTGTTGTTTTTCATTGGTTCATAAAGAACATAAAGACGATTAACTTTGGAGGAAATTTGTTCTTTTTTAACATTTTCATTTACAAGGGGGCATTGTGTGCATTGTGTTTCAAAGTAAATATATTCCATTAAAATGGTGACATTCATTTCATCTTTTATAGATAGTGGATGTTTAACAACTTACAATACTTTCATTTTTAATCTGGCTTGGCATACCACGTTCTTTGTTTTTACCAGTATCTCACTGGCTACTCCTCTATCTTTCCCCTGGATGACTCCCTAACAGGAGTGCCCCGGGGCCCAGTCCTTGCTCTACTTCACTCCGTCCCCTGGGAATCTCAAAAACACCTCATGAATATGTGGCTTGCACTGTTGAGGCTTCTGAAGCATAGTGTTATTTTTCATTGTTTCAGAAGGAGGACAAAAATGATTAACTTTTTAAACATTTGTTCTTTCTGACATTTTCATTTGCAAGGGGACATTGTCTACACTGCATTTCAAAGTGAATCTACTCAGTTCACATGGCAACATTCATTGCACCTTTTATCCATGGTGGACGTTGACCCACTTCTAGTACCTGTCTCTCCTGCTGGTAGCATCCACACTCTGATCTCCTACACCGGCTCCCTGTTCTCCGGGACAGCTACCTCCCCTTGGCATGCCCCCTTGTCCTTTCTCCCACAACTCCTTCAAACCTGTTCCTCTTGGGGTCTTCCCCATCTCAGGAAATATCAGTTCCATCCTTCCAGTCACTCAGGCTGGAAGCCTAGGTGACATCCTTGGCTCGTCTCTTTCCTTTACCCCTACATCCAGGAAACCCTGTTGGCTTTGACTTCAGAGTATCTACAGTCTGGCCCCTTCCCCAAGTCTCTCCTTTAGCCTCTATTCTATTCCATTGTTAGACAAGTCTCCTTACCCATCTTCCTGCCTCCACATTTGTCCACTTACATTTTAAAATAGCCTATTTTATTATTCATGTGTGTGTGTGTATGTGTGTGTGTGTGTGTGTGTGTGTGTGTGTGTGTATGCTTGGTTTTCTTTCAGTAATGACTTGGCATAAATACATTGTGAAATGATGACCATAATAAGTTAACATCCATCATCTCATACAGATAGAAGAGAAAAAAACGTTTTTTTCTTGCAATGAGAACTTTTACGATTTACTCGCTTAGCAGCTTACAAATACCGCATATAGTAGGGCTGGCTATAGTCATCATGTTGTACATTACATTATGCCTAAACTCTTATTATTTACACAGCAGCCTTAGTGTGAATTATATTGATGAGCTTCCAATGGTTCCCAGTCTCTCCATGGCCAAAGCCCTTACAGTGGTCTACAAGGCTTTACACAGTCTGGTCCTTCACCTCCTTTAAGCGAAATGCAACTCCCTAACTTGGCCATCCCAGGTAAAACTGGAATAGCTCTCACCTCAACACTCCTAATCTCTTTATCCTGCTCTGTTTTTTCCTGTAACACTCATCACACTCTAATAGGCCCCATAATTTGCTTATTTATTTTATTACCCCATTTATTTAATCTTTGAGATGGCAAGGATTGTTATATGTTTTGGTCACTGACAGATTCCCAGTGCTTAGTATAGACTTGGCACAGAGTAGGCCCTCATAAATACTGATGGCATGAACAAGTAAATCAGCAGAGATTCGATTACTAGTAGATTACTATAGTAACTGAACAATTTATGGAATTATATAGGAGTAAAAACCAAGATCATTTAGTATGTTCATCAGTATAATAGCAATGGTACAGTTGATAGAGCACGCGTGGGGCACTGGGTGGCTCAGTCTGTTATGAGTCTGCCTTTGGCTCAGGTGATGATCCCGGGGTCCGGGGATTGAGCCCCGCATCCGGCTCCCTGCTCAGTGAGGAGCCTGCTTCTCCCTCTCCCTCTGTGTGCCATGCCGCTCTACCTACTTGTGCTCTCTCTCCACCAAATAAATAAATAAAATCTTACGAAAAAAAAAAAAAAGAGCATGGTGTGAGAGGCCACAAAAGCGGGGTGAAGCCTTCACTGCCTCAGTCTATACTCAGCAGCCTTCGTGGGTTTTTTCTTTTTCCTCTCCCCTTCTTGTGTCCTACACTGGAATCCTACTAAATTACCAGCGGCTCTCTAAATAAAGCTGCCTTGCTGCCTCTCCTAGGCCTGAAACAGACTGGGTTGTAGGAGGTCCTTTCTTCTCTTCCCTTTCCCCTGTACTTCTTTCCTTTGGATTGAATTTAGAAGTTACTGCCTCTGAGAAGGCTTGCTTGACCGTCTCAAGCCTGGATTACATCCCCCTACCTTTGTGCTTGCTCACAGAGCACCCCATGTTGTCTAAACCTGTCACAATGTGTTGGGGACTCTGAGAACAACCCTGAATGTTTCTAAACCCTTGTTAGCTGCTGGCCTCAAGCACAAAGCAGTTATTCTCACAACCGCCAGCAGAGAATTGCTTGCTAGGGCTTCATGGATGGAAGTGAAACATGAAGAAGCATTTGGTTCCAGAAAGAATCACATTGTTGAGTCCTCTCGGCCATACAGAGATAAGTTATTAATTCCTTTACGTTGAGGTAACTCCCCACACTGATAAACAAACACAAATATAAATACTTCAAATACACACTATCTCATGGAGGGGGAGTACTCTCTGAAGGCTTTTTGTGTGTGTGCCCATATTCCTTTTGTTTAGGGACCTGGCACTCTCCTAGCTGGGCCCAGGGGATGGGTTTAAAGGCTCATGAGTTTGGGGAAGAGAGCTGGGACAAACCCTTTCCTATGCTTAGCAAAGGGTTCCCACCTAATGGCCACAAATCTGACTTAGAGATGACCAGAGAAGCCATGTCCTGTTTAAAACGATTTGCGCAGTGGCAGTATCGTAAACCAATGAGGTTTATCTGAAGCGTGATTATTGCTAGTTAGAGAGACTGAAGTTTCCTTGTGATGGCCTTGGGTTTCTGCTTTGCTAGAGGACTGGAGGGAGAGTCAGGTTTGTGAGTTGGGAAGTACACAGGGAATACTGGAGAAACGTGGAGAGGTGGTGACAGACCAGAGGCTAGAGATAATAGGAGAGAAGCTACAAGGAGCCATTCCAAGTGACAGGTGACCAGCAACAACCAAGGCATGTAGGCATTAGCCCAATCCTCCAACATTCATGAAGACACCCATTTCCTGTTAGTCATGCAACATAAAGGCTCAAGTTATTTTTTTTAAACATTTTATTTATTTGACAGAGAGGAAGAGAGAGAGTGCAAGTGCACAAACCCAGGGAGCAGCAGAGAGAGAGGAAGAAGCAGGCTCCCCCGTGGAGGAGGGAGCCCCGATGCGGGGCTCGATCCAGGACTCTGGAATCATGACCTGAGCCAAAGGCAGACCTTTACCACCCAGGCGCTCCAAGGATCAAATTATTCTATGGTTGTAAAAACAACAAACTTTAAAGGCTGGAAAATTTGGGGACTCTCAGATTGCATTATTTTTTTATTATTATTAAATAATTTTGTAAATTTTTTAAATTTAAAAATTAAAAATTTTTAAAAAGATTTTTATTTATTTATTTATTTGACAGAGAGAGAGAGATCACAAGTAGGCAGAGGCAGGTAGAGATGGGGGGGGGAGAAGGCTCCCTGCTGAGCAGAGAGCCCAATGCGGGGCTCGATGCCAGGACCCTGGGATCACGACCTGAGCTGAAGGCAGAGGCTTTAACCCACTGAGCCACCCAGGTGCCCCCAAAATTTAAATTTTAAATAAATAATAATAATTATTATTAAATAAATATCGAAATATTAATCATTATTTAATTAATAAAATTTATTAACAAGAATTAATAAATAATATTAAAATATTACTAATATTTTTAAAAAGCTTATTTTTTAAAAAGTAATCTCCACACTCAATGTGGGTTTCAAATTTAGGATCCTGAGATTAGGAGTTGCATGCTCCTCCAACTGAGCCAGCCAGGAGCCGCTCAGATTGCATTTTGAAGGTTCTATGTGGTATATGCACCAAAAAATGTTTAGGACAACAGCCACCATCCTTTTGGAATGTGTCAGTGTACAGGTCTTAGTGTGCGCTGGCAGAAGTTGGTACTGATTTTGCGGGAGGGGGATGCTGGTGGGCCCTGAGGGACTGAAATGGACTGGACCTCAACAAGATGCCTTAAAACCCCTGATCGACTATAGGGCGCCTGTCCAAACAGTGTTAAAGAGGAAAGGGATGCACGTGTAACCTTATCAGAGTTCACTGAAGATGTAATTCCGATTCCCAGAGGTTAAGGTGGGAGCCAGTTACATGCAAAGGGATTACCAAGACAATTACCTTACTGCAGACTCTAGGTTTCTAAAAAGCCTTGACTGCTTTAAAAAAAAAAAAAAAAAAGTGGGGGCAGGGTAAGATTGTGCAGTATCCTAAATCCTCCTAACCTCCAGGTTGCAACTTCCTTCCCACTCTACCGCCATTCTTAGACCCAAGCCTCCAGCATGCCTCGGGACATTTCAGACAGCAAGGCAGCGGATTTGAGGAGTATTCTCAAATACTTAAGTTAGAGGGCTAGGAAAAGACAGCTTCCATTTGCCCTGTGGGACTCTACCAATGTGAAAGGATGCCCTCAAGGTATTTGGGAGCTCCCATTACTTTCCAGTAATTGGTGGGAAAAGTAATTGAATACAGGAATTACCTGGAGGAGTTAGTTTATTTAAATGACGTGGTTTTACTTTGCTTGGTCTCAGAGAAGCAGAATGCTCTTTACTGTACTAGACCCTTCTATAAAACATTCTTTTTTTTTTTTTTTTTTTTTTTTTTTTTTTTTTTTAAAGATTTTATTTATTTATTTGACAGAGAGAGAGATCACAAGTAGGCAGAGAGGCAGGCAGAGAGAGAGAGAGGAGGAAGCAGGCTCCCTGCTGAGCAGAGAGCCCGATGCGGGACTCGATCCCAGGACCCTGAGATCATGACCCGAGCCGAAGGCAGCGGCCCAACCCACTGAGCCACCCAGGCGCCCCTCTATAAAACATTCTAAAAAAATGAGAGTGAAAGAGGTATCATTGATTAAACAGAACCCCAGAACCCCTACGCCCTCACCCCTCCCATCCCCCCACTCACGCCCAGGAATGGACTCTACACAGTAAATATACGGATTGATGAAAAGACACTGCCTAGTTTCAGAAATGGTATTTTTTTTAAAAAGAGCCTTGGGGTGCCTGGGTGGCTCAGTGGGTTAAAGCCTCTGCCTTCAGCTCAGGTCATGATCTCAGGGTCCTGGGATCCAGCCCCATTGCTCTGCAGGCAGCCTGCTTCCCCGGCTCTCTCTGCCTGCTGCTCTGTTTACTTGTGATCTCTCTCTGTCAAATAAATAAATAAAATCTTTTTTAAAAAGGCCATTAAAAAAAAGAGCCTTTTGGACAAAATTGAAATGCCACATATGAGGCCTGGTAATGTCATAATAAGGATGTACTAATCACAATGGTTTAGGACATCACTCACTGTAGATGTACATACCAGCTACATAGAACACAGACACATTTTGGTTCCTGCTTTAGTCAAGAACCTAAATTTCTCTCTAGACAGGTCACTACTACACTATGTAATATATACTTCAAAATATAAGCTTGTTCGCTAGTACACAAAAATAAAATTCACCACTTTTAAATGTTCAAGAATAATGCATGAAAACTCAAATATTCAAAGTTGAATGTATGCTGTATTTTAGGGCTTATAGTTTTTTAAAGCTCGTTTTATAGTTTAAGTCGGAAAAGCTCGTTTTATAGTTTAAGTCAGAAAAGTTAAGCTTATTTCCCTGTTTCCAAAGGATTCAGGTGATTCTCTATTTTTTTCCCACGAACTAGTCTACTTCAGCAAAACAGTACACCTTGTGCTATCTTGGCCTCTTGGGAAACATGACATGTTCAAGTTTGCTAGAAAGAGATAATGATCGCTTTTAGCCACACACCTCACTGTAAATTCATCAGGATATTGGTCTAGAGAGAAAATGGCGGCGGGGGATGGGGTGGGGGTTGGGGTAGGAGAAATTCCTCAGTTGAGGATTAGAAATGGGCAACGGATGGCTTAATTTAAGGTTAGCTGTAGAACCACTGGCCTCCAGCTGTGTATTTCTGTCATTCACATTTTTCTCACAAAGAGATTTCACAATAACAAATTTACAGAACAGTCCTATAGTGTTGTTTTAATATTTTTAAATCAAGAAAGGCGGCGTTTTAAAAGCATTAGCTAGAATTCTACAGCTGATTTACTTAAAAAGAATAGCCACCCCCCAAATCGCTGCTCTCTGAATGTTCGTTCTTGCCATCTTATTTTGACGCAAATAGAACAGCGTTTTTAGATCCGACATTTCTGTGTGGTGCAGACATGCCGTTTTCTATGAATTTTCCCACCTCTGGGAAATGCATTTCCGAAACGTGTAATCGTTGTGTAATAAGCCAAGTGGAACTATGACGCAATAACCCCCTGCAAATTGCCTTACAAAAATGATGTCATTTGGCGCAGATGTAGTCAATTTTATAACAGGTAGCTATGGCAAGGCTTCCCGCCCGTCGTCGCAGATTCCCCCACCCCAACCCCACCGCGGTGTTTAAGATGCAAAATGACATTTTCCGGGCGTCCCAATCCTCAACTTGTCCAGGGTGGGCGCACCGCTATAGCTTTAGCCCACCGCTCGCGTAGACTAAGCGGGACCGCAGCGCGGAGACGAGCACCGCCGAGCGTTCCCAGCCCCGACGGCGACGCCACGAGGGAAAGCGCGTTCGGCCGGGCCCGCAGAGCAGCGCCCGGCCGCATTATTCCCTCGGTGGGGCCCGCCGGCGTGGCCGGCTTGAACGTGGGGCCCCGCGGGCGTGGGACAGCCCTGCCCCCACCCCACTCCCACACCCGCTCCCGCTCCCCCAGCGCCGGAAGTGACGCGCGCTGGCTGAAACATGGCGGCATTGGCGCTCGACCAGGGGGAAGGTAAACACCCTCCGGGCCGCGGCCCGCGCACGGGCCCCCTCGAGGCGCCGATGGGGGCCGAGGGCGCCTCCGAGGCCTGCTTTCCAACTCTCGTCTTCCCGCCCTTCGACCTCCCTACCCGCGTGGCAGGTTTCCGCGTTGCGACGACGGCGCATGGAGCCCCCTGCCGGCGGGCCCCGCCTCCCTGGGCCGGCCCCGGGCGGCTCCCGCGGCCCGCAGGGGGCGCGCGGCCCGGAGCGGCCCCTGGCTCGTGGCCTCGCACGCTCCGCCCCTTGCCCGCCCCTTTCCCGCCTTCCTCCACCCCCGGCGTGGGTGATCCTAAGGCTCGGCGCGCTTCGGGGCAGAAGCCCGGAGACGCCGTCGTCGACGCTGCTGCTGCCGGTTCTTCTGCCGCTGCCCGCGGCCCCCCAGCCCTTTCCCCCGCCCGTGGCCCCGAGTCGGCCCTCCGGCCGAGCCCCGCCGGGCGCCGCGAGGCCCCTGGCGTTGGCAAGGCCGGGCCCGGCCCCGACGCCGCGCCGCCTTACGCCGAGCCCGACTGTCTCGACTCGCGACTCAGCACTGTCTTCTTTCCCAGGACTGGTTCCGAGGGGCCCGCAGGCGCCCAGACTCGCCCCCCGCCGGAGTGCCCCGGCCCGGCCCGGGAGCGGCCCCTTGTAGAGGTTCGAGGAGCCTGCCGAGTGCCATCCCGGCGCCCGACCGCCCACCGCCCGGCCCGCCGGCCCGCTTCTTCCTGATGCAGACTGCCGTCCACTAGAGGTTGGACAGACCCCCGAGGTGCGTAGCCGCCCCTGGCCCTCCGGCCTGCAGGAGCCCGGGCTTCGTCCGCGGCCCCGCGCTGGGCACGGGTTCGGTAGCGTTTTCTGCACAGACCCGAGTCAAACATTTGGTAGACGCCGGGACCTAATTTGAGTTTACTTAAATTGTTTGAAATATAATTTTTTTCAAGGAGGGGGGAAAAAAACGGAAGAAGCATAATTCAGCCATTTTTTGCAGCACACAGCTGCAGGTACCATGATTATTTTCTCCCTAACCCGTTCCTCCCCTTTAAAAATTCTGTTTATGCCTGAAATAGAACTATGCGAAATGCGAGGCATAAAACGTGGAATCAGAAGGTCTGGGTTCGACTGGGTGACGCTGAGAAAATCGCTTACCGAACATCGGTTTCTTATCTATGAAATCTAGGCAGTAATAGCCACATCACAGGGTAGAGAGGACTATATGAGGTCATATATGTGAAAATAACCTATAGATGTAAAGTGTTGTAAAAATGCAAAGCGATTTTTTAAGTAACCTTTGCCAGAGTGGTTAATGTTGTAGTGGCTAACTGTTGCTGCCTCTTTTTTTTCCCCTGTATTATAAGTATAAGCAATAAGTACGGAATAGCGAAGCAGTGCTGCGAATCTACTGGATATATAATAGTCACGTTGCTTGGCCTTCTTCCTCCGAAATGCTAACTGCTTATTTAAATAACGGTATTCTTTAATTCAAATTTAACGTTACTGTAGTTATTTGCTTTTCATTTTTCTAGGCCGCTTATGCTCTTTTTCTCACTTGAAGTATTTAATGTCTAGTCTTCTATATTTTCCGAATTTATATTTATTTTTGTTGATCTGATTTAATGGTAACTTAAAAAATGCTTTTAAGATATATACTCTAATTTAATGCTTTTTTTTTCATGTCTAGAGAACAGGATGCCTGAATATCTCTACTAATTTGAAAATTGTTTTTGAAGAGCTTATAAATGGATTCAGATTTCTGTAATTCTTACCAGATCTAGAAATGCATAGAAATTTTCAACTTTTCGACAATGTAATAGTGTTTATATAATTCTCTTTTTAAATCCTCACAGCACTTAGTAGGTGCTTAGAGCCAGTTTTTCAGTGGGAATTGGTGTTAATTTGCACTCTACTGCTGATGTAACTTAGGAATAATAGAAGAGTAAGTATTTGTGGTTTGAGAAATTGGATTTATTATTTGTCAGAACTAATATATGTGTGTAACAGATCAGTATGGAATCATTCCTACTGGGTACATCAAAAATGTAGTATGGTTTGGCTTAAAAATGGTCCACAAAAAGTGAAAAAGAACCATTTTTTTAGTATATTATTATTTTAGCCAGCAAATGGTTTTCTGAGTTTTTTCTGAAATGTTTTATTTATAACCCAATACCAGTTTTTTTTTTCGAGTATGCTTTTGTGTTTTATAAAAAGGCAGAGTAATATAAGCGGGCACGATTAAATTAGCAAATGGAAGAGCCTATCTTAATGTGCTAGCTTTTATAAAATGGGCTTATCGTTTGTCCTAAAGATAAAATTTTGGCAAATCACTGCTTTATTGGGAGTTTCAAGGTTTGACCTTCTCTCTGCCTTGATTTGGGTTACCTGGGTCTAAAATCTTGGAACCAGGGCTGGCTTGGCTTCATGGGTGTTCAAAAGGGCCCTGAAGTTGGTGTAATAATCTGCATTTAAAACTGGCATTGTGTAATATAAAGGTGAATGGTAAAATTCATGCTAATTTAAACTTTTAATTTTTCTTCACTTAGAATGCATTAAACCACAAATAAAAAAACAACATGACAAGTCAAGAGAGACCACAGAAGAAAGGAGAAACCTTTTTATTATAGTACCTTTAACAACATTTTTTTCCTGCTTTTGGATAAGGAACCCAAACTTTCATTTCGCTTGGGCCCCCAAAATTAGTTGGCCTGTTGTCAGCTTGCCATTCACCTTGTAAATATTTTAAGAGTTAATAACATTAGCTGGGAGAAGAATGAATATTTAGTTTGAGGGGTTGAATTAATTTATTAGCATATGTGTCCTCTGAACTGGAATACTGTAGTTGGTGTGGGGTTTTTTATTGAAGAGAAATGAAAGAGTCATTGGTGAAGCATTGTAGGATACTGGTTAAACATACATGATCAGAAGTGGAATGGACCCCAACTCTACCACTTAAGAATCATAGCCTTGGGCAAGTTCCTTAACCTCTGTGAGCTTTTGATTCTTCTCATCTTTAAATCAAGGAGGGTTACAGAACATGGAGTGTCATGAAGATTAAATTGATCTCTTCATCCAACAAATATTTATTAAGCACTTATTACGTGCCAAGCGCTGTTATTTCTAGGTTGTGAGGGATACAACAGTCAAAGCAAAACTGAAAAAAAAAAACATAAAAAGCAAACTAATTAAGAAAAAAAGAGCCTGTTATCTCTATTTCAATATACTGTAGAAAAAAATAAAGCAGAAAGGGAAAGTGAGGATTTCTGGTTGTGGGGGGTGGGTGAGGTTTTTGGTTTTTTTGTTTTTTTTTTTTTGTTGTTGTTTTCAAAGATGGGGTTTGGGGAAGACCTCACTTGAGATGCCACTGGAGTAGACTCGAAGGGAACCGTATATATCTGGGAATGTAGTAATCCAGGCAAAGGGAACAGCAAGTGTAGAAGCCTTAAGTTGGGTGTGTGGCTTGTTTTCAAGAAACAGCTCAAGAGGCCAGTGTATCTGGGGCATGGTGAATGAGGGGGGAGAGTAATAGGAGATAATTATTATTACCATCTTAAGAATCGTTGGAGGGGCCCTCATGGTTCATCTTGGTGTGGATATATGTTGTACTGCTACTGGTCCAAAAGTGGAAGGCATTTTCAGAATTAGAAATTTTACTTTGGAAGAAGCTGGAAAAGGCAGGGTACTCTGTATTTAATATAAGGCTCATCTGGCTGAATCATTGAAACATATAAGAACAGATAGAAAATTTATTCCTTTGTCTCTGATAAAATCATTGAGTTTAGTTAATGATTTTACATCATTTAAAGATTTGCAGTAAATCTGTATCAGAACATCAAGACCTTATGAAAGATTTAGTTTGATTGTATAATTCTTATAGAGAACTAGAATGTTAACATTATAATGTTGATGATTTCTTGTTAGGATATAACTTAGAAGATTTGGGGTTTTATTCCCCAATAGAGGCTTTTCCTAGAATTCTCACTGGATCCAATCTCTAAAGGCTAGGGAAGCTGTTTTCCATGACATCACTCTTGGACTACTACTGTTCGTACTGAGGAATAGGCAGAGGAGCATTAAATGAAAATCTTCTGATGAAAAAATAGCATTGAAGCAGGAGTAATTTTTTTTCTTGCAAGGTTTCTTGTATTATAGAACGATTAAATGCTAAACATACCTAAAAAGTGAAGTAATTTGGATGATAGGTGCCAACCTGGGGCTGGAGAACCCAGAGCCTTCCTAAAAGCTTAAACAGTCATTTGCAATTTGGTACTGAGTTATAAAAACATTTAGATAGACAAGAAAGAATTTCCAGTATTAAACAAATTAAAGTTGTGCAGCCTTTCCTCCCATATTAAAATTGAGTTGTTTCTCAATCTGAATAGTGTATCCAAGAGTAAAATGACTGCTAATATAGCTAATACAATGAGTCTGTTTTTAAAATTTTCTTGCCTTTTAGATTGAGAAGTTAGCCACTTTGAGATTGCCGAACTTAGATTTTTTTCTTTATAAGTTACAGAAATGGTGAGAAACTTTATGACTCAGAAATTAATTCTATTTTTATCCATAGTAAGCCTTGCATTTTCTTTTCTGTGTGTGAGTATGGGATTTTCTGCATTAGGCACCAACTTTGGTAAGCTACCAGTTTAAGCATGAAGGTAGTATGAAATAATTTAAACTTTTCTTTGAAAATAAGTATTTCAAGCTCTGAGAATCTAGCTTTTTTTTCAAATGAGTTAGGATTTTGTATGAGTTTTTAAGGACCTTTGGGAGGAATGTGAAAGCATTAATGCTTATGGCATAAACGTGGACCTTAATTTTGAAACATCTTCTATTTAATTGCCTAGAATTTTGCCTTCAAATCGGAATGGCAGCCTTCTAACTGAAAAGGAAGCATTTAATTTCTTTGCCTTTAATTTCCTGTCAAATTTTACCCCCACCAGACTTCTTTCTTTACTGGTCACTAGAGAGTTTGAACTGTTAGAAATTTCTGTGATATAAATAGCAGTAATAGGCTTCCAGGGCAGAGGTAGGAAGAGTATGTTTTGTGTGTATGCGTGTGTTGTCATTGATCTCTTGATCATACCATCAGTAGTACTCAAACCTTTTGGTCTCAAGACTTCATTATTCTCTTAAAAATTTTGGAGATCCTAAAGAGCTTTTGTTTGTGTGGGTTGTATCTGTTTATATTTATCATAATATAAATTAAAACTGGAATATTAAACCCATTACACATTAAATAGCATTTTTGACAAAAATGTTTTCCAAACCATACAAAACTTGGTGAGAAGATCTAATTTTTACCTTTTTGCAGATCTAATTAATATCTAACTTAATGGAAGACAATGGGCTTCTTATCAGCTTCTGCATTTAATCTGTTACCATATCACATGTGTAGCTTCTGGAAAACACTGAGAGAATGAAAGTGAAAAAAACAACTTCTAAAATTATTACTGTGAAAATAGTTTTGACTTTGTGGAATCCTTTTAGAGGATAAGGACCCCATTTGTCCCTGGACTACACTTTGGAAAGTGCTATACTAATCATTCTTTTTTAAAAATTATTTTTATTTTTATTTATTTATTTGACAGATCACAAGTAGGGAGGTGGGCAGAGAGAGAAGGGGAAGCAGGCTTCCCACTCAGCAGAGAGCCCGATGCAGGGCTCGATCCCAGGACCCCGAGATCATGACCTGAGCCGAGGGCAGAGGCTTAACCCACTAAGCCACCCAGGTGCCCCTATACCAATCATTCTTATGTGTAGAAAATATGTGGCTTTTTTTTTTTTTTAATCAGTGCCAAGTTGATGAAACAAGGCAAACTCTTCAATATTTCTTTCCTAGTAGTGTATGTCTTGTCACTAGTTTAAGTTGGTCCTGCTTTTGAAAAAATCTTCCATTTAACATTCTAAAGCCAAATGTAGAATATATACATATGTGGGTTTATAAACCATGATTTCCTTTAATCTGGTGATCTGTTTCTGAAAAGTGAGGATACAGAATTTTTGTACATTGAACATTTTGTATGTTAGTAAATCTCTCTTCTCAAAACCCCTTAATGGGTTTTTTTCACCAGCTCTCATTGATTTATAGTTCTTATTTGAGCTTAGTTTTATAGTGATTTATTTTTTAATTATTTACTTATTCCATAATTTGTTGTAATTCTTACAGAATTCTTATGCATAAGTTTTTATGTTTTTTTTTATTCTTACACTTTCCTTTTTCTAATTAATATTTTTAATTTGCTTCTACGTGTATTTTGTGTTTTTATTTTAATTTAAGCCTCACTTTTTTTTTTCTTCTTTTTTGGTAGCTTCCAGGGTATGGATTGTGAACAAGGTGGTTTTGTTTCAAGTGTTCATTTGTAAGTTTGGTTGTTTGATGCCTTAAGCATTGATTTTGTTGATTTGTGGTGTCCATTAGAATATAATACAAGATAAATGTAATTTTAAATTTTCTCATAGTCACTGGGTTTTTTTTAAGTCAAAAATAGATGAGATTACTTTTAACATATCTTATTTAACCCACTGTATCCAAAATATTACTTCAATATGTGATCAGTACAACATTTTGTACAATGAGATAACTTACCCTTTCTTTTTTGTACTAGCTCTTCAAAATCTGGCATCCATTTTTTTTTCTGGCATCCATTTTATATTTAACAGCACATGTCAGTTTGGACTAGACACATTTCAAGGGCTCCATAGCCCTTGTGTATTGAACAGGACAAATGTAGAGAGTGGGTACTCTGGTTAGGGCAGAAAAACTTGAAGAGCCCATAAAAGCTAGAAAATTATACTTGTGTGATGAGAAAAAATGGAAAATAATGCCATTACAAAATGAAGTCCAGGGTTTTAACTACCATTACATCTACTCTCTTCTAAACTTAAATTGTGATAAACCCTAGGGAGATGTGGGATCTGTAGAGGTGATTTTGAGGGGTATCAAGTTCCTTTGGTTTTGTGAATGATAAATAGGCAAGAGTTGGACAGTGGAAGCCAAGATTGAGTGACCTCTGGTGGAGTGCCTTGCTCTGGGCTAGGCATTTAAGCAAATTCGTTTAATCACCACCACAACTCAGTAATAAGGTGGTGGTGATAATTCCTAATGTGTGGATGGATGGAACTAAAGTCAGGAAGTTAACTCAAATTCTCCAGGTCACGCAGTGGTAAGTACTAGTGAGCACTCTTAATCTCCTAAGTTTTGCTCTTTCCAACAGAATACAAGTTTCTTTGTATTTTTTGCAAATCAAATTCCAATTTTATCTAACTAGTTGCATGACCTTGAAAAATTTCACCCCTCAGCCCTAGTGTCTTTATCAAGTTAGAGTTGATAAAGACAGGTTGGGGTTTGAAGGAAATGCTATGACTAAGGAGAAGGGTTTTTCCAGAGACAACAGGACTCTTAAAGGGTCAGGTCTGTTATACTGGTTCCAGTAACACCAACAGAAAGAGCATAATAAGCCCTAACATTAGGGTGTCTTTAAGGGCCACATACTGGTCTCAAGTCTTTAGGTGTAGTCATTCATGTAATCCTCACAGCAACCTATAAGGAAGGTTCTGTTGATATTGATGTCGCTTTTTACAGATCAGGACATCAGAGCACAGAGAGAGTAAATAGCTTGCCCCAAGGTCATAGCTGGTAAGAGGCAGACCCGGGATTCAAACATGGCACCTTACTCCACACCTGTACTCTTAACTCACTACTTCCATTTAGAGATTAAATGTTGGTCAGTTAATCACTGAGTATTTTACTATTTTCTGCTTATACACATGCTTCCCATTAAAATGTAAAATACTTTTGCAGCTCTAAAGCTGTTAGTCTTATTGATAGATGCACCAAGCTTTTTCATGTAGAAAAAAAGTTACTGATATGTTCCAGCTACCACAAATTAGTTTTAAGAGTCAATTTAGATCAAGTAAATTTGACAAATGCGCATTGCTAAGACTTGAGAAATAACTATAGTTTATTTAGTCTGCATGCCTGCATTAAGTGCATTATACCTCTGGAGGAGAATAAGTGAGAGTTTTATGACAAAATTTTGAATTCATCATGTTCAATGTTCTCAGTTTTAGATGTACACATATAAGACCAAGAAGGTTTGAGTAACTTAAAGTATAGAATTTCTGTTCTAAAACACATTATTCAGGGATCTTGATTATAATACGAAGGAAAAAACCCACCTAAGGTAGTAAAATTGGAATTTATTCTAAGCATGGAAGGATTTCTTTTAGAATCCGGGGACAGGAATAGAGCTGGGCCTAGCAGCGGGAAAAATGAGGGCATTGGGGAGCACTCCCTGTCCTCTTGTCTTCGCTTTATTCTTCTTTCTCAGTTCACTGGCTTTCTCTGATAGCCAAGCCAGCATGGCAAGCAGAAGTTGGTGCCCACAGCTGCTCTTCGACATCTTCTAGTCCTAGTCATACACGGTCGGTGTGCCTCTCTTTTTCCCTTTTCTAAATTCTTGACAAGAGAGAGTTCATCTTCATGCCTATTTCCCACCCCAATCTGACCTTATGTGACTGGACAGGATCACAGCGGGGAAGCTGGCCTACTTGGAGTCCCCTTAGTGGGCTGGGTGCCCAGAGGAATACGAATGGGTGCTGTATTTTTAGGATCTTTTGACTCCCAGTTTACCAGTCATTCTCCTTTTTTTTTCTTTTTTTTTTTTTTTTCCCCCTTGCTTCTTTGCCCTGTGATGATTCTGCCATAGTAAGTATCTGGAACCTAGATTGCTGCTTTTGAGAAAGCATGGTTTCTCCTTTTAAAAAAATTTTTTTTTAATTCAAGTACCATTAACATATAGGTGTATATTGGTTTCAGGTATACAATATAGTGATTGAACAATTTTATACATTTCTCAGTGTTCATCAAGAGAAGTGTACTCTTCATCCTCTTTTTTTCTTCCATTCCCCCCACCAGCTTCCCCTCTGGCAACCACCAGTTTGTTCTCTGTGTTTAAGAGTCTGTTGTCTCTTTTTCCTTGTTCATTTGTTTTTAAAATTCTGCATATTAGTGAAATCATATGATATCTGTCTTTCTGACTTACTTTACTTGGCATTATACTCTCTAGGTCCATCCATCTTGTTGCAAATGGCAAGATTTCTTTTTTTTTCTTTTTTATGGCTGAGTATTATTCCGTGTGTGTGTGTGTGTGTGTGTGTGTGTGTGTGTGTGTGTGTGATCTATATATGTATAACTCCACATTCTTTATCTATTCATCAGTCAGTAGACACTTAGGTTGCTTCCATATTTTGGCTATTGCAGATTGGTACAGCCATTGTGGAAAACAGTATGGGGGTTTTGCAAAAAATTAAAAATAGAATTACCATATGACCCAGTAATTCCACTTCTGGGTATTTACCCAAAGAAAACTGAAAGCATGAATTCAAAAAGATCTATGTACCTCTATGTTTACTGCAGCATAGTATCTCTTTTTAAAAATTTCCTTTAGGGGCACCTGGGTGGCTCAGTGGGTTGGGCCTCTGCCTTCGGCTCAGGTCATGATCCCGGGGTCCTGGGATCGAGCCCCACATCGGGCTCTCTGCTCTGCGGGGAGCCTGCTTCCTTCTCTCTCTCTGCCTGCCTCTCTGCCTACTTGTGATCTCTGTCAGATAAATAAAGAAAAAATCTTTAAAAAAAAATTTCCTTTAGATGGAACCTTTTTCAGAAAGGTGAATGATAGCTGTTTGAGACCTAATCTGATAGTGACAGCTGTTGAATAGAGAGGGTCACTTTGACAAGGAGTGAAATATATGGTATTTTAGGCACTATCAAAATAACAGATTAATAAAAGACAAGGTAGTCTACTCTCAAGTATATGAATGCTAATGTCCAGTCTTGTACTGCTGAATCTTCATTAAATGTGACCAATATCTTGACTGATGTTAGAGTGCTAATTGGTGATCCTGAGAAAGATAATGAAATATCAAATATTTTATCGGTTTAACTTACTGTGTTTTTTTAATTCCAGTTATTCTGAAAATTGATCGTTAATGTGATGTGAGTAGTCCTCTATTAACCATAATGTTTGATTATTCAGATACCACACTGTATGATGTTCCTTTTGTTCCCAGTGCTCAGTTGTGTACAGATGCCTCATATCACTTGGAAAATTCTAAGCTCTAATTCTAATTTTACCTTTAAAAAATAATTCAGGAAAAAAAATCCTAGTAGCTTACTTTAATCTTGAATGTATTAGTAAAGTTGTTCTGTCAAGCATTGCTTGCAGAGTCTAAAATATTTTATATCTCTTTTCCAAATGATAAACAGCCCTCTTGTGTTCTGCTTTTCCAAAATGAAAGTATAGCTTTTGAATTAATGGAGTACTAATAAAAAAAACCTTGATAATAATTTCACCTTATGCGTATTTTGCTGCCTTAGGTAAGTAAACATACTATGTCATTTAATCAGTAATACTTGAAGGTAAGTTAGGGACAAACTGGGACAAGAGCACCTAGGATGCCTCTTGGTAAGATGGGGAATACGGAAGAAAGAACTGATTGGGAGAGGGTAGAATTATGACTATTTTTAGACATGATGATTTTGAGATCCCAGTGGGGGGGGCACTAAGTATCTAGCGGACCATTCACCACTGGGACAGAGGTGGTCAAGGTATGGGTAGAGGTGGGTAATAGGAGAAACCCTGGGTTTAAGTGAAGTCATTTAAGGAGACACAGTGTTTAGATGAGAAGAGAAAAAGGTCTGAGAACAGAAGTCTGGGGGGACACCAGTGTTCATTCCAGAAACATGAGTCCAGGGAGGAGATTTCAGAAGTAAGCAGCCCAGGAATAGAAAGACAATTGGGGAAATAGTATCCTGAAACAGAGCAAGTGATGAGCCAAGGGAGGAAGTCATACTGCAGAAGGATTCTGAGAAATAGGGGCCAGTATATAATCATTGGATTTGGCAATTAAAGGGTTTTTTTTAAACCTTCAATTTTTAAAAAAAATTTTTATTTTAAACCTTTAATTTTTAAAATGAAATTTCAGTTTTTAAAATGAGATTTTTAGAAATGAAATTTCAAAAACAATAGTACACTTCTGTGGCAGGGAGATTAGAAAACACAATTTAGCAAAAGGGAACAAATTAGAACTGCTTAATATTCTATCATCCTGAGATAACCGTTTTTAACATCATGTTCTATTATCCTTTCAGACATTTTTTCTTGCTGACCAACAAAGGATTTTTTTAAAGATGACTTTAGACTGGGATAACTGCTGAATCAATGGGTTAATAGGTCAAGAAATTAAACATAGGGTGTCACAGATAACATATTGATGAAACAAAGTAGAAAAATACAGTGATAGCTTACTCACTAGGGTGGAGAAGTAGTGCTTTTAGCATGGCCATGGAAGCTGCCTTTTCATTGCCACATCGGAGGCCTCTGCCAAATCCAGGGTGCGGGAGGGATTCCCGAAAGACACATAACCTCCATGCCTACCACAGTGCCTGGCACACACCGAGACGCTCTTATGGCAAGTAAAGGAGGAGGTAATGGTGATAGAGTGGGGGAGACCGGAAAGGAAAGCACTTGGGAGATTGGGTCGGATACTAGAAGGTCTACGCAGGAGAAGGACAGAAAGTAAAGTTTGGGATTGATAGGCCAAGTGAAAAGAGAGATGAAGGTTAAGCCAGAATGAAAAGTTGACAGTTGAGATTTAGGTGGTAACCGGTTTTAGATTGTGGTGCATTCTAGCAGGTAGAGGAACACGGTTTTAAAATGGAGTAAGGGGGGAGGTTGTAGGAGTTGAGGTGGCCAGGGAAGTTAGACTTTGTGGGTTTTGTACGAGTGATCTTATGTGAGCATTGAAAAGGTGGAGAACAGGAGCCTTAGCCGGATGCCAAGGTTGTCCATGAACATGGGGGCGAGAGTCATTGGTGAGGATGTGGGTATGTGATCAGTGACAAGGAGCAGTAGAAGATAGATTTTTATCTGAGCGAAAGGCCATGTTTTAGAAAAAGGATAGTAGAAACCTAAAAGAAGGCTTAGAAGGTAGGCTTAATAACAGAGAGTATTTTTTTGTATGTTTAAATCAGACTGTGGAGAAAACTTTGCGACCAGCAGGAGCTGGTAGGGGAGTTTGTTTACTCTGACCCAAGGTTCCACAGGGCACAGACGAAAAAGGTAGGGAGGGAATTGGGGATGGGAGGAGGCCCCGGAGCTGGGAAGGATGAGAGGAGAAGATAAGTGGCCCTTGGCCTGGCCGGCAGGGTGGAAAGGAGAGTAGTCGTGTGAAAAGGAGAAAATTACTTTGCTTCAGAAACAGTCTAATAAACTCAATTAGTTTATTCTGCCCTAGAAGATCTAATTATTATTCCATTCTCTTGGCTTCATTTCTCTGATATGCAAAAATGTGCTTTCATTCCTTTCAAAAAATTTACATATTTATATTTTAAATATATAAATAACATGTGATCATTGTTTTTTTTTACAATAAGGTTAATGAGGTAAGTAAAAAAGAGAAGGGGGTAAATCTCAGTTTCTTGAAATCTTACTACCCGAGGATATCATTTTGGTATCTGTTCCTCCAGACGTTTTCTTATCTCAACATACATGTGTGTATTTAATTTTGGAAAATGCACCAAGTAAACTGCAGTTGTCTGCTTCATTGCTTTTTCACGTAACAATACCTAATAAACATCCTTTGTCAGAATAGGTAGACTTCTGCCATCGTTTTTAGTTGTTACAGTACTCCATTAGAGAACTATACCACATTTACTTCATATACTCTGTTGTTGGGCTTCTGAATATTTTCCAGTTTTTTATTATAAGTAAGGCTAGAAAGAAAAATCATGTGTGTACAGTTTGGCATATTTATCTGATTATTTCCTTCGGGTAAGTTCCTAGGTTTTTTCAAGGTCAACAGTGGTACCTTTTGGGTTGATTTCTTTTTTGTTGCTTTTTCTCATAATTTAGCATTTGGCTGACAAATCCTTTTTGTGTTGATAATTTGGGGACATAGTGAAATATATTTGGTGAACAGTGTAAAATCAGTGGGCTAGGCATATATTATTTGTGAGTTAACAATTTACCATCGTTTGATCGATACGTAATAGACTTTTTCCCCAGGTAGGGAAGCCAAAAACATTAGCCTGTAAACCTTTAGGTTGTCTTCTCCCAAAGGGCTTGTACATTTAAGACTTAGGCAGTGGAATTGAGATAATTATGAAAAATTGTTTAAGCTCTTAAGTTAATAATGCATGGAAATGATTAACACAGTTTTCTTTGATTACCTTTTTTCCAGGTGATTCATGGCAGGGGACGTGGAAGGATTCTGTTCCTCCATCCATGACACCAGTGTCTCTGCCGGGTTCAGAGCACTGTATGAGGAGGGATTGCTTCTTGATGTCACTCTGGTTATTGAAGATCATCAGTTCCAGGCCCATAAAGCACTCTTGGCCACCCAGAGTGATTACTTCAGAATTATGTTTACTGCAGACATGAGGGAGCGAGATCAGGACAAAATTCATTTAAAAGGTCTAACTGCTACTGGTTTCAGCCACGTCCTTCAATTTATGTATTATGGAACTATAGAACTGAGTATGAATACTGTTCATGAGATCCTTCAGGCTGCCATGTATGTTCAACTTATAGAAGTGGTGAAGTTCTGCTGCTCTTTTCTATTAGCAAAAATCTGCTTAGAAAATTGTGCAGAAATTATGAGACTCTTAGATGATTTTGGTGTAAACATCGAGGGAGTCAGGGAGAAGTTGGACGCCTTTCTGCTAGACAACTTTGTGCCACTCATGTCCAGACCTGACTTCCTGTCTTATCTGAGCTTTGAGAAGCTCATGTCTTATTTGGATAATGATCATCTGAGCAGGTTCCCAGAGATAGAGCTGTACGAGGCTGTGCAGTCTTGGCTGCGGCATGATAGAAGACGCTGGAGACATACCGATACCATCATTCAGAACATCAGGTTTTGTTTGATGACCCCATCCAGTGTTTTTGAGAAGGTTAGTGCATTTGAAAGCAACAGACAGGACTCACCATTTAGTTGAGGCAGTATGTCTTTATAGGTCAGATTCCCAGGCTTGGTCAGGAGCTAAAAAGAATAGTTTATAAGAATAGTTAGTGGATAAGCAGTCTAATGTGTTGTAGCTTGTACATTTAGGTTTTTAAAAACACATTTTGTGGGGGAAAGAAGAACCAGGTAGGTAAGTAGAGTAGTTTTGTTTTAAAAGTACTTTTAAAGTTGAAGCATAATTATTTAATCCAAAATATTCCAAGTTTGCTTTAGCTTTTCTTTCTTTTCACAAAGTAATTAAATCTGAATTGGGTCAGGTTAGCTCCGTTTTTAAAAATTAATTTAAGTAATACATGCAGAAATTAGAGTTGAGAGGAGTTTTTGTAGTTTTGAATGATGTACATTAATGTAGTTTTGTATTCCTCTAAAATGTAGTGAGTAAACATAAAATAGTTCTTGAAAAGCAATAGGCCCTAGTGGTGATGCTTCTCTACCCTTACCTAGTTGTTTCTTCCCTATGCTTAAGTAGTTCTGTTTTTCCCGTTTCACTATGAATACTAACTAAATTTAACCATGAAAACATGTTTATGTCTAAAACCATTGTTTTGGCATTTCTAACTAAATAGACTATAAATCCTCTGTCAACGTTGATCAAACAGCCCTGTGCACATTTTACCATGTAACAGTTCTGTTCTTTGAAAAATAGTCTTTCTCCAAAACAGCCTTGCCCTTTTTGCACGCAAGCATCTTTCATTTTTATATCAGAGTCTTCACTTATGATCTTTTCTTGCCAAAAGGAGAGAAAGCAGTTTCAGTAATTGCTTAACTTAATTGGTTTCTAATCATACGGTTACCTCTGGGGCTCTGTTTACCTCTTGCATCTTTTCCTCTTTCTAGAAAGCACACTTAAAGCTTTGGTTCAACACCCTTCATGTTAAATAGTTCTTTAGCTTTAGTTACCACACGTGGTGATAAAAATATAATATTTGCAAAGGAGGGTTGTTTACACCATTTGAAAAATAAACAGATTTGCCCCTGCAGATAACACTCAGCAGTCTGGCATGTTCCCCCCCCCCCCCGAAATGCTGTGAAATATCATTAACTTATACTTTTAATAGAGAACCCAACTTTATGGGATTTTATCTTTATTCTCAGAATGCACTGGATCTGGCAGAAATAACTGAAACTAAAGAATACATTGCTTAATTACTTTTTGTTGGGTGATAATCGGCCCCACGTCAACTATGTCAATCATTTGTCTCTGATAACGATTTTTTTCCTTACTAATGTTTTTATTGTTCTCTTTCTCTGGGGAATTCTGTTTTGTCTTTATGCACTAAATGCAAATGCTCTCCCACGGCTTAAACAAAACCCTCCAACTTTAGTCTAGATGGAAGTACTGGTGAAATAAGAAATAAAATTTCTCCTTCTGTGGGACAATATAATGGATAATTGTTAGCAGTAAATGATTTTTAATTGCTGAGTGCTGAGCCTTTTTATGTTCTAATTACCAGTTCAAGGTGGTCAGTAGTGACAGTGGCTGAAATGAAAGTTAATACCATCGGGTAGTTTTGTAAATTACATGAAACATCTCATGTACCTTCTGATGGATTTTGTTTGCTTCTGTAGCATAGGATGTGATTATTCACCACTGGCCCAGGATTGGGTAGATCTCCTCAAAATAAAAATGTTAAGGCTTCCTTCTTGAGTTAATTTCTAAGGAAAACTTCATAAGGCCCTGGCCAAAGAGGGAGCTTTGTTTTTTTGTAATTTAGAAATCTTTCAGTTTTATTTTAGTAATACTGGTAAGATCAATGGAAAGTAGTCAGTGATTCTTATCTTAGTGATGTACGAGAGTTACTGCTTATCATAGTACTCTGTGGCTTTCTCTTCTATTTTACTTCCAATAGAGTTTAACATACATTGGCTTTCTGAATGTTGAGAAACATTTTTGAGAGCTTATCTCTAGAAATAAAACTTCATAAACCAAACTTAAATGGAAAATTGGGTTGGGAAATAAGAATTTGAACTATTTTGCACCATACTATTTTGAGTTCCCTTGAAAAGAGGGCCCATCCATTTTTCCTTTACTTAGTGTGCTGCAGGTCTCAAACAAAGCCATTTTAATATCCATTATATATGCACACTGCCAGAAAGGGCACAGAAATAAAGACATGTTACATCTGTGCTGGTCCTTTTTTAGTATGAGAATCTACATAGGGAAAAGCGTAGGCAGTTTTGATTTGTGGTTTTATCCTATTTGCTGAAATTTAGAAAAACAGAATATTGATAGGCACATTTTATTTTTAGCTTTAAATTATTAAAACTTCCTATGACTTTCTAAACATTAAATGTCTGAAAGAATAGTGGAATGATCACCCATAAACATATCCTTTAGGTTAAGACTGTTATCATCTTGCCGCCTTGGCTTTAGCTGTGTAAAACCATTTCAGAGAATGTTGTAGACATTATGACACTTCATCCCTAACTGCTCGAGCGAGCAGCTCATCTCCCAAGAGTGAGGAAATTCGACATAACCATAATACCATTGTTGAAATTAACAATAATTCCTTAATGTCATGTAATAGGCTCTTCATTTTGTGATTTTTCTTACTTGTTCCCTAAATGTCTTTTTTTTAAGCTGTTTTTTTTTTAAAGGATTTAATCAAGGTTCATACAGCATATTGGATTGTTGTGTCTCCCTTTGAATCTGGAACTCTCTCTCTTTTTTCTTGTTTATGATGAGGATGTTCAAACATGAAAAGATGGAAGAATAGTATAACATAACTCTGTAGCTGTCACCTAGGTTCCAGAACTGCCCTACCCAAATTCAGTGCCATTCCACTTAGGTTAATCAACAATAATATCATGTGATAGCTAGTCCATATTCAAATTTTCCCATTTCTCAAAGTGCCCTAGAATCTAGTCATTATTTATGTATTGCTTTTGATTATCACATCTGTCTAATCTTAATCTAAAACTGTCCCGCACTTTTTTTTTTTATTTTTGAGAAAGGTCAGATCTCTGATTGTCTTAGTGTGTCCCACATTCTGGATTTGTCAGATTATTTCTTTGTGTTGGTGTTAACTTAGTTCCTCTTTTCCTTATGTGTCCTGTTAACACATCTACTTCTCAGCATTGTGTTTTTTCAGGAACAGTTACAGGGCAATATTGTTGTAATGCCAAAGAAGTCTTGGCACTTAGCAGCTCTAATCAAACTTAGAATTTACCGTTTTTCTTTCCTTAGGAGGCTAAGTAGCCTGATCCTATGACTGAGGTAATCAAGAATCTTATTCATAGTATTATTAGATTTCTTTTAGATTCTTAAAATTTCCCTCCTTTAAAAAAAATGGAGAGCCTTTCCATTCAGTTTGATGGGATTAAAACTAGCTGAAGTCAAGATTAAAAGATTGCTTTCTAATAAAAAATTAGTGTATAGCTATGACCCTAGAACTGCGTTGTTCAGTAGGGTTACTGCTTGTGGCTACTGAATACTTGAGATGTGGCAAGTCTGAATTGAGATTTTATTAGGATGACAAAAGGGGTGTAAATAACCTCATTACTCATTTTTATATTGATCATAGCTTGAACTGATATTTTGGGTATACTGGGTAAAATGAAACACATTATTAAAATCAACTTCAGGTGCCTCGTTAGTGCAGTAAGTAGCGCGTCAGTCTCATAAAATCAACTTCACCTTTGTACTTTCTTAAATGTGGCTACCAGAAAGTGTACAAGTAATCAGTGGCTCACATTTGTGGCTCTTTATATTTCTTCTGCACAGCGCTGCTCTAGAAGTTCAGGGAGTGAGTTGTTCATCAGAAACTCTGTGAACAAGAATATGGTAAACAGTCTTTCTCACATATTAGACCCTTTTCCTGGTTTCTCAGCCTTTTAAGATGTTCTGCACGCTCTAATGTTGAATGAGCTTACCTACCTACCTATTCTTTAGCGTGGCTGATGAGGTTAACTTGAACGTAGTATCTCTTTGTCAGGATCCCGACCCTGGCCTTAGGAAAATAAAAAGCAAGTGAACAAAGCTTGGTGGAAGGAACCTGTGTGGACTTTAATTCTTTCTTTGGTGGTAATGAACACATCTGAACAGAAGCTTCGTAGTGAGGGAACGGGGCCTTCCGCCTCTCATCGGGGAATAGCCCTTTTCGTTGCGGGGACCTGAGTCTTGTCCTCCAGCTATGCTGCAATCTTTGAGTTGATGCTTCTGTAGTATCTTTCTCCCTCATCCTCTACTTTTCTCCCCAGCTGAAAACAGATGGTCTTAACTTTTGTACTGAGTACTCTGTGGGACCATCACCAGAGAGATCATGGCTTCCAGATTTCCTCACTGAGTTCCTTAGAAGCCACCGGGGTTAAGCGCACACTTCTGCACCTCACGGTCCTCTCCCTTCCTGCTCTAGCAGCCATCGTAGGAAGCCCTTGGACCGGGAAGCGAGCAGACCTGGGTTCCACTCTGAGCAGTGCCACTTGTTCTGGAATAAGATTCCTAACCTTTCTGAGCCTGTTTTTTTGTTGTTGTTTTTTAAGATTTTATTTATTTATTAGACAGAGATCACAAGTAGGCAGAGAAGCAGGCAGAGAGAGAGGGGGAAGCAGGCTCCCTGCTGAGCAGAGATCCCCATGCGGGGCTCAATCCCAGGACCCTGGGATCATGACCTGAGCCGAAGGCAGAGGCTTTAACCCACTGAGCCACCCAGGCACTTCTCTGAGCCTGTTTTTTAATCTGTTAAAGGGAACTAACCTGTAGCCTCAACCTTTGTGTAGAGCTTTTGAGGCACAATCTGACATATATAAGGTGTTCTGGCCCAGCTTGGGTCATTTAGAAGTTGTTAGATAGTCATGAAAATTCAGTTTGTTTGCATGAACAAAATATAGCCAGAGAAATTTAATGGCACTGAAAAAAGCACAAGGTGTGGGAAAGCTTCCAGATGTGCAAGCCCAATTCTGGGGATTTCGATGTATTATCAAAGAAATTAAATTTTAAATTTTAAATTTATTTCAAAGAAATTTTAAGAATTTCAAGGAAATTTTAAATGTACAATTTATTTCAAAGAAATAAATTTTAAGGATCTTGTCCTTTTAATATAGTTGTTGAAGAGGTCTTAGGATTCCTTTTATCTCTAGTGGATTGTTTTTTTAAGATTTTATTTGTTTTACAGAGAGGATGAGTAGAGGCAGTGGGAGTGACAAGGAGAGGGAGAAGCAGGGTCTCTGGCCGAGCAGGGAGCCCGATGCTCAGCTCCATCCCAGGACCCTGGGCTCATGACCTGAGCCGAAGACAGACGCTTAACTGACTGAGCCACCCAGGTCCCCTCTGTAGTGGGTGTTTAAAATAGACTTCATTTTCAGTTTTTACTGACAAACGTCTGTGGCGTTTTTGTTTTTTGTTTTTTACTAGCTCTGAGGGTCTTTGCGTCTGTTAACAGAGATAAGGCCTGACATTTGTCATTCTGAATTTCAGTGATGGGAAGATTTAAATAGTTTAAACCTTGCTTTCTTTGGTTTTTTGGTTTTTAAAAAAACGATTACTGCTTTATTGAAAACATTTTATGAAGTAAATGTATATTTGGCAAAATGCTATTATACTTTTTTTGTATAGAAAAGATCTTCTTAGCAAAATTGTTAAATTATTCATTTACATACCCATATGTTGGTTCTTTAGTACAGTGACATTTTAATATTTTTGAACCTAGGGCATCTTCAATATCATAAATATGCATAAGGTAAGAGTGTGCCAGTGATTCCCCTTAGAAATTGTATTAATCATAAAATCTTCCAGTTTTTCAAAAGGAAGGAAAATCTTTCAGTCCTGTAAAGATTAAAAATAACACATTTGTTCAGCTTATAATTAGGCTTTTACAGTTGGTTTTTCACTGGCTGTTCAGTAAGGGAGCAGATTATAAAGATGTATTCTGCTTTATTCTTAATGTTTTATAAACTAGTTTGTGATAGTCAGGTTCCCTAGTGTGCTTTTTTCCTCATGTATTAAGTGTAATTCATCATATGGCCCCAAATTGGGGTTTATGTAACTTTTAAAGAGCAAAGCTAATGTTTTAGTGAGAAAAAAGTTCTCTTTTACTGAGAATATATTTGGATTTAAAAACTGTATCTGCATTTTATGAAAGTTTGTTATAGAAACTTTTACAACTTTGAGATAATTTTGATAGTCTGCTGAAAAAAACCCAGCTTCATTATTAGTAAAAATTAATCCTAGTATCAGAATAAAACATGCTACAGAAGAATTTCCTAATACCTTTTTTTAAAAAGGCTTTAACTTAAGGTGCAGAATTTGTGGCTTTAAAAGCTACATGTTAAAATGGGGGTAAGGTGTCTAGTGCTCACCTTGAGAGGGAAAGAATTCAAGGATTATAAATTAAGTGTCCCAGTATAACCTTGGATACTGAAGAATGTTAGCTCTCAGAACTGGTCTTCACAAAACACTGATAATCTTCCAAATATTTTCTCTGTTAGCATAGGTGATGTAGATAGCATTAACAGTGGACTGTGTGACACATAAGTAAATTGATTGTCCTTAATGTCACACTTGGATGGTGTGATATTCCGGTTAATTGAGGCGCGGACCACTTGTAACGACACTTTATGGGTACGGTTGCATCTATGTAAAGTGTAGGTGCTATATGCCCTCCAGAATTCCTTTACTTAGATACTGGGACATGTTTTGACTAATCTAACACTTGAGCGATCCAAAATTTCTGTCCAGCAGCCAGACCATTATCTGTAGTGTTACCACAGTTCAGCAGAAAACTCAAAGTTTATTTCTAATAACTTCAGCTACAGCCAGACAAATCTAGAGGAAAAAACAGAAATCTGCTTCTAACCCTCACTGAAGTACATGAGAAACATAAGCAGTGCTTTATTTGACAATACAAATGTTTGTTTGTTTGTTTGTTTGTTTGTTTTTACAAAGTCAGTAACCTAGATTTCAAATGTGAAATTTGGTTAGGGTTCCTAATAAGTTTGAGTTGTTTTTGAAGAAGTTTAAAATCCCCTTCGTATATTAAATAGTACTTACACAGCTATAAACTTGAAATTGTTTAAACTGACAGTCAGCTAGCTCACTTGCCCCTTGGAGTGAAAGCACAGAGAGGAGCGGGTTTTCTGGTCGAAGCTAGGTTATTAGGTTAAGCGGACTTTCACCGTTCACTTGGTGTCTTTTTCTGTATCCGTCTCCTTTTTACCTACCCCTCTTCCCCAGCCCCGTGGACTTGGATGATTTAATTAACATGGGCAGAGTTCTTAAAAAATCACCCAAGGTGTTTTTCTCCTCAAGTCTTAAGCCCTTTATGTAGGGGAGTAGAGTGCTCTTGTTTTCTACCTTTGACTTGCATTCATCCCAGGTTCGTAGGTTCCTGGAGGGTGCGGTAATTCACGGTGTGCACTGCTGTTGGATTCCCCTGGGAGAGAGACTTTGGTGGGAGGTGTATGAAGCCGGCAGGAACCTAGTGAAAACAGGAGTTTACTAATTCAGTCTTGCTGGTTTTCCTTTTAAATAAAATAAATGGCTGAAGAAAACAAAGTTCTAGAATTGGAAATTAGCCACGCAGGAAGAGATGGAATACAGACAGCTATATTGACTTGTAGAAGGAGAAAGTTTTTTTAATGAACGGAAGAAAAAGGAGGGAGAGAGACCAAATGATAAGCAGAAATCGAACAAGATCGGAGAAGTTAGAAAATGGGGACGAGGTTAGCAACAGGAGAGGAACAAGGGCAAATACTAAGATTTTAGGCCTTAAAGTTTTAATTCTCAGATTTAATATTTACTCAGAAAATGTTGCATGTGTCACAGGTAAGCCTTGCTCATTTAGAAGTTAGCTTTAGGATTAAACCTTTTTGGCTTTCCTTCTGTTTTACCATATTTTAAATGAAATTACAGTATTTATGTAGTTGAAAATATTTCCATAAATAGGAAGAACTTTAGAATTTAGTTGTACTATCTAAATATAACTATAATGAAATAATACAATGGACTTAAGGGGCTTTCTGGAAATCATTTTCTACCTTTTAGGCTTGTGCACACTTAATTTCTAGTGGTGTTCTATGAGTTGGTTGAAATTGGAAGGAAATTAGACTTTCTGAGCATACTTATTTTTGAACTACTTATTTTTCACTGTAGAAAAGTTGAAGGGATAGACCACTAACCAAATGGTGCTGAAACTTGTATCAGAGGGAGTATTACGTTGAGGAGAGGCCTCTCCCTTACCCCCGACTTACGCTGGTTTCTTGACTTCGGAAGTTCTGTTCGGTTGCCTGCTTGAAGAAGAGTTAGGTAAATCCTTACTAAAATTTGTCTTTACCACTTGGTATTTGACTCCAATTACAGTATTACTGAGAGGATTTGTGCTTAGCAGGAACTGATTTTTTTTATAGCCTCATCCTTGGTCGTTAACTCAGTTTTTCAGGACAAAGGGATTAATTAAAGGTATTTTGCACCTAGCTTTTTTGGTGATGATTTTAACATATATCAGTATAAGCTTCAGTTCTGAGCATGATTTTATAAAAAGACTTCTCATACTAGGGTAGATGCTTTTATAATACAGCACATAAAGACTGCTCCATGTTTTGCTGAATATCAAAATAATATTAAATGTAGCTGTGGTTCCCAGATGTATAATATGTTTTAGTAGATGCTTTGTTTCTGGATATTTCTTTTGAACAGATTGAATTACGGAGAGGGGATGATAAAACTGATAGCCGGGCCTGTCTTCCTTCCACATGACACCTTATACTCCTCATTCTGAAAATTACGTTAACATTTTGGGATATAGGAAGGGCCTTAGGTATCTTCATGCAACTGATTGTTTTTATAAGGAGAAAATATCTAAACCAGAGGCTTGTCCATAATCACAGTGCCTTGGGGACTGTGTCAAGCCTAAGATCTGGGATCTTTAGTTTGGGGATTATTCCGGTCCCCAGTGGCACTTCCCACCCCCCACTGATGGATAAACTAATAAAAGGCGTGGGGTTTTGTTTAAGTATATTGGGCATTTGAAAAAAAACATTTTGAAAGGTGAAATAGCTGATAATATCTTAAATTGGCTGGCTGAAGGCCTAAAATAATTTTAGACTGTAGCCAGCTATTTTTTCTTAAATATTTTATTTTTTAGTAATTTCTCCACTCAGTGTGGGGCAGGAACTTACGACTCTGAGATCAAGAGTCACATGCTTTACTGGCTGAGCCAGTTTTAGTAGATTTTTTAAATTGCAGATTTTTAATCAAACAAAAGTAGTAAGCTCTGTGGAAATGGCTGTTTTAGTTATATCGCCAGTTCTGTTTTAATTCTCAAAATTCTCAAAATATATGAATTACCTTTACAAGATAAAAATTTAATGAATGGATGATGTAACATTTTGACAGTGGAGGGAGAAACATGGAATTTTTGGCCAGTGGTAATATCTAGCTATTATTTCTTCACCTGAATATATATTTATAGGAACCACATTCCAATTTGATAATTTCTCACATTTTCTCCTTTATATGCACATACACAATTACATTAAAAGATCAGAGGAAGAAATGGCCAATTTAGGATTTTCAGATCACTGTTTTTGAGAGGTAACAAATTTAATTTTGTATTCAGTATAAGAGAAGATGCTTTTTTGTAATGCAGTTTTTAAGTATCAAAGTAAGAAAAGTAATATTGAATATATTCTAAGTATTAAGACAGCTTTTTTTAATCCTTTGAAAGGATAAGGAAAGTTCTTTAGAATATGAAAGAAATGTCATTTTCCCCCATATCTTGCTTTTGGAAGCACCTGATCTACAGATAAACTGTTAGGTGGGGAGTGAATGATGGGAGAAATGCTTAAGGATGAGCCACGTGATTCTTTTTTGATAGCTCCCTTTGTTAATGCATTCAAATGACTCCATTCATACAGCCCTCCACCTTTTGTTTTAAAGCAGAGTATCTGTAATTACTTTGTCCAGGATTATCAAAGAGGCATTAATTCCCCATTTCTTTGATGAAAGAAGAAACTAATTATAATTATGCTTATTTGTATTATTTGGTTTCAGAGGAAAATTGTAGCCCTGGGAAAAGGGCAAGGTAGATCTAGAACTTTGAGTTGTGACAGAGAGGAGGAGCTAAATTTCTTTGGTTAGAAGATGTTCTTGGGTATAATCTACTATCTCAAAGACACAGCTTCCATTATTGGGGGCCCACAGGTAGAACAGGCTGGATAAAGATATGTAGCTGTGATGTGGATTTTAACAGAGTTGAAGTGACGTTTTAAATTCTTTGGAGCTGGAGTTTCAAAGGAAGATGACAGAATGGATGGAGGGAGAAAAGGACAAAGGGACCCAAAGGTTGGGTAGCAAATGAGACAGGAGAATGACTATAAGAAGTAGTTAAGCTGACTCAGTTTGATGGAATCTGTAAGAGCCTGGGTTTGGAATGTGGAAGGCTATCACACAGGCTGTGGTGCCTCATCCTCATGTGACGCCAGGACCCCTCCGTGGCGCTCCTGATACGTGGTCCCACCTGGACTACCTCCACTGGCAGGAATGCTGACTCCAGAGGTGGCAGTCCTGACTTGGGGAGAATAGGTACCCATACCCTTCTTACATAGTCCTTGTTAAAAAAAAAAAAAAAAAAAGCCAAGTACAGACCTATATAGAACCCGAAAAGGGGCAACTGCATGTTGTATGTGTATACATATGTTTTCCTCTGAATATACTGCCAGCTGTATAAAAGAGTCCATTTTTATTTTTTGAGAATGTTACACTCTTCTGCAGTTTTTATCACTTGACATTTGAACAGCTGTGTTCATGCGTGTGGATTAACCTCCTCCTTTTTAATGACTGCATATGGTAAAGACTGCATACGAGAGTTCAGCCAACCAGTGTCTTATTTGTGAGATATTTGAGTTGTCCTGGTTTCTGTGCTCCTAAAATAATGTAATGAACATCCATTATCTTGACAGTTCTAATTAGAAAGCTTTTCCCTATGCTGGCCCCAAAATCTTTCTTCTAACTTCCACTGACTGGTTCTGAAAATGGTTGCCATCTTTCTTGCGAGTTTTCTCTTGAGTTTAAACATTCCTTGTCAGTTTTACCATTTTGTCATATGGTTTGGATCCCTTTGCTGTCCGGGATGTGGTCCGCTTTGTGATGTCTAAATTGTAGTGATGGAACTCAGCCCTCTTAGCTGTGGTTTTACCAAATGGAGAGGGTGGGATTGTCTGTTTTAATTCAGTCCATGATTTTCTTCTCCCCTATCGCATTGTTAGTCTGTATTGAGGGTAGTCAGTTATAGCTTTCCATTGGAGTTTATGGATCCCTGGAGTATTTGACAAAAGCTGTGGACTTCCCACCCTCTGACTTTACTGTGCCCCCACCCCCTGCTCCCGGAATGCATTAACACAAGTATTTCTGTAGTTTTATGTGGTTCATGGGTCCCTGGTGTTTCTCTTTATCATTGGACTTGTTGATTACTTTGCCACATTCATAGGTTCTCTCATTCTCTGCCAGTTCTGTTACGTCCTCATTCAACTGGAAGTGGTCAAGGTTTGGCATTGCTGGGTGAGTCCGTGCTGCCTCCCAGCGTGTAGCGCTTTCTTATCGCAAGTGATGTTTTTTAACAATACAGATCAGCCTCAGGCTAACCAGTCCGTAGTTTGGAAGTCTGGCTTCTAGTACTTTCCCATTCATGATTCCACACAGATTACGAAAAGCAATTAAGCAGCCTTATCTGTGAAGCCTCTCAGGATCCCAGGATGTGATTTTGAGATGAAATGACTTGAATTTAATGAGAATATCTATCTAGTTTTTCTTTTTTTTTTTTCCTCAGCCATCTTGGATTTAAGTTTCTTCTTAGTCATTGTGTTTGATCTTCAGATTAGAAAGAAGAAAACATCCTTAGCCAAGAATGGAAATAAAATAGGAGAAGGCTATTTGTCTCTGTTACTATTACATTGACCACCCCATCCAGGAGGGGCTTTCCTTTTGCCTCTACTTCTTTTTACTCTAACCTCTAAGACGCCGTTTATTCATTATCAGGCGCTTTGTAAAGTCACAGTTCATCCTGAGGCTTTAGCCTCGTTTACAATATGCTTACAGCTCCATTTCACCCTTTGTAATACTTGTTTTTTGTGGGTTTTTTTTTTTTTTACCATCTGTTGTAAGTGGTTTTTTAACATCTGAATTCCAGAAAGTTCTCTGTGCAGCACATCAGATTTTTTAGATACTTTCCCCTTTTCTTCCCCTCATCAGTGTGTTTTGCAATTATGCAGTCAGCATTATGCTTTTGAGAGCCTCCAAGCCTTCTTGAGCTTCTTTACACAGTTTCCGATCTTGGAATTGATCCTAATTTTCCTTTAAAAAACTTGAAATCTGCCTATCCAATATGTGCAACATTCCCCTTCCCTTCTCGATTTCCAAATGACATGGCTGCTTTCTGTAAAGCTTCCTCCTCCTTGCATCTTACCAATCATGTTTTATTGGGGAGAATTAGATCCAGAGTAACAGTTTCTCTCCTTTCTCCTCTTACTTTGGAAAGACTGAATTTTTATGCAGACCAAAAGTACATCATCAGACGCACTGACTTAAGCTGACACTTTTACAGATGTCCGCTGGTCAGTGATGGTAGCTAAGAATGGCTGTTCGTTGTACATTGCCACATGACAGGTACCATAGTCTCCTTTTCACATAGATGATCTTGCTTGTCTCCTGCCTTAGGGTTATGAGCCATAGGTACTAGTATTGTTTTCCCAGTAATACAGATGAGGAAATGGCTATAAGGATGTTGAGTTACTTGCCCAAGATCCCACAACTCCTGAGTGCCAAGGTTGGATATTTTCCTCTACTGGATTCTTAATCGGCTATCCTGGGCAGCTTGACGTGGTGCTTAATTACATTGCTGGAAGGGATTCTATTACTTCAAAACCTGTGTAGCTCTTAGGCCACTGGCTGTGCACAGTAGGCACTTAAATATTTAATTTGAGGTTTATGTTTCTTGTTGATTTCCAGGGTATTGCCTTTTAGCTCTTGCAATTAAGAAAAAGGTGAGGAAAAATGGGTGAGATACACCATTAGGCAATTCATAGAAGAAATGGAAAGACAAAAAAAGATGCTCGTTTTTCCTAAGCAAATGTGTATTTGATGGTTTTAAGAGACCCAGTTTTTAAATGGCAAGACTCTTTTTGTTTATAAATATGATACATAAAAAAGAATGCAGAGATGTTTGTGAAGTTTCAGAGATAATCATTATTAACGCAAGCAGGCATACACAAAATCTTATTCAGTTGAGCTACCAGTGTACAATTGCTTTTTTAAAAAACTGAATCTGTTGTGAACATCGTTCCATGTTAATAAACACTCGGTGATGATGGCGATATAGGTTTCCATTGTTTCTCATAAGTGATTGAAGCTCACTTCATTTCCTTTGTTCTGTACGTTTTTATATGTGAAGCAAAAGTAGAGGATGAGACTTCAGATCTATATTTTTTATTATTAGACTGTTTATTGAAATTACTTCTTTACCATTCATTATTTGATCTCTTCTACATTAGGTGTTTTGCTAGGCAGAGTGGGGTTGGATGTCCAGTCATTGTGATCCACGCAATTGATTCTTTGTTTCAAGAACCATTATACTGGGGCGCCTGGGTGGCTCAGTGGGTTAAGCCGCTGCCTTCGGCTCAGGTCATGATCTCGGGGTCCTGGGATCGAGTCCCGTGTCGGGCTCTCTGCTCAGCAGGGAGTCTGCTTCTCTCTCTCTCTCTCTCTGCCTGCCTCTCTGTCTACTTGTGATCTCTCTGTCCAATAAATAAATAAATAAATCTTTAAAAAAAAAAAGAACCATTATACTATCTTTTCTTTGAGAAGGGTCATTAGGATAACTTGTTGAACATGTATGTTAAGTGTTTTAATAAATGAGTTTGTCATTTAAAGAGTTTTCTAATGAGTAGTGGAAGCTGTGGAAATAGCTTTGGAGCAAGACTGTCCTGGTGCAAGTTTCAGATCCCCGCTCTTATCAGTTTTAGTCATGTAAACAATTTGGGCACGTCACTTAAGGGTCTACGCCTCAGTTTTTTCATCTTATAATTGATCCTCATTTTTTTAGAAGAATAGTGATGATTGTTACTCTCTTATGGGAGGAATAATTTAACTTGAGATATTACATGTAAAGCCTCAGTGAAGTGTTGATATCCATTTTGTCTCTTTTACGCAGTAAGACAAGGAATTCTCAACCTTTTTTTGTGCTGTTTACTCTTTCGCTACCCTGGTGAAACCCACGGAAGGACCCCTTCTCAGAATAGTGATACTAAAGCCATAAAGTTCAGTGATTGGGATTACAAAGGAAGCCAATTATATTGAAAGACAGTTACCAAAATACTTAAAACACATTTGTGGTCCTTTATGTTTCAGACTTTCTTTGGACCGAGGTGGGGAATGAATGAGAAAGATAGGGCAGAGGGAGGAAAAGGAAGCTCCTAAGTAAATGCCTGGTGCTGGCTCCCTCCCAAGCAGTCCCCCTGGATCCCCCACGGGTGCCTGGACCTCGCCATGTCCGTGTCCTCTCAGCAGCTCAGATGGATCACCAATGAAGTGGAATGCCTCTCCCGTGTCCCTTAGTGACAGCACTCTCCAGAGCACCTCAAGTCTAAATTCTCCGATCAGTCAGAGTCCTCTCTTTGGGAACCTATCCCTACTTCACGTCAGTCATGCACTTGTGCCCATTTTCTCTCTCAATATCTGATTTTCCCGTCGACATGGGAGACTCTCACCTCATCCTTGTCATTATGACACAGGCTTTTTCTTCGTGGTTGTCCAGCTTCCTACCTCTTCCACGAGGCAGCCTGTCTTTTGGGCCGGTTTGGTATGTTCCCTGTCTTCACACCTGCAGCACTCAAAGATGGGCTGTGCGCTCTCGTTCCCAGCCGCCAACCGCCTCGTTCGCTTGTTGGCAAATCTGTGTCTTATTTTCATTTCCCCAAACATATTCGAAGTTCTTTGAGGAAACAGACCCCATCTTATACTTAACATTTTTGTCTCCCTATGGAACTTAGCACAGTACTTAAAAGTGCTTCATAAGATTTTGGTTAAAAAAGAAAATCCTCACAATGAGGTAGTTCCAGCTCCAAAAACAAAAAGGAAAAAAATTGGACCTTGTCACCTGCTTGATGGTTGTAGGAGTTGCTGATATCCGACCAAGTCTTTATAGCAAAAACCTACTGAGAATTTTGCATCTTCTAAAATTTTTACTAACTCACTAACTTGATTGCCCAAGTTATTCAGTCATGGTTGCTCTTACAGTGTTCTTGTGGTTAAGGAAACCATGGCCGTGACTCCCTCTACTGTGAAACCTCTGTTTGTCCTCATAATCACCACTTATATCCCAGGGCCTGATATAGAATAGATGATCAGTACATTTTGCTAGAGGAATTTAGCTTGTGCCTGGAAAATAGCTTGTTTACTTTGAAAGGCTTGGGACTGTGCATAGATTATTATAAAAACAAATATATAATAGCTTTGTTTAAAAAAAAGTATGTGATCTTAATAAGAAAAGCAGTTTTAGTACAGCAAGCCTTAGATCATACACTAGTCTCCTTAGTTGGCTTTGATATATATATATATATTTTTTGCCATTGATGTTCTTTCTTTTCGTTAAATCATTTTACTTGTATTCTTAGGTTAAGACATCCGAATTTTATAGATACTCCCGACAGCTGCGCTATGAAGTTGACCAAGCATTGAATTACTTTCAGAACGTTCACCAGCAGCCTTTGTTGGACATGAAATCCAGCCGCATCCGCTCTGCCAAACCCCAAACTACAGTATTCCGAGGAATGATTGGACATAGCATGGTTAACAGTAAAATCCTTCTCTTAAAGAAGCCAAGAGTCTGGTGGGAGCTGGAGGGCCCGCAGGTTCCTCTGCGCCCGGACTGCCTTGCTATCGTCAATAACTTCGTGTTCTTGTTGGGCGGGGAAGAACTGGGCCCAGATGGCGAATTCCATGCTTCTTCCAAAGTGTTCAGGTATGACCCGAGGCAGAACTCTTGGCTCCGGATGGCAGACATGTCAGTGCCACGTTCAGAGTTTGCAGTTGGTGTTATTGGGAAGTTTATTTATGCCGTAGCTGGCAGAACCAGAGATGAGACTTTCTATTCAACCGAGAGATACGACATCACCAATGATAAATGGGAATTCGTGGATCCTTATCCAGTTAACAAATACGGACATGAAGGGACAGTGCTCAACAACAAGTTGTTTATCACCGGTGGAATCACCTCATCTTCCACCTCCAAACAAGTGTGCGTGTTCGACCCCAGTAAAGAAGGGACCATAGAACAGCGGACCAGAAGAACGCAAGTGGTTACCAACTGTTGGGAGAATAAGAGCAAAATGAATTACGCAAGATGCTTTCACAAGATGATTTCTTACAACGGCAAGCTTTATGTCTTCGGTGGTGTCTGTGTGATCTTGAGGGCCTCTTTTGAGTCTCAGGGATGCCCTTCCACAGAAGTGTACAACCCAGAGACTGATCAGTGGACCATCTTGGCATCCATGCCAATTGGCAGAAGTGGCCACGGTGTGACTGTGCTGGACAAACAAATAATGGTTCTCGGAGGCCTTTGCTACAACGGTCATTACAGCGATTCCATCCTTACTTTTGATCCAGAAGAAAACAAGTGGAAGGAAGATGAGTACCCGCGGATGCCCTGCAAGCTGGATGGTTTACAAGTGTGCAACCTGCACTTCCCGGAATATATACTGGACGAGGTCAGGCGTTGCAACTAATGACATCTTTCTCCCTTTAAAAAAAGCCAAACAAAAGATTTGTTTGTGACGAAGTAGTTAATTAAAAAAAGTGAAGAAAAACCTCACCAGTTTTACTATCAAAGCCATTGGTCTAATATCGTAAAAAAATTTCATTCTGTGCTAGCATCCGTTTTTTTTTTTTCTTTTTAGTGGCCTCAGACTCATGCAATAAGTTCATTCTAAGCGCTAGCTCTTGAAACTACTTCCAGAAGCAGTTTAATAGAGTGATCCACTTATCTGGGAAGTTGATTTTGTGCTTTAAACATTTCTTTCAGATGTCAGCGTAGGAGTCCTGCATCTTCTAAGAGAAGACCTGATAAGTGTCACTGGATGTAATTTCGGTTCCTATCTCGATCTGAAATCTTTTGGAACGTTTCAGTGTATTACAGTCTGTTAGACCTTTTGGTTTTATAATTTAAGTTTAAAACTCTTGACCTTTTTGCATGGCTTTTTGCTGAAAATGCAAAAATATAAATTTTCTACAAAATTAACTTTTTTATATTCAAAACACTATTTCTAAGCTGCCTTCTCTTATCTGCATTGTGTTAGTGAAGCATATCCATACTTGCATACATCTTATGAACATATAAGGCACATCTCCTTTTATGCGTGGTTAGGATTCTATATTTTTAAGCTAGTGCACTTGCACACACGGTTTGCCATACTTGTTGAATTTTAGATGTAACGTCTTTTCGTGTATTAACATTTTTAGAAAGTTAAAATAACTGGAGTCCTCATTGGTATCAAAGTAGCCTATCTTCAGTCCATACTGATTCAGTAATATTGGAACTCCGTGTATTCCTGAAACATGTATGGATTTCTGAAAACTAACATTTTATATTTTCTTTTCAAAAGTAAACGTTAGTGTTCCTTATTCAATGTATGTCTTCTTTTTGAAAATGTTTTTCTTTGCAGTCTGTTTAACGTTACCCTGTTTTTAGTGAGAATCGGAGTGGTAGACGCAGCCCGGGCCTTGCGGCGTGCAAGCACTTTTAAAGAGCATTTAGGTCATACCAGACTCCTAAATAGAGGCCCCTTAAAAGTAAGTGCAACTCCCATTCTTTACACTCAGTAAGGCTGCTGCGTCTGTTACTGAATGGAAAGTAGCAACTCGTGGAAAATTTGAGCTCATTTTTGATGTAGAGGTAAGAAACAGAATTATAATCTTACTGGTCATATCTACTTGTTTATTTAGTACAGAATACTTAGTGGCACCGGGGATGTAAGCCCCCAGCCTTTGTTTTATTTACTGAAAGCTACTAGCATGAAGGATAGTAACCTCAAAGTTCAGAACAGATCAAGAATAACTGTTTAAAAGCATTTATAGTAAGTGTTGTAGGATTAGCCGCGCACCTTTCAACTCTTTAAACTCAGAAGGAAGAACAAGATTAAGCAAGAATAACCAGGGAGTGGATCATTCACATGGATGCCATTTTCTCCTGAGTAGAGTCTATATCTGATACAGACTAGTTCTACACTGGCAAAACTTGCCAGGTCTTAGGATATTGGTGCAATATTGCAATGCCTTCTTCTATGGCTGTTGTATAAATTTTCTAGTTTCACTTTTTTTTTCTTTTTTTTTTTTTGCTGCTGCCACCACTGAACACAAAATGGAAGGGTGAAGTCACGGAAATGTGAAGACTTTTGGGTTTTTTGGTTTTCTTTTTTTTTTTTTTGTTTTTGTTTTGTTTGTTTTTTTTTTGCAATTAGATAACTATGAAAAGAACGCCTGATTTTAAAACTCCAAAACCGGAGACATTTGAGTTTAAGAAACAGTCAGGTACACAAGTAGTTTTTGAGAAAGAGAAACATTGGCGTTGGTTTTAGAAATCAAGTTAATGATATTCTTTTGTATATGAGACTTAAATTTTTATTAAGTGGTTCTGTCATTTACTTTCACTTTCTTAAAACGGAATTCAGTATCTTGTTTGCCATAGTAATATGAGTAAAAGTCTTTTTCTACCTTTTAAAAAGCATTTTTAATCATTTTACTTTTGAAAGTTAGGCATTAGGTTAGCCATTTAATTCTTTTTCTAATACATTAGTTGGTTTAATGTTTTGTGTGTGTGCTGTCTTGCTTTAAAGAAAATAACAATAATAACGTCTTCATTATTTTCCTCATCGTTGTCTTTTGCTGGAAAAAATCGAGACAGGGTACCCCATCAGGCTTTTATACGTCACACACCAGTGGTGGTTCTCTTTAATTGCTTAGGTATGACTTCATAGCCCCAGTTAGGGTAAAGTCTGGGCGAACAGTTGCATATTCTTGGTCTCCATTCTCAAGACACAAGACCAAGATCAAAGTTCACATTTTAGAAAATTTCTGAAATCTTAACTTGAACTAACTCTGGGTTCAGCTTCACACATAAGTCATGTCTGACCTGATGTTAGCTGTAATCAGTTTTGAGCTTTAAGAATAGTTGCTATTGCTTGGGTTCTGAATGTATTGAGAAAACTCACCTGTTTATATGTAGTGCTAATATAGGTTATTTTAAATCCATGATTAACTTACATTCCCTTTTAAAATTGTGGTTTAATTGTTGAAAGAGATTTATTTTTGTTATACTAAACTATGGAAAATTTTTCCATAGAATTTTTTTCAAGTTTATTTTTTGTGTGCTTCATTTGGAACCATTTTTGTTAATCTACATTGTATGTGCTCAAAATAGTTGTTTTTTTTTTTTAAATTCAGTCAGATTGGAAACTACAGTGTAACTGTTGTGATCCTTGTGTGTTTTCACTTTACATTTTAAACGGCAGACTTTACAAAAATAGCCGATTTTCATTAATTACATCTTAATTAGAAATGTTTGTTCTCCATATCTTTGACCCTCTCAGTTTCGATTTTAGTCTGCTTAAAGAAAATCCTTGCACTACAGCCATTTCATAAAATCCAAGATTCTCACATTGAAGGTTTTATATTGGAAGAAATACTACTGGTTTTTAAAAAAAGCAAAGCTTAATTAATAGAACTATTAGCTTTTCTTGAGACAGCATTCTGTGTGTCCTCATTACTCTGCTCTGTGTGTGTGTTACTCTAATTTGTGAAATATTGACTGAGCCCTTCACTTATCTTTTCTAAAGCAGCACCTTTGGACACCTCATTCTGGGAAGCCTGCTCGAGTCATAGTAAAGGACACACACATTTGTGTGAGGAGAAGTGGTAAAAATGGAGAGTTTTGTCTTAATTACATGAAACTAAGCTTTAAAATATTTTATAACAAATTATTTGAGCTGCATAATCTAAACATGTCAAACGTTCAGTGGGACTATTTTTATATATGTATATGTGGTTGTAGGTCATAACATTTCAGTTTATAATATAAATTGATATTTCAGTTTATAAGCTATCTCAGAAAAGACTAGCTCTTTTGAGAATACATAATTTAAAGTTTTAGACTGAAGTAAAACACAACATAGATAATAGTGTAAATTAGATATAACTGAGGGCTATATGGCAGTAAAACTGCTAGTGCCATTTTTCTTTTTTGCCTATTACACATTTTTGATTTTTTTTTTTTTGTACTCTGAACATTTTTAGGGAACATATGTTTGTTCAATCAGATTAGAGTTGGTTTGGGAATAAATATCTTCTAAAAAGAGATTTATCTTAAAAATGAAAGTCCTGAAAAATTAGTTTATTGAGAGTTTATAAAGTCAAATATTCAATAGACATAGACTGGAATCAGTAAGCTCGTGGAAGTCCTAGCCTTTTAGTACATGTACCCGTGTAACTTCGGTGTTACGTGAGCAACACCGAGAGAATGCCATCAGCTTGCTTTGTTCCCCCTCGATATTCTTGGATTTTCTTTTTACATCTTTGGGAACAACTGCATTAAAAACCTTATCTATCAGTGTGTCAGTAAGGATTAGGTGTTCGCTTTCTGAAGGAGAGTTACAGTGAGGTGGTCAGAGAGGTTATTTTCTACCTAACTTGTATATGCCCTCTACCTCTTGGGCATCCTTTGTCTATAGAAAAATATTTTGACCTTTAGGTACATTTTGGGCCAGTAGTCAAATAATCCTAGGGCCGATTTAAAAATCTTAGAATAATTTAAGGTTTGCCTTTTATACCTGTTTTGAAAGCCTTTACATTTTTGTCAGGTAATTTTTCCCAAGCCGTGAATATAATCTATTCAAACATGTTTATGCTATCCATTCTGTTTTTAAATTGAAAAAAAAATGTTAAAAGTGTTTATGAAGAAAAGTTTAAATAAAATATTTTTAATCTTTAAAATAGATTTTTCTCTTATTATTTGCTATCTTTATGCAACCCATCACTTTCAGAGTCACTCAGGACTTGATTAACAGTATACATTTTGTTTTCCTTCAGTGTGCCAAGGAAGTGCCACAAAAATGGGATTTCTACCAATGCTTTCAGCCACAGATTCAAATGAGTGCATTAGAGTGAAATTATTTACACTTACATGCAGTGGAAATTTTATAATGAAGCCAAGTAATTAAAGTTCCACTAACGCAGTTTTGCAGAATGGAAATGTAGTGTGGTGGTTTTGTAGGTTTCCTTTAGCATTTGTGATTGATCGTTCTTAAATGTGTTTCTGAGGTTAGTGAATAGGCAGAAACGAAGCTAGCTACATCACAGGCCCTTGGGTGTACATAGGCCCATGTGTGCCTTTAAAATGGACTCCTGAGAAATCTCAGCAGGATTCCCTGGATCCTGGCCTCAAGCCACCCTTCCAGCTTCTTTCTCTCTGTCACTTCCTGCACTCCATTCTCTTGTGATCTGTCAGTTTCCAGCCTCAAATTACTTGCCTTCTTTCCCCTTCCCTGCTTGCGAAATCCACTTATTTTCCCCCCTCAACTCAGATGCTCTCCTCTTTTCCCGAAGCCTGGGTTATATCTTCCATTGGATTAATTGCCTCTTCTACACTCAGCATATTCATAACTCTTCATTTCATTTTCATAATAGTTGGGTAGAATTCTTTCCCCCCCAACGGCATCATAGCCTCCTTGGACGAAAGGATCTTTTATTTCTCTTCATACGTTCACATCTAGCGTGACACTTTCTGTGGCCCACAGGCGCAGAGCTAAATAAATGCTGCAGCGCACGACAGATGCCGTCTGAGCTCCAGGCACGTGTTGTAGGCGTTTGGAAGAGGGAGATGCAGTTCCCGCCAGTTTTGTCTGTTGCTTAGTCTCCGCAGCCCTTGCCCTTGCCCTCCACACCTATGGCTTCAACAACCTTCTGTCTTGAAACCTGTCAAATCTGTGTCTCAACCCAGAGTCCCACCCATCTCCTGAACATCTTGTACACGTTCTGTCAGAATTTCAAACCCAACAAGTGCAAACCTGAATGCATTAACTCCTTCCCAAACACCTGCCCCTTGTCCTGTGTTCCCTCGGTTATGTGGCTGTACCATTGCCTGATATTGTTCAAGTCAGAAGCCTAGGAATGGTCTACCACTCCCTCTGTCCGCTTCGCCCCAGCATCTTGGCTCATTCAGGCCCTCATTATTCTTGCTGGCCGCCTGGAGCTGGCTTTCTGATCTACCTCCATGATCCCTTTTCTACACTGCTGCCAGAGGGAGCTTCTGAAGCATAGACCATCCTGAGATGCAACAGCCTTTCATAATCTCCCTTCACTCTGAGGATAAGATCCAAACTCCGCAGGGTGCCACACAAAACCCTTCGTGTTTTGCTACCTTTGTACCTGTCCAGTCTTCTACACCCCACATTCTAGCTATGTAAGCAACTTGGAGTCCCCTGAAGACACTGTTCCCTGTGGCCTCTCTGCCTCTGCACATGCTCTTCTTTGCCTATCCTGGTCACGCCTTCTTTGGCCTGCAAGAACCAGCCTGGACATCACGGCCTTTGTCAGGTTTCCTTGTACACCCTGGTCCAGGTTAACTGTGCCATTGGCCTTACCACAGCACCTTGTGGACACCCCCAGCCTGCCTCTTACACATCCGGCTTGTAACTCTTTTCTGTCTCACCCTTAACTGTACTCCTTGATGGTGTCTTTATTTTCCAAAAGTCTGACTTAAGCCAGGCACATGGGAAGGCCTTCTTAAAAAAAAAAAAAAAAAAACGAAGTTGGAAGGTTACCAATGAAATGCTCCTGGTGAGGAGGGGCAGCTGTATTAGCTTGATTGTCTGCTGAAATAGACCTCCCTGAGGGATTTCCTCCATTCATTTCCACTAGCACTGGTCCCTTTAGAAGGTTAATGCGTATAGCTTTCATAGTTGTGAACATACTTCTTCCCTTAACATCTCAGTATGTCTGATCCAAGTGGAAATTTTCAAGTAAAACACACCAAAGGGTGTCTCAAAGATCACTAATACTTTGAAATTCTCTGTGGAGGAAAAATGTGTTCGTTGGTCACAATTATGTTGAGAAAACACTATGTATATTTTTTCTTTCCTAGAGAGTCTCAACAAACAGCATATTAAAAGCTCTGAGAAGTCCTGACGTTAACTTCTTTTGATTTTGTTTAGCTTAGTGTGAACCAAATGTTGGCCACAGAGCTCTTTTTGGTGGTTTTTTTTTTTTCATGGAATATATATGATCATTGAATATTCTTGAAAAAGCCTGCCTAAAAACTAACTGGAAGAAAACAAGTACAGAGGGCCACTAGTTCAGGTGCTCTGGTCTGTACAATTGGACTTCCTCCTGCAGATCCAGTTAGTTTCCAGGCTGAAGTCAACATTTTGCCAAGGTGACATTACCCTGGGGATTTGACAACCCAAGGAAGGTCCCACTGTCTCCCCCAAGGAGTAAGATGAATTTGTATAATTAATCTGTACAACTTATGTGATTTACACAGCAGGACTTCCGGAGTGGCCAGTTAAGGAGCTCAGCAGATCCTATCCCTAAAAAACAATAAAACTAAACAAACCTGTCCCAAAAAATGGAGACTCGGGAAATTGGTCAAAAGCATACAACAAATGGGAGGCGCATTTATTCAAGGAGATGGGCAGAACTGCTCTAAGTGGTGTTATGATGGGAGTCTGTGGTATTTCAGCCAGGGCAGTCCCATCTCCGCTCCCTTTCCCCTAGCTACACGGCACAAAGGTTCTCCCGGGGCCCTTAGGGGGGCCTGCCTTTATCTGGAGCGTGAACAAGCCCGTGTCATTGCTGACAACACTGCAGCCAGCCTGAAGTCTCAATAGTGCTTGGTTTTAGCAATAGACTGGCAGACAGACCAGCCAGAAATTGAACAGACCTTGGGAATGAGACAGCCCACTTTATCCCTTGGTGGTCCAAAAGGCTGTGTTCATGGACCAGGCTGCGTGCACCTAAGGGGAGACCTTAGAGGACCCTAGCAAGCTTCTTGTCCCTGAATGGATGTGAGGTCTTGCAAACAGAGAATAAAAGCTGGAACAGGCTTGGAAACTACTCAGGCTTTGAATGCATTCCCCGGGCTGCACACATTCTTTAGCAAAGGGTGGAAGCCTTATTGGCTCAAGGTGTTAAAGTGTAACTTCTGATTAATCATTGGCTGATGACAAGCTATGCTGACTTGGGTGATCCCCGGAAATCCAAACTTAAAAAGAAAAAAATTAAAAAAAACAAACAACTGAGCAGAGACATCAATGGCTGTATAGTACTAGTTGGGGAGAGGGGAATGGGTGGGAACAGAATCAGCAGAATTCCTCAAGGCAAATCACAAAACACACTACAAACCAGAAAATAGCAAAAACATCACATGGAATTCAGAGTTGCTACCATATATTATCTAAAATATATCAAGTTTCCAACAAAAAATTAGGAGACCTGCAAAGAAACAAGAGAGTGTGACTCATACCCAGGAAGATAAGGAGTCAATGGAAAACTAGCTCTAGGGGATCGGAGTGTTCGTGGAAATCAGCACAATCACAGTTCTGTAGCCTGTATTTCACATAAAATTTTATTGGGAACAATTTCAAAGCTCATGAAAATTTCTTTGAAAATATTTTTAGTGATTGTTTAGTGTTCCATAATATGGCTATACCATAATTTATCTAACCATGCCTCTATTGTGAGACGTAACTACATTTTTAAAGTTCTTTGATTTGATTATACACACGCACGTATGCATGCTTGCGCACGCATATAGAGTGTCCAAACTTCTGATTATTTTCTGGCTGTAATTTCCTAAGAATGAAACTTAAAAATGAAGTATTTAAAGTCCCTGAGAAATAGTACTAGATTAAGCTCCAGGAAAGTTGTACAACATACCCCACTCACATCTGCAGTGAATACGAGTTTATTACACCCTGTACTAAAAGAATTCAATCATAAGCAATTTAGGTGAAAATTGTATTTTTAGTTTCTTTGGTTCTAGAACGTTGATTAATTTTTCACATCTGTTTGCTATGTGTGTCCTGTGAATTCCTGTACATGGTGTTTATGTAGCTTTCAATGGTATTTCGGTGTTTCATTATGGATTTGGAAGGATTCCTCATCAGCTATGCTTTGCCACGCTTGAGCATGCTATTCCAAACGATGACCGGTATCTTTAAATACTGGAGCAATTTAAAAAAAAAACTATGTAATCAAATTTCAGTGAATGTGAAAAGCAAAACAATTTAGAGAAAAGATGGGAGTTAATTGATAGAGCAAAAAGATTAACAATTGAATACATTTAAGAGATAGAGGCGAAAAAGATAGAAAGGCATGGTATACATTACAGATTAAAAAAAACCTATTCAAAAAGTTAACAGCATTCTTAGATGTGGAGTATGAGAGGTTTCTTAGTAAGGGTTCCATCTTCTGTAATAGAAATATACATTCAAACCTTTTAAAAAAGATTTTGTTTATGTATTTGACAGAGAGAGCACAAGCAGGGGGAGCTGCAGAGAGAGAGGGAGAGGCAGAGTCCCTGCTGAGCAAGGAGACCGATGCAGGACTCCATCCTAGGACCCTGGGATCACGACTTAGGCCGAAGGCAGACACTTGACTGACTGAGCCACCCAGGCATCCCTACTTTCAAACTTTTATTGAATGTGTGCTAGTGGGAGCGTAGTTAGGTGGAAGTGAAAACAAACAAGATCCACTCTGCTCTCAGTCTAGTAGGGAAACGATTCAAAATCACTGAAGGCAAGAAAAGGTGCTAAACAGAGGGAAAAGCAGGATGCTGTGGGAGCTCCAAGTTACAATTACTGTTGGTGATAATCAAGGAAAGGTTCCTGGAGGGATTGGCATTTCTACTTGGTCATGGCAATTAAGATCTCTGTAGGTGGAGAACACACATAAGGGTTTCAAGAAAGGATGTGCAGAAAAAGCACAGGAGGTCACACGAAGCAGGCAACGAGATCCAATCTGTCTCCACGTAGATTCTAGTGCTGGTAGAAATGATCAACGTAAAACAGGATATTTGTCATGAATGAAAAAAAAAAAAAGGCCAAAGACTTATTTTAACTCCTTAAAAAAAATTTTAACTCTGAGAATAATAAAGAAAAAAAGACACTGACCATGGAAAATTCAGACTCCACAAAAAATGACACACGGCAACGGCAAAACTTTATATAGTTGTAGCCTTAAGGTGGGAGTCCCTGGATGCTTACTCCTAGAGGAGAATGAGAATACAAGTGATTTACTTAAGAGGTCATTCATTCCAGAAAGCATCATCAGTTAGGGAAGGGGAAGTAAGACAGGGATGGGGATGAACTAGTAAAGGGTACGTCTTCAAGCAGTTTTCCACCGGAGGGAACTGGGTTCGATCCTCCCCCACACAGCCCAGGGAACTAAGAAAAACCATGTAGAACACAGCCGAGAGTCATCCCACCAGACGCTATGGAAGCGGGGGTATTTACCCTCCAACTTCATTGGCTTAGAATTGTGGGGAGTTGCAGGTGTTTGCACTCAGGAGCCAACTACCATTCTTGAGTACTGAAGGGTGAGCGCTGCGGGGTATTGGTGGGTCACCACTACTCTTTACTACGTTTATTAGTGATTGAAAACAATTGGAAGAATCACATTTTCTTGACAAAATTTAGGCCCACAGAATCTGCAACACAGGAAACCGGCAGACCTAATTGCCATAAAAGTAAACTCACTTATAAGAGGTTAAAACATAAATATTTTTATTTGGACAAATTTTAAAACAAATCATTATGACATTTTTATGAATAAGAATTTTCCAGATGAAAATAATTGCATTCAAATACAAATGAAAGTACTAGAAACATTTTATCTGCCTTATATAGAAAATTGATATCAAGGAATTAAAATGATTTGAGTTTGCTTGGGAAAATATGTTCTTCATAAAATTTCTTCAATGTTGGCATGATTCTGATTAGAATGTTTGTACTAACAAACATGGAGTCACAGTGTCCTCGGGCTCAAAACAAGAAGAGGATCGAAACATCCTGTTCTTGAGCTACTAGAGGCCAAAAAATGAGGAGGTTTTGTGCCAGGGGAAATTGCATGGGTAAATGCAGAGTGGAAAAGCATATGGAATGCTTTGGGAATGATGAATTCCTTACTGACAGAGCTATGGGAGCAGATGTTAAGCAAAAAAAAAAAAAATAATATTCATGAATATTCTGAGGATCTGCAGATTTCTTTGTTGAAGGAGGATAAGAGAAAAATTGGATCTTACAGTCTGCCAGTAAAACTCCTCACAACTTTTCATTAAAACGTCCCATGACCTTATAGAAAAATAATAAAAATTCATTAAAATGAGAGATTGACAGACAACATAGTATCAACTTGTGAATAGCCTTGGAAATAATTTTGAGGCAAATAGAGTTAGACTGAGAAAAACAGATGCATACTTCACCTCCTATGGAATACTCAGGCTTCTCTTCACGAAAGAGAGCATCCGTAGAAAGAACTTTTTGTTTTTTAAGGGACATTGTTCTTGCTACACCAACTGTGTTCTGGTGTGGAAATTCAGGCCCTTACTAGCCAGAGGACTGGGCATACATAGCTCTTGATCCCAAGAAGCTATACTGTGAAGCAGGAGGTTTTATTCCTGAGTTTTGCCCTTGCTTGAAACCCATCTGTGTCCTCTGTCCCCCTCTAGTCCTCATCCCCTCTGCCCACTCTAGCCTCCCAGCCCCCACCCCCTCTAGGCTCCCCACCGCCTTTTTACATATTTACACTGAAAGAGAACAGCCCTGTTAATCAAGGCAGGAAGTAAGGGCAGACTGGCCGGGGTATCAAATGTATCTTCCCCCATTATTCACTCACTGTAGGCGACCACAGACGTAGGGAGAACTGTTTCACTTACTGTCATTGGCTTCCAGTACCAAAGACAAAGATGACAAGAGGAAGGTGATAACCACGAGAGCACAAGGAGGTACAATAAGCGAATGCCTGTTAGAAGCTGGAACACGGACAGGAAGCCATGCCCAACAACTATCCCACTTTCCTGCTGTGGATTTATCGAGGAGGTGGAAACACCACCCAAACGCATACAAGCTGGGGTTAAAGGCAATACACACGTTCTGGTGACACACTGAGTCTGGGAGGGTCTTCCCCTGTTCAGGTTTGGTTAAAAGAAAAAACAAATTGGGGTCTACAAACAGAGACTATGGTGTAAAAGAAATAGTTGGAAGACTCAAAGAAAGGAAATACTGGGGCGCCTGGGTGGCTCAGTGGGTTAAGGCCTCTGCCTTCAGCTCAGGTTATGACTCCAGGGTCCTGGGATCGAGCTCCGCATCTGGCTCTCTGCTCAGCGGGAAGCCTGCTTCTCTTCCTCTCTCTCTCTGCCTGCCCCTCTGCCTACTTGTGATCTGTCTGTCAAATAAATAAATAAAATATTTTTTTAAAAAAAGGAAATACTTCTGGGAAATTACTGGCTTTCAGAGCCAGAAGAAAAAACCCAAACTATTTGGTATCTTCAAATGATTGCAAATAACCATAACCTCTCTGCACAAGGAGCAAAAGGGCATAGGCAGATGAGCAAAAGTTGAAAAGGTAGTTGACGCAAAGAAGACTGTAAGGAATTTCCTAAGGCAACAACAGAATTAAAATCCATATGCAGTCAGTAAAGAATAGAAAGCCTATATAGGAAATTCACCTGCTGACAAGAAGGACGTCCTTGAGATACTTTCCCAGAATGCAGGTGAATCTGACAATCAGTTCTTCACCACGGGCTTCACGATCACCTACTACGTGCCCAGCACTTCTAGGTACTGGATCTACAGGCCCTCACATTATCATCAGAGTGAGACAGGCAGCCAGTAAACACTTAAACACAAATTAACATACAACGGCGAACGATGATGTGTGCTACAACTAAAAACTGATCCTAAAATCCTTGCCTGGGAGAAGCTAGTTCTGACTGTGTGGTTAGGGAGCATCTCTCTAAAGAAGGAAGCTAGAGCTGGAGATAGGAAGGATCAGTAAGAGAAAACCAACAAACACAATGTGGGCAGGTGTGTGTAGCCCTGCAACAGGACAGCATGTGGGGCATCAGAAAGACGGACACAAGACCAGGGTGTCTGGCTGGGGAGAGGGAGGCGAGGAACACGATGGACAAATACTAAGGCCAGATCGCACGAGGCCTCCAGAGGCTGGGTGAGAAATCTGTGTTTTATTCTCAGGAAAATGGGAAGTCATCAAAGGGTTCTAAGTAGGCGGCTGATGTGACTTACATTTTCAAAGGTCATCTGGTCCCTGGAAGGGGAAAGCATGGGATTGGAAAGCTCACCAAAGGGGCCAGGGCAGTGCGAAGGGTGATGACCACTAGGACAAGGGTGATGGCTGACAGTGCAGACAGAGGAGTGAATGGCATGTGGACAAGCTCTGGAGGTACCGACTGACACAACCTGGCGATGAAATGGTTCTATGAGGTAGCGGAGAAGAGATGGCCACCGAAAGACTCCTGGGTCCATCTTGGACACAGGGCATATGATGGTGTCCTTTGCTCCAATGGGAAAGACGGTGGAAGAGCAATTTGGGGAGGGAATGACAGGAGCGCAGGTCCAGGCCCATTAGCTCTCAGAAGCTTGTGAGGTGTTCAAGGGTGAAGAGATCAAAAATGTCTGCCAGATATGTCAATCTGGATGAAATGGAGAAGAAAGGTCAGAATTAAAGAGATACATCGGCCAGTCACCTGCCATTACTTAATTATTTTAGCACTTAATATTTTTGAGTACTCAATATTTTTGATAGTACTTAATTATTTTGACTTTATGTCCCTTTTCCTTATGGAAATATTCAAAGATACATGAAAGTAGACTAAATAATATATTGAATCGTTACCCATCACAGTACCCATACTATTTTGCCACGAGAATGGGAATTCCCCGGAGGAGAAAGAGAAAGATCCCAATTCCCACTGCTTACTCCAGTCTGCTCCCTCATCTGAAAAATGAGAATATTCCAACCCACCTCAGGGAGTTCTGGTGACACTAAAAGAGATTAATCATGTCAACGGTATGTGGTAACCAATGTAAGCCATTCATATTTTTATTGTTGAGTGGGCGATATTGATCCAAAACACAGCAAGGTTCCTCGGTGGAAACAAGTTTCTAAACTCAGGAAAAGGTAACCGAAACCACTGAGCTCTTATGGAGAGAAAAGCAAAACAGAAGCTGCTGACACAACTATGGCAAGTTTGGGATTCTCTCAAAGGTGAAGGAAGCCAAGGACACAGCAGGAATCTGATCGAGTGAAATTCAGGTTTCAAGTGTGAGGTGTGCGCGTAAGAACTCAGGTGGCCGGCAATGCGGTCCCCACTCGACGGTGAAGACACGACGTCGAGGAAAATTCACATGAAAATGAAGTGAGAGGTCAAGCCGGGGCCTGGCACGAGGTGGTCTGGTGAGGAGTCTGGGACGCTCTTCGCTGTAAAGAATGGCGCCGTGAGCAGCCACAACCGACGGATTCGTTATACAAGGGCTACAGGGCGGTGAGCCGGGCTCTGGAGCAGAGCTTCTGGAACTTCAAGCGCACACAACCCCCGGCCCCCGACCCCCGGGGGTGCTGTGAACAGGCTCTTCTGCGGTAGCGGCGGGGACCAGGACGGCCCGAGACTCTGCATTTCCAACCAGCTCCCGGGCCAGGCCTCGGCGCCGAGCAGCGGGGGTTCCCGGGATCCCGGGGCCGCGCGGGGGCTCCTCCCGCGGGCTCGGCTTCCAGCCGGTGGCCCGCAAGCCACGCAGCACACGCACGCAGCCGCCCGCGCTGCCGCTAGAAGGACGGTGGCAGCGGGAAGGGGCGGGAACCCACGGCCTGCGCCGCCGGGCGGGGGGCAGCCGGGGGCTCAGAGTCCTTTATTCCCCCCGAGCCTCACACGCGGCCCAGGAGGGCTGAGGGAAGGGCAGGGGGGCAACCGCGGGGGAGGGGAGGACCGGCCCCCGCGCCCGCGCCCCCCGGGGACCCGACGTGCGCAGGTGGAGGAGAGGGACGGGGGCCGCAGAGATCGGACGGCCGGCGCCGAGGCGGACAGGTACCCGCTGCTCCCAGCCCAGAGGGGCGCTCAGGAAAGAGGGTACTATGATTATAAGTCCTGGCAGAATTAAAAGGTTGGAGTGAGAAAAAAATAAACAAATGAAAGAGAGGAGGGGGGCTTGGCCAGCAAATATCGTGGGTCCAAGACAGGGAGGTCTATGAGTTGCCCCACTTTACAGATGATGACAGCAAGGACTGGAGAGGTCAACCAAGTCGCCCAAGGTCACACACCTAGAGCTCTCGACCACTATGCTATAAGACAACAGAGTCGGTCTGAGTTCAGACCGATCTGCAACATCAGCTTTCAGAACAAAATGGAGCAACAGCTAGAGTTTTTTAGAGAAAAGGATTGCTAACGGAAGACTTATAAGCTCTGCCAAATCGTCTTTTACAATAATAGCTAACAAATAGTAAGCACACACTGTGTGACAGGAACAGTTCTAAATGCTTTGTATGGACTGACTCATTCACTCTATCATCCCCCCTCATTTTACAGATGAGAGAAACCGAGAGTTTAGGTAACTTCTCTAAGAGGTAGGATGGGGCCAAGGCGACTGGATTTTCTGAGCCTTGCTGTGAACTGTTCTTCCAGACTTTCAGGGCTCAAATCCATATCATCAACACACACTTCCTGAAAAAAATTCAATATATGCCATAATAACGAGAGATAAAAAAGAGTTCAAAAATGAGAAAACTGTGAAAATCACAGTTTTTAAAAGTTTAAATGATTACTCTCTATCTAAATCTTAGATTTTAGTAGCAAAGAAGAGGGAGGATACTAAAAGTAAATTCAACTTGGCCAGATCAGGAGGTACTAAAAGATTACCATTTCATTTAAAAAATTCTGATCATTTAAAAAATACAGGCCACAGAATGCTTTTTATGGTTGTCCTGCTTCAATATTTTATTTAGCAGTTTTCCAAAAACAGCTGGTTCCATAAACTCCTCTAAAGGACAACAAAAAGATTTTTGCCTTTTTTTTAAAAGAGTAAATAGTAAGAGTGTTTTTGTAATATGAACTCACAGATTCACACTTACTTGACATGTTTCAAGCCCCTGCAATTATGTTTACGTTCACATCAAATTATCCCAGCTGTGGGCAGGGGGAGCTTTGAGTTGGCCCCTGAGTCCTTTTGTCATGTCCTAATGTGTCTCATAGATATATTGCTATCAAAACAAGACCCACAGAATGCCTGAAGGCCATTCATACATACCAGTCCTAAAAGGAGTAAAAGGAGTACATATGCCCTCCAAAGCAATGAAGAAGATAAAAACGAATACTCATAAGAGAGAAATCATAAAACAAAGGAAATGGCAAAGAAGCATTTAAAAATAGCATAGAAGATGAAACACAGTATATTAAATGCATTCATTATAATGAGAAATATAAATGGAACGTATTCCCTTATTTACAAATAAAATTTCCCAGACTGGGTTTTTAAAAATCAATTCTGTGTTAATTAAAAACAACCCCACAATCGCACAAAAAGATCAATAAAAGAGAATGGCAAGAAATACAAGAAGCAGACAGAAATGAAGGAAAGCCAAAGATCAAAATGCTTAAGTGAGTAGAATTTGAGACAAGAATATGAAACAAAATGGCGCTGAAATATGTACAATCAAAATATGAAGGATAGAGATTCACTTAATGATATAATTAATGTCTTACCTAATAGCTTCCTGGAAAGAAACATGTAGATGTATTATAGACAGTCTGGCTTTTTTCCTAGTGCCCACAGAACCCTTACAAATCTTGACTTTGGGCTGCACTAACAGTTCCATGTAATCAGGGCTCCACTGCTGAAGAAGACTCACAGGGCCCTGAATGACAAAGCCTACCAATGTACCGTTTGTCACAGGGAAGTGACACCTACTGTAAGAGCCCAAACGTCCGAATATACATCACAGCCTATGACTTGCAGTAGGTGTCTGCGGAAGCCAGGTGCAGGCTCCTAATGTCCTGTTTCTTTTTTGTTTTTTTTTAAAGATTTATTTATTTATTTATTTATCTGACAAGGAGAGTTCACAAGTAGGCAGAGAGGCAGGCAGAAAGAGAGGAAGGAAAGCAGACTCCCTGCTGAGCAGAGAGCCCTATGCGGGGCTCGATCTCAGGACCCTGAGCCAAAGGCAGAGGCTTAACCTACCGAGCCACCCAGGTGCCCCCTGATGTCCCGTTTCTGTAAGGGCCGGCCCAGATGGCTCCTGGATCCAGAACGACCGGCGTGCGCACAGTGCAGCCTTCCAAAGCAGGGAGACTAAAATGACCTGTTTGCAGAGGTTGTACATATTTTGGTGGTCATCTACACATATCCCGGGTGCAGAACCAACAGAACTGTGGGGGCAAGGCCTGGGGGTTATCACCCCAAGTGATACAGGTGTGAGTCTTTAATCTCATGGTTATTAGTAAACAGTGCCGACAAGCTGGGTCAAACTGCTCTGAGACCCTTTGGACTCATGATTACAGAGACATTATATATCAGTGTTTCATGCTTTGACCAGGAGTCAGTGTCAAGCAGGAGTTTTAATTCAAGCAAACAGCTCTGGCTAATTACAGACCTGCTGTGATTAACCTTTATAGCACAGTAACAAAACCCTAAGTATATTTCAATAATTTTCAAAATGCTGAAACCACACAAATCCTATTTTTGGACCACAATTCAAAAAATGAATCAATGTGGTGAATACAACGTAATCAAAATGCAAATTAAAGCAAGCTACTTTTTAGAGAATATAAGTCTGATGAAAATTAATAAGAATGTTAATATCCAGTGCCAGCAAGGATCTAGGGGAAGTAGGCCTCTTCATTCACTGCTCCTGTAAACATACATTTAGAGAACTATTCCTGGTATATCATGGTAATCTGTATCAAAATCCTTAAAAAGGTACATTCTTTTGGCCCAGAAATTACATATTTGTCATTTCATCCTGAGCAAAGAATTGAGGATTTGGGCAAACATGGATGTTTATTGCAGCACAGTGGATAATAGCAAAAGGTTGGCAACATTCAAAATTTCCAGCAATACGGGGTCTATTTCAGTAAGTTATATCCATATATTATTCAAAATAATTTTGTAGAGGTCTATTTGTGGCAGGCTGTGTGAGATGCATGTCTAAAATCCTTTCTCCCTTTTTCTCTACTAACAGAATCCAGATACTGTTCGGGGCATCAGTGTTCACTGCTCCAGGCACAAAATCATGAAAATCTAGTTCTCACTTCCCCAGCTTCTCTTGTACCTAGAAGAGGCCACAGGATCTGGTTCCAGTCCATGAAATATCAGGAAAAGTCTACTGGAGGCTTTGAGAAAGCGGTTTTTGGTTTTTTGTTTTGTTTTTGTTTTGCTGTCCTAATAAAAGGGAAAGATGCTGTTGATGGAAAAAAAATCATCTACTACAGACCTTATATTAACCATTAACCATGAATTAACCATTCGTTAAGCAAGAGTTGGTTGGGGCTCGCTTCAGCAACACATATACTAAAATTGGAACAATACAGAGAAGATTAGCATGGCCCCTGTGCATGGATGATATGCAAATTCATGAAGCATTCTGTATTTAAAAAAAAAAAAAAGAGTTGGTTGGACTTCTGTTAGTTGGAGCCCCAAATGTCCCTCACTATGGTGGATACTGTGATTTACTTCCCGCGATCCCCCTTCAGGACTTGCAGATATTGGGAATGCAATAGGCTGACAGTCTTCAACTGCCAGCTAGCTCTAGGAATTGCACTGACTTGAAGTTGGCTGACTTGCCCAATGTCACATCTCCTTCCCAGAGGCAGCCCACATCAAACTCCACAGGTGACTAACAACTACACTCTGCCAAGTGTCCCCCTTCTGCCTAAACCTACTTAACTCCATTCCACAATGGTGTTGATCTTCAAAGCACTCCCTAATGAACTTCCTGCACTCAAATCTTGGTCTTGATGTCTGTTTCCTACACCCACAGCATCCCTGATACATTTATTCACGTAAAAAGTGGTTCAAAATATGTTGCTAAATGATAACGACAGGTTAGAAAGCACTATGCATGGTGTTTTCCTATTACACAGATTATACATCTGCATAGGAAAAATTTCTGCAAAGGAAAAACACTAATATTTTAACAGCAGGACTTGTGTTTCCAAGAATATGCTGGCTAGATGTCTAGAGAAACTCCTTCTAGTTCAGAAAGCAGTAAATGGCCAAGAAAGAGGTTTTAATATTTTGATATGTAGAGAAGTGGTAGGTAAGTAATGGGGTGAGGGGCAGAAATGATAGGAAAGCACAAATCTACATGAGCTAGAAATCATATTTTCTGTGGAGGTATCTGCTGGCTCCTGACAGCCTAGAGCCAGGTTCTAATCAGCCCTTGCTATGCTGGACAGGAGACAAAGTTTAGAGCCCAAGCAGTGTGAGAGGTCAGCTTGGACCCTTTTATAAAGGCAGGAGGGCCCAAGAGCAACAGCCTCAAGAAGTTCAACTAGAAAAGGTCCACCCTGCGGACAGGGCTGGAAGAAGTGAACTCCCTGGGAATGGCAAAGTACAAGCAAATTCACGTGAGTGTGGGCCAGATCTAAACCTGAATCTCTGTGACTCAAAATAAACCCTGTGCCAAAAATAGAGTTCAAAGCAGACCTCGGTAGTACCCATAGAAAACTGCTCGAAGAAAACAAAAATTTTTCTTTGGAGGAATACGTTTATAGACTTCAAAGAATTACCATAAAGTTACAAATTCAGAATTAAAAAAAAATCACTAAATCCCCATGGATCAGCATACACATCAAACTTCAAGATCAGGCGTGTGTGTGTGCCACACACACACCCCAAACTACAGATTGTGGGATGTTCAAACACAGAGTATAAAACTATGATGTTAATTGTGTATAAAGAATTAAAGATAGCATTGCTAGGATAAGGGTGCACACAGTGTGAGAACAGACTGGACAGATCTGGAAGAAAATCAAATAGGAGTTTATACAATAAAAAGTAATAATTTATTAGAAACTCAAAGGATGCTATAAATAGCAGATAGAACTAAGGGCAGAATTAAAGAATTAGAAGGTAGATCTAATAAATAACCAATATAGGACAAAAGGACAGAATGACAGAAAGTATTAACTAGGGGTTAAGGGAAATACAGCATAGAGAAGGTCCAATGTATGCTCCAAAAGGAGTTAAGAACAATAATAGAGGAAAGACAATATACAAAGAGATAAGGTTTCAGAAATTATGAAAGACACCAATCTTCTGATGCAGAAACCCAAGAATTCCAAGCAGAGTAATTAAAATAAATCCACACTTAAGCACATCGTAATAAAACTGCAGGATAACAAAGACAAGCAGAAGACTTTCCAATAACAGTAGCCAGAAGGCAGTGGAATAATACCTTTGAAGTGGCAAGAGAAATAACTGTCAACCTAGAATTTTATACCCAGCAAATAAACTTTTATGAATGAGGGTGAAATAAAGGTATTTTCAGACATTAACAGATATAATTAAGGTAACTTTTAAAAAATATATCCCAGAAGGACAAAAATGATTCTGAGAAGAACATCTGGGATGTAAGAAGGAATAGGGAGCAGTATTCAACCTTGTATTGGAAGTCCCAGCCAGTGAAAAAGGCCAGAGAAAGAAAGGCACGCATATCAGGAAAGGAAAAATAAAACAACTTGCCTATGTAGAAAAACCTGAGGAGCCTACCAAAAACTACTAGAACTAATAAGTGGCTTTACTGAGGTCATAGAACATGAGGTCAATATACAATATACATATACAACTGTATTTCTGTATACCAGCAATAAACAACTTGAAATTAAAATTTTTCTTTTATTTTTTTAATCTTTTAAGAAAGATTTTATTTATTTATTTGACAGAGATCACGAGTAAGCAGAGAGGCAGGCAGAGAGAGAGTGGGGTAGGGGGGAAGCAGGCTGCCTGCTGACCAGACAACCTGATGCAGGGCTCGATCTCAGGACCCTGAGATCATGACCTGAGCTGAAGGCAGAGGCTTCAATCCAGTGAGCCACCCAGGCACCCGTGAAATTTAAAGTTTTAAATACTGCTATTTACCAAAGCACCAGAAACATGAGATCCTTAGGTATGATTCTTACAAAATGTGTGCAAGATCTGTATGTTGAGATTTACAAAACCTCAGTGAAAAAAAAGAAGACCTAGATAAATAATATCTTCGTAAATTGGAAAACTCATTGATAAGATGCCTGTGGCAGGCAGCCTTCAAGATGGTCCTTAATGGTTCCCGACTTCTGGTATTCACAGCCTTGCATAACTCCCTTCTCTTGAATGTGGGCAATACCTAGTCATGCACCTTTAATTTAAAAAAAAAATGGCAAAAATGATGTTACTTCCCAGAGGAGACAGTAAAGAGTCTGTGGCTCTGGTCTTGAGCAGTCTCTCACTCTCCTGCTCTGAGGAAAGTTAGCTGCCATGTTGTGAGCCACTCTATAGAGAGGCCCATAGGTCAAGGAACTGATGTAGGATTCCAGCCAGTAGACTTGCCAATAACCACGTGAGTTTGGAAGCAGAACTTCCCCTAGTTGAGCCTTCACCTCAACCCGGGCTGATAAGTTGATTGCAACCTTGCGAAAAGTCTTCAGGCAGAGGTACCCCAGCTAAGCCACATCCTGATTCCTGACCCACAGAATCTGTGAGATGATAAGTATTTGGTGTTGTTGACTGCTTAATGTGGGGCTAATTTGCTATGCAGTAATAGATAACACAATGTTAATCCTCCCTAATTTGACAGGCAGATTCCATGCAATCCCAGCCCAAATCCCAGGAAGACTTTTTTTTGTAGAAATTGTCAAGTGGACTCTGAAATTTATATGGTAAAGCAGAGGAACTAGAATAGTCAAAACAATTTTGAAAAGGAACAAAGCTGGAAGACTGGAAGACTGATTTTAAGACTTGATACAAAGCTAGAGTAATCAAGACATTGTGGTATTGGCAAAAAGGTAGACTCATAGGTATGTGGACTAGAACAGAGTCCAGAGATAAACCCACATATGAACTGAATTTTGACAAAGGTGAAAAAGCAATTTTTAGAAATATAATATCTTCAACAGATGTTGCTGGAACCACTCACTGTTCATGTGCAAAACAAACAAAAAAACCTCACTGGATACCTCACATCATGTACACAAATGAATTAAGTATAGATCATAGACCTAGATGTAAAACCTAAGACAATAAAACTTTTAGATGAAAACACAGAAGAAAATCTTTGTGACCTGGGTTGGACAAGGGTTTCTTATCTCTGACACTATAAGGACAATCCATAGAAAATCGATTAATTGGACTTCATCAAAATTCTGCTCTTGGAAAAACACTGTTAGGAAAAGGAAAAAGAAAAACATAAGAAAAGGTAAGAGACAAATCACAGCCTGAGAAAAATCTTTGCAACACACAGCTGATAAAAAATATTGTAAGCAGAATATATGATGAACTCTCAAAACTCAATAATAAGAACACAAACAACCCAACTAAAAAAAATAGTAAAAAAATTTTAACAGACACTTCACTGAATAAGAGGTATGGGCAACAACAACAACAAAAGCAAAAGGAAAGTTGCTCGACATCATTAGTCATTAGGGAAATGCAAATTAAAACCATAATGAAATACCACTCTATTCCCTCTAAAATGGCTAAGATTAGAAAGACTGATAGTATCAAGGGCAAAGCAAGCATGGGGCAACTAGAACTTTCATAGTTGCTGGTGGGAATGCAAAACGTTACAGCCACTTTGGAAGTCAGTTGGGCAGTTTCTTGAAAAGTTAAATATACATAGGCTAAATAATAGCCCCCCCCCCACAAATGCCCACATCACAGTCCTTGTCATTGTTAAAGGTCCTTTATATGGCAAAAAGAACAAACTGCAGATGTGATTCAATTAAGGATACTGAAATGAGAGCATTATTTTGAATTATCTGAGTGGGACTGATGTAATCACAATGGTCCTTCTAAGAGGGACGCAAGGATTCAGAGTAAGAGGGGAAGGTGATGTGATGATGGAAGTAGAGATTGGAGTGATACGCTTTGAAGATGGAAGAAGGGGCCTCCATCCATCCTCCTGTATTCCACCTGAAGAAGGAATACAAGGGGCCACTAGAAGCTGAAAAAGGCAAGGAAAAGGGTTCTCTACTCAGGGCTTCCAGAAGGAATCAGCCCTAGTGGCACCTTGATTTTAGCCACTTAAGAGTCATGCTGGACATCTGACCTCCAGAACTATAAGAGAATACATTTGTGTTGTTTTAAGCCACTAAGTTTGTGGAAATTTGTTTTAGCAGCAATAGGAAACTGGTACAACTTGCCATACCACTCAGCGATCCCACTCCTGTTTACCCAAGAGAAGTGAAAACATCCATTTAGACAAAACTCTGCATGCTAATGTATATGGGAGCTTTATTCAGAATTGTAAAAAATGGGACACAACCCAGATATCCTTCAGCTAGAGAGTGGGTAAGCAAACGGTGGCACATCAATAAGATGGAATATTACCATTAAGAAAGAATGAATTCCAGGTGCCTGGGTGGCTCGATTGGTTAAGTATCCAACTCTTGATTTGGGCTCGGGTTATGATCTCAGGGTAGTGAGATCAAGCCCTGAGATGGTGTGGAGTCTGCTTAAGATTCTCTCTCTCCCTCTGCCTCCCCACCCCCACCTGGCTCTTGTCCCTTCTCTCTCTCTTTAAAAAAACCTTCAAAGGAATGAGTTACTGATGCATGCAACGACATGGAAGAATGTCAAATGCATTATGATAAGTGAAAGAAGCAAGTCTCAAAAAGCTACGTACTGTGTGATTCCATTTATACGGCAGTCTGGAAAAAGGCAAAATTATAAAGGCAAAATAGAAATCAGTGGTTTCCAGAGGTAGGGAGTAAAGGTTGTATACAAATATTCCTAGCAGCATTATTCTTAAGAGTCAAAAAGTAAAAACTATCCAAACGTCCATCAACTGACGAATGGATAAATAAAATGTGGTCTATCCAAACAATGGAATGCTACTCACATGAACTAGTGATACATGCGACAACATGATGAGTTTCCGAATAATTACGCTGAGTGAAAGAAGCCAGACCAAAAGAGAGCACATGCTATTTGATTCTATTTATTACAGAACTCTAGAAAATGCAAACTCATTTATCCTGACAGAAAGCAGATCAGTGGTTGCTTGGAGATGGGGGCTGGGTAAGGCAGAAGGGAGGGACTAAAGTGGCACAGGGACACTTCTGTGGATGATGAAGGATATGTTCACTCTTTTGATTGTGGCGATGGTTTTATGGGTATGTATATATGTTAAAACTTATCAAATGGTCCTTTCAATATGTGCAATTCACTATATGTCAATCATACCTCGACAAAGCAGTCGAAATTTTTTAAATTAAGATTTGTGTTTTGTGTATTGTGGGTTGAGAATATTTTTCCCTGGCCCAATTTTCTATGTGAAGATTGTAATCATGGTCATGCTTGACAAGGCACCTACCGTATATAGTTATCAGAAGCAAAAAAACAGGGATTAAGAAGGCTGTTATGTTTCTCTTCTTTGAAAATTATTCATCTTTTTACTTGCAGAGTTAAAATTCTTCAATCAATGCATTTAAACATTTGGCTAAACTGTGAACTATTTTAGTCAAGTCAGGGAGGATGTAAATAAAAGGCAAGAAAACATAAAACTTGAATTTAAAAAATCTGTTCATGCTGCTTTGCCTGTTATCATTGTTGATCTCTCATTTCAATCTGACCAAAATGCTATTAAGTATTATTAATTTCACCAGCATGGAACCTCAAGTCTGGAACCAAAGGAGAGAAAAAAATGCAGTTCTGTCAGAAAAGGAATGTGAATCTGTAATTCAGCCTCTGTTCCAGCTCTTCATCCTGTGCAAGGGCAAATATTTTCAGATATTTAAGGGAGTCATGGCCCCTTCAGAAAAGATAACGGGAAACACTGTTAATGGCATATGAAAAATTAACCACTGGTCACTAACATAACGTAGTATTAAAAAAAATTAACCAAAATGAGGGGCGCCTGGGTGGCTCAGTGGGTTAAGCCGCTGCCTTTGGCTCAGGTCATGATCTCAGGGTCCTGGGATCAGGTCCCACATTGGGCTCTCTGCTCGGCAGGGAGCCTGCTTCCCTCTCTCTCTCTCTCTCTGCCTGCCTCTCCATCTACTTGTGATTTCTCTCTGTCAAATAAATAAATAAGGTCTTTAAAAAAAAATTAACCAAAATGAGATAAGTTCCAAAGATGAGAAACATTGGTGTGAGGTTAAATCTTCTTCTCCCTCTCCTTCTTCCTTCCTTCTTCTTCTTCTTTTGTTTATGGATGTCCAATTATTGAAGCACCATTTGTTGAAAAAACTATTCTTCCTCTATTGAATTGCTTATGCATGTTTGTTGAAGATCAATTTGGTGTATTTGTTTTGGTCTATTTCTGGGTTCCATCCTGTTCTGTTGAGCTATGTGTCTCTTTCTCCACCAACATCACAGTGCCATTTAGACTGTAGCCACAGAGTGTACCAACATCTGATAGAGTGATAGTTCCCACTTTATTCCTCTTTTTCAAAATTGTGTTAGCAATTTGAATTCCTTTGCCTTTCCATATAACTTTTAGCATAAGCCTGTCTATATCTCTAAAAAAAAGTCTTGCTGGGATTTTGATAGGAATTGTGTTAAACCTGTATATCAATTTGGAGAGAGCTGACATCTTTACTATATTGTCTGCCAATTCATGAACACAGTATGGTTCTCCATTTATTTAAATCTTTGGTTTCTTTCAGCAACATTAAAAATTTTTCAGCATACAGATCCTTTATGTGTTTTTTTAGATTCCTACCTAGTTTGGGGTTTCTTTGGGACAGGTAATGATTTTAAATGGTATTGTTTTAAATTTCAGTTTCCACATGTTTATTGCTGTTTATAGGAATTGATGGATTTTTGTGTATTTATCTTGTACTCCGCATCCTTGATGAACTTACTAGTGCTACAAGTTGTGTGGGGTTTTTTTGGTAGATTCCTTGGGATGTTTTATGTAGACAAAAATGCCATCTGCAAATAGGATTAGTATACAATCTTTCTTTCTGATCTTATTTCCTTTTTCCCCCTTTTTCTTTTTCTTTTCTTTTTTTTTTTTCAATAAAGCACTGGCTAAGACTTGCAGTACTATGCTGAATAAGAGTGTTGAAAGTAATCCATTCGTGATAAAAATCCACAACAAAGTAGGTTTAGAGGGACCATACCTCAACATAATAAAGCCCATCTATGAAAAACTCACAGCTAACTGGGGAAAAACTGAGAGATTTTCCCCTAAGGACAGGAACAAGACAAGGATGTCTATTCCCATTACTTCTACTCAACATAGTACTGGAAGTCCCATCCACAGCAGTCAGACAAGAAAAAGAAATAAAAGCCATCCAAACTGGTAAGAAAGAAGTAAGATTTTCACTATTTGCAGATGACATGATACCATATGTATAGAAAACGCTAAAGACTCCACAAAAAAACTGCTATAACTGATAAACAAATTTAGTAAAGTCGCAGGATACAAACTCAGTGTACAGAAATCTGTTGCATTTCTATACACCAAAAATGAAGCAGCAGAAAGACAAATTAAGAAAACAATCCCATTTATAAATGTATCAAAACAATAGGATACCTAGGAATAAACCTAACCAAAGAGCTGAGAGACCTGTACTCTGAGAACTATAAAGCTCTGATGAAAGAAACTGAAGAGGACACAGAGACATGGAAAGACATTCCATGCTCATGGATTGGAAGAACAAATATTGTTAAAATGTCTGTAATACCCAGAGCAAGCTACATATTTCTTGCAATCCCTATCAAAATACCAACAGCATTTTTCACAGAACTAGGACAGATAATCCTAAAATTTGTATGGAACCACAAAAGACCTCAAATAGCCAAAGAAATCTTGAAAAAGCAAAGCAAAGCTGGAGGCATCACAATTTCAAACTTCGGGTTATATATCAAAGCAGCAGTTATCAAAACAGTATGGCACTAGCACAAAAATAGAAACATAGATCAAAAGTATGGATTAGAAAATCCAGACATAAGCTCCCAACTATATGGTCAATTAATCTTTGACAAAGGAAGAAAGAATATCCAATGGAAAAACAACAGTCTCTTCAATAAACGATGTTGGGAAAACTGAACAGCAATATGCAAAAGAAAGAAACTGGACCACTTTTTCACACCCTTCACAAAAATAAACTCAAAATGGATGAAAGACCTAAAGGTGAGACCTGAAATTATAAAAATTCTAGAAGAGAACATAGGCAGCAACTTCTCTGACATTGGCCATAGCAACATTTGTCCAGATATGTCTCCTGAGTCAAGGGAAACAAAAACAAAAATAAACCACTGGGACTACATCAAAATAAAAAGCTTCTGCACAGGAAAGGAAACAATCAACAAAACTAAAGGCAGCCTACAGAATGGAAGAAGGTATTTGCAAATAACACATTGGATAAAGGGCTAGTATCCAAAATATATAAAGAACTTACACAAGTCAACACCCAAAAAACAAATAATCCCATAAAAAATGAGCAGAAAACATGAACAGACATTTCTCCAAACAAGACATTCAGATGGTCATCAGACATATGGAAAGATGTTCAACATCACTTACCACAGGGAAACGCAAATCAAACCCAGAATGAGATATCACCTCACACCTGTCAGAATGGCTAAAATCAACAACACAAGAAACAACAGGTGCTGGAGAGAACAAAGGAACACTTGGACACTGTCAGTGGGAATGCAAACGGGTGCAGCCACTGTGGCAAACAGCATGGAGTTCCTCAAGAAGTTCAAAATAGAACTACCCTATGATCTAGTAATCATACTCCTAGGTATTTACCCAAAGAATACAAAAACACTAAATCAAAGTGATACATGTACTTCTATATTTATAGCATTATTTACAATAGACAAGATATGGAAGAAACCCAAGTGTCCATCGATTGATGAATGAATAAAGATGTGGCATATATATATATAATGGAATATTATTCAGTTGTAAAATAAAATAAAATCTTGTCATTTGCAGTGACATGGATGAAACTAGAGGATTACACTAAGTGAAATAAGTCAGTCAGAGAAAGATAAATATGATTCCACTCATATGTGGAATTTAAGAAACAAAATAAAGGGGAAAACAAGAGAGAGAGAGAGAAACCAAAAAACAGACTCTTAATTATAGCGAGCACACTTACGGTTACCAGAGTGGAGGTGGGTGGGGGTGGGGGATGGGTGAGACAGGTGATGGGGATGAAGGAGGGCCCTCGTCCTGATGAGCACCAGCTGAGGTACGGAAGTGCTGAATCACTAAATTGCACACCTGAAACTAATATGACACGGTTTGTTAACTAAATGAAATTTAAATAAAAACTAAAAAAAAAAATACTAGTGAAAGTGGATATTCTTGCCTTCTCCCTAATCTTAGGAGGAAAGCATTTGGTCTTTTACCATTATGTCTGAGGTTAGCTATAGAATTTTTTTTTAGATGCTCTTTATCAAATTGAGGAAGTTCCCCTAATTCCCAATTTGCTGAGAGTGTTTATTATGAGTGTTTAACTTTGTTAAATGCTTTTTCTGCATCACTTATATCATCACGTGATTATTGTACTTCAGCATGTTGATATGATGATTATACTAACTGATTTTTTTAAGATTCTATTTATTTATTTGACAGAGAGTGAGGGAGCACACACAGTGGGAGCGGCAGAGGGAGAGGGAGAAGCAGGCTCCCTGCTGAGCAGAGCCTGATGTGGGACTTGATCCCATGACACTGGGATCATGACCTGAGCCAAAGGCAGACGCTTAACAACTGAGCCATCCAGGCACCCTACACTAGTTGATTTTTAAATATTGAACCTTTACATCCTGGAATAAACTCTACTTGGTCATGGTGGATACTTCTTTTTATATATTACTGGATTTGATTTGCTGAATTTTTCTTGTGGATTTTTTGTGTCTAAACTCACGAGTGATACTTTTTTTTTTTTTAAGATTTTATTTATTTATTTGACAGAGAGAGATCACAAGTAGGCAGAGAGGCAGGCAGAGAGAGAGAGAGAGGAGGAAACAGGCTCCCTGCTGAGCAGAGAGCCTGATACGGGACTCGATCCCAGGACCCTAAGATCATGACCCGAGCCGAAGGCAGCGGCTTAACCCACTGAGCCACCCAGGCGCCCTCACGAGTGATACTTTTGTGTAGTTTTCTTTTTTGTACTCCTTTTGTCTGGTGTGGGTACTATATTGTAGTCAAAATGAGTTGGGAAGTATTCCCTCCTTTTCAATTTTCTGAAATAGTTTCCATAGAATTGGTGCCAAAACTCACAGAATTTTAAATGTGGAAGACACTCATGAAATCACCAAGTCCTGACTGGGACATTGATTTGACTATAGAGAACAACACCCCCCCCTCCAGGTAGCCAAATTCAATTGTAGAGATCTATACCCTGGAGCAAAGGAATTACATTGACTATCCATGAAGCTTGTAAAAAGAAGACCGGTTGGTCAGAAGGAGTGGGAGAGTCATTTCCTAACTAAGTTGACATTTGCTCTCTCCACTGCCCTATAAAATTAGGACATGACAACGGAGTCCAAATTTGGAGGAAAGAATAAGCCAAAGCAGTAAGGGCTGGTAAGTCTTAGGCTGGTTTTCCCAGAAGCTGACTCTATGGAGTCCAGCGCAAGTAGTTTATTTGGAAGGTACAAAAACAAACAAATAAAGGAAAATCTCAGGAGGCGAAAGAGGAAGTTACTACGGAAGTAAGACAAGGAAGACAAGACAGCCAATATAGTGTGTGTTAAGTTTCTTAGCACTGAGGGTGATTAGATTTAATTGTGCTCGGGAGGTTCTGAGAATCAGGATAACACACACACACACCCCCCTCAGTTATTCCACCAGAGACAGAAGGAGCTGGGATATTTACACACCAACTTCCTTCAGGCACAGAGTAAGAGCCCCTCCCAAGTGGTATTACTTGGCACTCCTGACCTGCAGTGTAAAAACCAGCCTCAGTGGGCTCTGTCAGCTAAACGCCCTGAAAAAAGTCAGTCTACTTATCAAAAACAAAAACAAGGAGAGCCTGGGTGGCTCAGTGGGTTGAGCCTCTGCCTACGGCTCAGGTCATGATCTTGAGAACCTGGGACCGAGCCCCGAATTGGGCTCTCTGCACAGCGGGGAGCCTGCTTCCCGGTCTCTCTCTCTGCCTGCCTCTCTGCCTACTTGTGATCTCTGTCTGTCAAATAAATAAATAAAAATCTTTAAAAAACAAAAGCGTCAGTTTTACCTGTCGCTCCCAATAGTTATTCCTTTTCCAGGTTTTGCATTTGTCTTTCAGTCCACTCTGCTCTTCTTTTCACAGCTGTTTCACTATCCTGACAATTTACAAAATCACAACTTCTCAGGTTTAAATTTATTTATGGGGGGAGGAGCAGAGGGAGAGGAAGAAGCAGACTCCCAGCTGAGCAGGGGACGCAGGGCTGGGTCCCAGGCCCCGGGGGGATCACAACCTGAGCCAAGGGCAGACGCTCAACGAAGCCAGCCAGGCACACCACCCCCAGGTTTAAATTTAAAAAGTTGTCTACCATCAGCCCATTGCAATGGTCTTCCTAATGATGCCATTAAACAGGAATACAGAATTTGTGAATAAGAAAAAAAAAAAAAAGGTGGTCAGGGGCTGCTAAGTTGGCGGTGAGGCTGCGTGCACCAAAGTAGTGAAGGCAAAGGGCTAGGACCAGCCCCTGCGCAGCAGCTGCCACGCTGGGGAGGGAACCACAGTTGGGAGACAGAAAAGTTACCTTCCAGAGAACGGTTTGCATTCTTTAGAAGGAAAATATGAATATCATGATTTAATTTATCCCAAAATTGTTCAAACTGTAGAAATATATTCCTGGGAATGACACTGTAAAATTTTTGTCAAAAATAATATTCCTTTGATGCTGTGTTTTCAGAAATAATCTGGGAAGGCAAAAAGGGACTGGCAAAGTATAGTCTTTGCATAGAGCATTTTTACTTACTTTAAATTGATGTAAACCTGAAGATCACGATCTGATCTTACTTTCCTTAATATGTTGGAAGAATTACATTAACTTGCTTGTGCTAAATGAGAAAGTACTCTGAATGGGGAAAAAAAAAGTAATGGATTGCATGCTGAGAATAACCTATGGATTAATATTTAAAGTTTCTGAAGAGATGATGTCATAATAAAACTCCCTGGGACAGATAGTATAATGGCATTAGTCATAGATTTCCGGAAATGCTGATCCAACATCTTTTAACACTGGAGGCCTGGTATTTATAGAAACCTGTAATAATTATTGATCCAAAATAAGCTCAGGTTGTGTTTGGTTCTTTCTTAGTCTTCCATGATGGAATAGTGTAATTTCGGGTATTTATTTTTTCAGTCTGACCGATAACCATTATATCCTAATATTTTCACTTTTAGAAGTTCTCATATCTCTGCAAATGTTGGAGAATTTTGCAGAATATAATTTGACAGGTTAATTTGAATGCCAAGGATTGTCATAATTTAATATTATGAGGGAGAAATGAATATTCACTTTTCCAAAAATACAGAAGGAAATGACTTCCTCTTGGAGAACTTTAAAAAATGATACACATGAATATTTTAAACTTAATGTCATTTCTATGAATCATAGCTGAATATAATATTGTAAAATTATAGAGTAGAGTTAAAAATTTTGAGGTTTGGGGCAATCTTCACTCTTTCCTATCTTCTTGGTCCACAAATATGAACATCTTACCTTACTTTCAAGCAAAGATTTAATAGTAGAAGTGAATTAAGTTCGTGTTCCTAAAACTAATTTTAGAAACATACATATAACATAAAATGTTCACTAGTACACTATGAAAATAAGCCACAAAACTATTTTAAACTAGGGGCGCCTGGTTGGCTCAGTTAAGTGTCTGCCTTCAGCTCAGATCATGATCTCGGGTCCTGGGATGGAGCCCCACGTCAGGCTTCTTGCTCAGCAGAGAGCCTGCTTCTCCCTCTCTCTCTGCCTGCCACTCCCCCTGCTTGTGCGCTCTCTTTTTGACAAATAAATAAAAATTTAAAAAACTATTTTTAAAGACTTTATTTATTTATTTGACACAGAGAGAGAGAGAGAGATCACAAGTAGGCAGAGAGGCACGCAGAGAGAGGAGGAAGCAGGCTCCCTGCCGAGCAAAGAGCCTGATGTGGGGCTCGATCCCAGGACCCTGGGATCACGACCTGAGCTGAAGCAGAAGATTAACCCACTGAGTCACCCAGGCACCCCTAAAAACTATTTTAAATTAAACCATACTTAAAACATCTTAGACAAGTCCTGTTCATGAACAGGAAGCCTTCATGCTGGATTTTCAGCAAATCAGCATTTCTTCAAGTTGTCAGTATTATTCTAAAAGTAATCAGCATTAGTTAGAGTATTAAAATACTGCTTTCTCATAGGAAAAAGCTGAAAGCACCGAGTTACAAAATCTTACTATTCTGCGTCCTTTTTGTAACTTAGGGTTCTGATTACTTAGTAATATATAATGACATTTCTTCTTCTTTTTAAAAATCCTTTATTGCTGAGTTCCTAGAAACTGTTCCTATGAAATTTGCCATCATTGTCAGCAGTGCTTCGTAAATGTACCGGTGTTAAAACCAGCTGTGAAAAACAGACCAGAGGTTTTTCTGTACAAGTGGTTCTACCATTAATTAGTTCTTCAGGAAGGCACTGCTGCACCACTTCTGAACTATTATCACTAGTCCCTCTGTCAGTTAATGTATGTTTTGCACATAAGGCCTAACACTTTGAGAGATGACTTTTGAGTTGGCAACCAAGCTAATGTTACAGAGCGAACCAGAACAATTTGTCCCTCGAGAAGAGCCTGTCTGTTGCCTGAATGAATGAAAGTCCTTAAAAAAAATTACTTCATATTTTTATAGCATCCCATTCAGGCATGTAGTAAGTGTTCAATACATAGTTGCTGAATTAGTATTTTGGCTGTTGTCATTGTTGTTAATAATAAAGAATGAGTCTCTAGATGCACCTACCGATTTCTAGGAAATACAGAGGGCAGAAGAACATGCTAAGTTATCCCATGGGAATTCAGTTGGCAAAATGCAGACCATGGCAGATGCTACGGATAAACCACCTGGTTTGGGGGCACCTGGGTGGCTCAGTGGGTTAAAGTCTCTGCCTTCGGCTCAGGTCATGATCCCAGGGTCCTGGGATCAAGCCCCGAATTGGGCTCTCTGCTCAGCGGGGAGTCTGCTTCCCCCTCTCTCTCTGCCTGCTTCTCTGCCCGCTTGTGATTTCTGTCTGTCAAATAAATAAATAAAATCTTAAAAAAAAAATAACCACCTGGTTTGTCAACAACTTGCAAGGGGACAAAGAGAGGGGGCGGGGCCTCCAGATTAAAAAGAGGTAAAAGCCATATGAAGAAGATAGGGGAAAAGAAACCATAGTGTTTGTGTTTGTGGATGCATACTTAGTGATGAAACTATAAAAAAATGACATGGTTACCAGAAGAGTCAAAAGTCCAGTTACTCGTAGGAAAGGAGGAGCAAGTTGAGAGCTTCTGCAGTGGTCGGCCATGGTTCTTTTCTTGACATGGATGGTAGTTACAAAAGTGTGTTGCCTTACAATAATTCATGAAGCTGTATATATGCTTTATCCAGTTTTCTATAAATGTGTTATACTTAATTAAAATGTTTAAGAAATAAACATTCAACATGATATCACAACACAGAGGTGAGCAGAGCTGTCCAGTAGCACACTGCTGTTTGGCATTTCTACCAGAGAGATGCAATACACATAAATAACATTGAGGCCAGAGGATCATAGTAGTATGTAAAGTTAGTAGGAAGTGATGATTTTTAAAAAAGATTTTATTTATTTGAGAGACAGAGAGCACAAACACAAGGAGGGGCAGAAAGCGGGGGAGAAGCAGACCCCAAGAGCCCAAAGTAGGGCTCCATCCCAGGACTCCGGGATCATGACCTGAGCCGAAGGCAGACACTTAACTCACTGAGTGACACAGGTGCTCCAGAAGTGATGAGTTTTGAGTAACTAACTGTGCTTTTAATATAATAATTTACTCAATCATAAGCTTATACAATTTCTTTTTTAATAATGGCTGTATTTAACAAGTGGTTCATGAAATTTCCAGAAATTTCACAACCAGCTTGAGCAAGCTAAGAATTGTCTATTCTGGCACACTCTTGTCTCTCTGTCCCAACAATTCTCCTGCTTTCTTGTGTTTACATTTATTTTTTTAGTTTTTAAAATAAAATTCATACTTGCACAGAGTCTTAAAGGTCAAATAGTTCTACAATGATTATATAAAATCCACTAGGCTCTACCTCTCTTTCCCCGATTTTCTGATCTGTAGACGCAACCCCTTCAATTCCTGTTTTAACGATTCTGTTGAAGACACCAGTCCAAACGGATTAGGGGCCCACCCTATCTTGTATGACCTCATTTTAACTAATTACATCTGCCACAACTCTATTTCCAAATAAGGTCACATTCTGAGGTAGGACTTCAAAACATCTTTTCCCAGGGAGAGGACAGGACACAATTCAACCCGTAACAGTGGGGAAGGGATTTGGTGTTCTAATTTCTTCTTACACAGATTTTCAGCCAAATCCTTTCCCTTCACCCTTCACTTCCAAAGGTAACTTGTTTGCTGTTGCCAGTTCTTGAGTCTTGTGGGGGTCCCATGGTGTGAAGTGGTTTCGTAGCTTTCCTTACAGCCAGTTCAAGTTCAATTTCTCAGACCTGCTATGAATGAAATGAAATGAAATGAAATGAAATGAAATGAAAACTACCATTTGTAAGTTTTCCAACTGACAAAATTTTGTCTCTGTTCTCTCTGTTCTTTTTATCATTGAAGGTTTATGCCTTTAAAAAAGATCTCTCTACTTTAATTTTATTGGGGTTTGAGGTTAGAGCTGAAACTAACAGCATTTTTAGCCTAAAGTTCTTCTATGTGTATCTTCATTCTTTCCTTCTCAAGTGGTGGTTTCTTTCTTAATTCTCTCACGTCTCAAACCATAACAAAACTTGTAAAGAAAATATTTCTCTATTCTCAATACACGTTAAGAGTGGAAGGAAAGAGAGAGATGGGGTAGGGAGAGGGAGAACCACGTTCGAGTGATTCAAAGCCCATTCGCTACTGATACTACTCTGTCTCCAAGAAGTGGATGAACAAATATAGTACTCACCACTCAAGAAGAGAATGGCTGGGAAGCAATCCAACAATGTATGTGAACAGCTATAAAAATTCTTAAGCTCTCTGATGCAGTTAAGTAGTACCACTCTCAAGATTTTATCGTGAGGATAGAATTCAACAGAATGAAGAGACAATGTGGACTTTCATTTATGATGACAAAATGGTGGACTATAGAGTCTGAAAAACCATTCCACTGCAAAAAGCAAAGAAACCCTAAAAAAAAAAATACAGAAAAACGTCTTCTAAAAGGTTTTGTTGAGAGGCTGCCTAGGTGGTGCAGTCCACTAAGTTTCTGACTCTTGGTTTAGGCTTGGGTCATGATGTCAGGGCACTGAGATCGAGCCGGGTCTGGGGTGGGGGGGTCTGCGCTCAGCAGGGAGTCTGCTTGACCCTCTTCCCCGTCTCTCCCCCGACCAAAATAAATAAATCTTTTTTAAAAAGGTATCATTAAGCTTGTAAGAAGGAAAATCTTCAGGAGTGAAAAATAAAGAGGGAGCTCCAAACTGTGGTCTGTGATTGATGACTCCAAGCACATTCGCCACTCTCAGGAACCTAAAGTCTTGGGTTTTAACGACCTCATATGTGTGGGAGAAAAGATCCTGGACTCAGGGAAGGTAGGGAATTGGAACCGAGGCATCTGGATAAAGCCAGACTCTCAAAGGACAGTAAAGTGAGACAAAATGGAGGTAGATGAGAGAGAATGTGGGAAGAATCACTCTTCCGCATAACTGAAGAGCACAAAATGCAAAGAGAAAATCTTCAAAGTTGTCAGAGAGAAAAGAGAGATCATCTAAAAGGAAAAACTAGCCTGGCAGCAACAGTGGAACAATAACTTTACCTTGCTGAGAGAAAGCCACTGTCTATGTAGAATTTGATATGACTTAAATTATGTACTTAAGAGTAGGACGAAATGAGGGCATTTTCAGAAAACCAAAACCTGTAAGAGTTATCACCAAAAAGTGCACATGAAAGGCGCTTTTAAGAGTATACATAAGGAGGGGTGCCTGGGTGGCTCAGTGGGTTAGGCCACTGCCTTCGGCTCGGGTCATGGTCTCGGAGTCCTGGGATCGAGCCCCGCATCGGGCTCTCTGCTCGGCGGGGAGCCTCTTTCCTCCTCTCTCTGTGCCTGCCTCTCTGCCTGCTTGTCATCTCTCTCTGTCAGATAAATAAATAAAATCTTTAAAAAAAAAAAAAGAGTATACATAAGGATAAAGAGAAATGATCCCAGAAGGAAAGTCTGGGATTTATAAAACAACAATAATGTCTAATTTGGAAGTTAAAAATAAGATGGTGCTAGGGGTGCCTGGGTGGCTCAGTGGGTTAAGCCTCTGCCTTCGGCTCAGGTCGTGATCTCAGGGTCCTGGGATCGAGGCCCGCATCCGGCTCTCTGCTCAGCAGGGAGCCTGCTTCCCCCTCTCTCTCTGCCTGCCTCTGCCTACTTGTGATCTCTCTCTCTCTGTCTGTCAAATAAATAACGTCTTTAAAAAAATAAGATGGTGCTAAAATATTGGCTAACAATAACTTTTAAGACAAGAGGATGGGGATTGGCCATCCTTAAGCCCCTGGATAGTTTGGGAGGGGGTGGAGCTATTGATTTAAATTTTAAGTACACACGCTGAAATTTAAGAGTAATCACTAAGAAGAAAAAGTACACAACTTCCAAACCAATAGAGGGGAAAATGTGGAATCAAAAGAATAATCTGAAAGAAAACAGGAAGCGGAGAAGAGAGAGCAAAAGCAGGACTGATATCACAAAATAAAGATAAAGAGAATTCCACATACAAACAATTAATTAAAATCACAATCAAGTGTAAGTGTTCTGAACTCACCAGTCAAAAGAAAGATATCCTCAGATTGGACTAAAATGAAACAAAACAAAACAATCCAGATATTTCCTGTGTCCTAGAGAAAACCTAAAATACAAAGACATGGTATATCAGAATAATTAATGTTAGCTGCTGGCACGAACACCCCTAAGATCAGTGGGGCTTAATACAAGACTTAATTTTTGCTCACATCACCGTTCATCGGGTGAGGCTGCTGCTCTAGCTGTCACTCCTTCAGTCAGTGACATTAGGAATCTGGGATCTGTCGATCCTAGTTTTACCATCTTGGAGTTCTTTGCCTTGAGCCATGTAAGCAGGGGAGAGGGCATATATAAGACTATGCACGGCATTTTAGGGGCCGAGCTTAGAAGTGGCATACATCGCTTCTGCCAACATTCCTCAGTGGTCCTAGCATAACTGCAGAGAGCTGGGGTTATTCCTGTGTTTCCAGGAGGAAGAAATGGAATTAGTGAGCATCTAGCAAGTCTCTGACACATAAAAAGGTTGAAAATGTGAAAAGATGGAAAAGGACATGCCAGGCCGACTCTAACCAGAAGAAAACTAGAGTAGCTCTGTTATGAACAGAGGGATTTATTAGGAATAAAGATAATGGGGTGCTTTGGCTCAGTCGGTTAAGTGTCTGCCTTTGGCTCAGGTCATGATCTTGGGGTCCTGGGATGGAGCCCTGCATCGGGCTCTGCCTCGCAGGGAGTTGGCTTCTCCCTCTCCCTCTGTCCTTCCCTTTGCTCATGCTCTATCGCTCACTCTCTCAAATAAATAAATATATTTTTAAAAAGGAATAAAGAGGGTGCCTGGGTGGCTCAGTGGGTTAAAGCCTCTGCCTTCGGCTCAGGTCATGATCCCAGGGTCCTGGGATCGAGGCCCGCATCAGGCTCTCTGCTCAGCTGGGAGCCTGCTTCCTCCACTCTCTCTGCCTGCTTCTCTGCCTACTTGTGATCTCCGTCTGTCAAATAAATAAATAAAATCTTTAAAAAAAAAGGAATAAAGATAGTAACTACATAAAGATAACATTCAACTTGCCAGGAAGAAACACTAATTCTGAAGTTACATATGTACCTGATGATATCTTCAAATAACATAAAGCAAAAACTGACAGAAGTATGAGGAGAAACTGATATAACATATACCTTTCTCAGTAACTGTTGTCACACAGATCAAAAATTAGTAGCATAAAGAAAATGTAAATAATTAATAAGCTTGATCAAAAGGACATGAATAGAATCATGTATCCAACTAGAGACAAGGTTTATTTTTTCTTAAGAATGCAAGAAACATTTATGAAAACCAACCATATACTTGGCTATAAAGCCAACAAGTTTCCTAGAATCACTATCATACAAATCATGCTTTCTGATTACAGCGCAATTAGGTCAAAAATAAGTAACAGAAAGATAACTGAAAGAAAAAAGTCTATGAAGATACTCACTCTAGTGTTAATTAGCAACAACAATGAGAAATTAGAGTCATGGAAATGTCCAATGATATGGGTATGGTTAAGTAAATTATGCTACATCAACACAATGGGCTATCATGTGGCCATTAAAAATTATTTTTTTAAATGGATTATGTTTAAGGTATAATATATTAGGTAAAAATTTTAAATCTATTGTATTTATTATTACAGCCAAGTGAAAATATGTACGTATTTAGAAAGATATAAACAAATGAAAAGAGTTGTTACATTACAATGATGAGATTATGTGTAATTCTACCTTTAAAAAGATTTTCTGTGATGTGGTTATACTGTTTAAGGCGAGTTAAAATAATCAGTAGAAGACCTGATCTCTGTCTGGCAGCTGATGCTACTTATGCCTTAATATTCATTATCCTTTTCTTTTATAACAATAGAATTTTAGTTGGGCACATAATTGCCCAAAACAAGTGTACATTTCCCAGCCTTTCTTGTAGCTCGGCCTTACAATGAGACAAAGTCAGAGCTAATGAAAGATGAGAAGTGGGTGCCATGAAATGTTAAGAGTCTGTCCTTCCTTTGTCTTTTTCTTTCATTGTTACCTGAAATCTTCCTTAGCTTTATTCTTGCACAATACTGTGGGTAGACTGAACCTGATACACATTTGATTTGGATGAGGCACTGCTTCCCAATTTAACGAATGAGTATGTATGACTTGTGAGGACAAATACGTGTTTTCTATTCAACTGGCAGTACAAGCTCTGAAAACAAGGGGATTATTCATCCTATTTTTGGATATCAAATGATAATATATTAATATGATAGAGTACGTGTTTATGTTAAATATATTCTAGTCTAAATCATACACTTTTACTCCAGTATTTCGTTATCATTTAAGAGAATGTTTCAACAGAGAATGAGATCCATTTATAGGCTGCTTACCCAAGTTAAGTCAGCAATCAACCTCCATATCTTACATGTTAACCAAAAATCAAAAATTGTATCTTTAGGGGCACCTGGGTGGCTCAGTGGGTTAAAGCCTCTGCCTTCAGCTCATGTCATGATCCCAGGGTCCTGGGATGGAGCCCCACATCGGGCTTTCTGCTCAGCAGGGAGCCTGCTTCCCTTCCTCTTTCTCTGCCTGCCTGCCTATCTGTGATCTCTGTCAAATAAATAAATAAAATCTTTTAAAAAATTGTATCTTTAAAGTTCAATAAAGAATGCACTTTAATTATCACAGTCCCTGGTAAGGTTTGATATATTCCAACAGCCTAGATCACAAAAAGGATCAATAATTTGTACTGTCTCAGGAATAAAATGATCAATTCAAAAGGAGATTGGTAAACATTATTCAAACCAGTTTTTATACTTGAAAAACATCTAAATACAACATTGAAACAGATGTGACATTCTGCCCCGGGTCCTTATAATCCTCCATAATGATTAGGTATGCTATACGTCATGCCTACTGTAATAACAAATTCATAATTATTTTTATTATAATTCAGAATAGGTCAATCGAATAGTGCTCTGTAGAAATAACATGCCAGTTAAAGAAAAAAAGGCACTGGAAGCTGACTCAAGGGTAGCTTTTTATTCTGTGAATTCTAATATTTATGCTAAGCATGGCCTGTTCAGAAGTTTTTAAAAGTAAAGGAAAATCAGAATTGAATAAAAGTTCTAGGGACTAATTTACTCATTTCTTTTTCTTTTTTTAAGATTGTATTTATTTATTTGACAGAGATAGAGAGCATAAGTAGGCAGAGCAGCGGGCGGAGGGAGAGGGAGAAGCAGGCTTCCTGCTGGACCCTGGGATCACGACCTGAGCCAAAGGCAGAATGCTTTTCTACTGAGCCACCCAAGGGTCCCCTTACTCATCATTTCTTGAGTAAAAGTGTATCCAGCTAGTTCAAGGGCATCTAATAAAATCATTATTCAGACCAAAATTCTGCCAGTAAAAAATATTAGTACTTGTGGTAATATTAAAATGGCTTAAAAATCAGTCACACATTTGGTTAAGAGACCATCCTGAAGACTTGTTTTTACTTCATTTTCCTTTAATATGCATATTAGCAAGACAAGCAGATTGTTAAACAATTTGTTTTTCTATCCGTTAGCTATGCACTAACATGACAGAGAACTATTAATACACAAGTCTTGATACCAGGCAAATAATTCCTCTTCCTGTTTTTCCAATTCCTCATCTGGCGAGAGCTCATCAATTCTCACAATGTTAAAAGATGGGGTAGAGAAGATAACCGTCTGTCGCTGCTTTGTACTTCGCTTGTCTGTTTGTGGTTCCTAGGTAGAATTATAAATAAAAGAGGAAAAAAATTTATATTTGGTTTTTACTACTTTCTGTTTTTATATTGACTGTTTACATTCAGCCTTCTCTCAAAACATTTATTGCAGATTTTTAAAAAATTACAAAGCAATACATTTATATGTGTTAGTTACAAATATCCTACCATGTAGAAATATACTGGGGCAGACTTTACACATGTAGTTCTTTTTTATTTATTTATTTTTAAAGATTTTATTTATTCATTTGACACAGAGAGATCACAAGTAGGCAGAGAGGCAGGCAGAGAGAGAGAGAGAGGAGGAAGCAGGCTCCCCGCGGAGCAGAGAACCCGATGTGGGACTCGATCCTAGGACCCTGAGATCAAGACCTGAGCCGAAGGCAGTGGCTTAACCCACTGAGCCACCCAGGCGCCCTACACATGTAGTTCTTAATAAGCTTTGACAGAAATGACTTTGATTTTGAGAAAAGCACCATATGAGATGTGCTGAATGAACAGTGTCAACATACAGGGACTATTTTTGCTGTTGTTTGTTACCTCATATTGATGTGGAACCAAAACAGCTGGTATCTATCAGGTTAGCCATATTGTTGAAGAATTTTTAAACTATGTGTTACCAAGAGGAACCCAAGTATATACTAAAGGTGTTTCGGCCTTAAACTTGTAGATTAGGAAAACTCTATTTATACATGTAGAATTACTTACAGTTTGAATAATGTCCAAGACAATGGATTCAGTACAAGTTCGACTTACCGTCGCCTTGGAAGCGTTTTTCTCTTTAGCCATCTTAAAAGCTTTTTTCATTTTTTCAACTTTCATTTGAGCTTGCTTGGATCGACGACCCAGATGTTTAATTTGATTCTGCTGTTGGTAGGGCCGATATAAAGGTTTGATAGCTGAAAAGGATGAAGGGCGTCTAGAAAGATTTGAATAATAGAAAAAATGTACAAAATAACATTCAAATGTAATGCAAGTTGCAAATTTTATTAAAGCATCTTCTAGCAACTAGATCAGAGGCCTCAGCATCTGGAGCAATATTGCATGCAAGGTTTTAGACCAGAGTTATCATTTCTGCTTAAATTATATGGCATAGTTCTTTATTTGCACCCTATGAAGGTGTATAAAACATGGTATCAGTTTAAAGTCAGTTTTCCTGGAAAATACCATATAGTAGTTATTTAATTACACACACACACACACACACACACACACACACCATATACTAACACAAAAAAGTGTTAAATTTCATAATGGCTGAAAAAAACAAGCTGTTCTTACCAGTGTTGGGATCAGATACAGGTGATGCCACGCCCATAGTCCCCTAGGCCTCACTACTGTAAAGCACAGAGGGCCACTTCCAACTGCCGGCATCAGCCTCACTCAGCATGACAGCATTCTTATGAAAACAAGAGCCCATGTGCAGGGAAAGTGCCTGAGAATTAATACTTCCCCTCCTAAACAGTCCTTAGCCAATGCCTGATGTACATTGGCATATAAATATCCCAACTCCCTTGTCCCTGCAAGATAACTTGAGTTGCACGTTCTGCAAGGGCTTGGACATTCCCAGGAGGGACTGAGCACCATTTATCCACAGAGGTAACTTGTTTGCTACCACATGCTGTTTGGGCTGCCTACCCCTCCTTGTTTTCCTTTCATCAGTGGTTTTGGGAATCACCTCTCAAATAGACTACTCATATCCAAATATTTGATCTCCTGGGAGATCCCAAACTAACACTGCGTTCAAAGAAACTCGTAAGGAAGTACTTTCCCCTCTTTAATTGATTTAGGATTTGGCGACTTCATTTGGCTCTTCAAGTGACTCATTCTTAGATAATCACTAGCAATAGTCCAAATAGCGGGGACCTAGGGTTATACATGGTGGCAGGGAAAATTACATCATTTATTTGACCTTGGTGGTAATAGGGTTAATTTCTGAATTCAGTGCTTATATGGATGAGTTAGAGAAAATCTATTTCATGATGACAGACTACACCTTATACCAGGCCATCTGTCTGGCAAATGTATAGCCTTGATCATAAAATATATGGGCTAAATTATCTTATTGGGTCAGTACCACTCATTGCTAGCCATGGAAAAAACCCAGTGTGTTTGCCTGACAGTGGGTCACCAGCGTCTTCATGTACTAAAGGAGTATTTTTTCATTTCAAATATGACTCTGTGGAAAGAGACTACCAATAGATCCTCTTCAATCTGATTATGTCTTCCTTTTTTCTGAAGAAAGAAAGCTTCATTTGTAAATAAGATGGGCTAGGTAGGACTCGTAATGGAAAGAAAAAAGGACTATAATTAGGGCAATCATATTCTGTCCGTATTGTTTCAGATCATAATACCGTCTACTTTGCTACAACATGAGTTTCTATAATGTGAATTGCCTCACATGCTATTGCTAAAGAAGGGAATAATGTCACTGTAATTTATATGCAATTTGTCCTCAGCAAGGGGAGCCAGAATCACAGGAGTAGAATTATAACCTTCAGCAGAAAAGGAAAAGGTCCTCAGCTCTGTGCAGCACAGGCAATGGGAGCCCTTTTGGCTGTATTTATGAAAACAAGAATTAGCACCTGCACCTCGGGCTCTCTCCACAGAGGGACGCCGCACCCCCAGCCCACCCTTACTCCCCTCTGCCACACTCCCCACCCTGGTGGTGGAGGGGTGGTTATTGGCCGGCTGCACTGCCTCTCATGTCTACTTAAAAGCCAACCACACTAGCCCAGGGCTCCACTTCCATCTGTATTATCTCTGTGCCCACTATCTGCTCTAATTAAAGAGTTGCCAGCATTTCCACCCTCTTGATGTACATTTTTTATATTTGCTGTGGTGTCCTCCAGCCATCCTGAGCTGCCTGTCTGGTGGCGTGAGTTATCTCCCCAGGTTCCAACTGTCCTTTTCGTTAGCGCTCTATTTACAAACATGCCTACATTTTGAGCAAACTGTCCCAACCCTATTTTTCCCATATGCCCTATTATCATCTTTCTCGAGCTATTTGGCAGAATGTGAAGGCTTTCAGAAATGCCCCTAGTATTGTGATCCCATTAAAATATCGCTTTTACCTAACTTCAGAAACAATTTGTAGCTGGTGCTGACGCATCTCTTCTGTTCCTGGTCTCTGTAGTAGATACTTCATTTCTTTTTGTAGACGGCTTGAGATGATCCCAGACTCTGCATAATCAACTATGTCGTATATTATCATGGTCCTGGGGATGTTTTTGAGGTTTAATTTTCGCCAGTAGTTACTTCTGCCACCGGAAGATGCAGGGGTCTCATCTAGGAGACTGGAATACTGTATGGAAAAAATAAGTAAGAATGATCCGTTGTGGGAACCCAGAATGTTTTTAGACACATTTCCCAAGGTCCAAATGCCCATTGTCACATCATTCAAAAAACAATCCTTGATCCCATCTCTGAACTTGATCAGCAACTTTCTTCTATGGTTCACTCCTGACTACTTGATGTTTTAGTTATCTGAGTACTTAGCTCCCCCACCAGAAGGCACGACCCTTGTCACACAGTATCATGCACATAGTACCACACTCACTAAACCTGTATTTAATGATAAACATTATATTTTTAATGTAATGAATAAACATTTTAATGCCAAATACATGATCTGCATACCTGGTAGTGCTTGTTTGTAACATGCTTGGGTTGAGAGGACATTTGCACAAAACTTTTTAGAAATCATGAGTTTACCTCTGGTACTAAGTGGTGAATTTCACTACTTTCATTTGGAGGATTTGTAGAAATCCCACTTCCATTTATTTTTTTAAGTTAAAACACCAAATTGGGAATGCTAAAATGCAAGTATATATGATCGATGCAACCTTTTATAATGTTCATTTAAGAGACAGGAATAGGGCCAGAGGATCTACAATGCTGGGGAACAGGATACCAGCTAGGCATTTAGGGTATCTCTCTCTCTCTCTCTCTCTCTCTCTCACATGCATATACAAGCAGTCTTTCTTTTGGATCATTTAGGCATGCACAAATTTTTAAAAATATTTTATTTATTTATTTGACAGACAGAGATCACAAGTAGGCAGAGAGGCAGGCAGAGAGAGAGAAGGGGAAGCAGGCTTCCTGCTGAGCAGAGAGCCAGATGTGATGTGTGATACGGGGGCTTGATCCCACATGACCTGAGCAGAAGGTAGAGGCTTAACCCACTGAGCCACCCAGGTGCCCCAGGCATTTCTCAAATTTTAATTACTACCATTTGATTGAATAAGCCTAGTCCTCTAAGAACATCACAAATTTCAGTTTCCCCAGTATAACTTAACTGCATAAAGTACAAACATGGCTGATTGCTCTCCCATCCATAGGTCTCTACAGAAATAACAGATATGCGTGGTGATTAGTGACAAATCATGTCGCTTCTTCCCAAGGGGCAACAATCGGTTACTGAGGATTTGTTATTTAGTTCACACACAATCAGCAAAGTATGTAGTTGTGTCACCTCCTTGTCTCCCAGTGATAAACCCATGTACCATTTTACAAAAAAAAAAAAAAAAAAAAAGATAATCAAGAGAACAGGCCAAAAGAGAAACAAAAATTGCTACTGCTGGAAATGAAATTCAAATAAAATGTAAATGGAGTTCTAGAAGAAACAGGTGACCCAGGGGATACTGACATTGTCTTCATTCAAGAGACTGCGGGTGGGCAGCTAGGGGAATGTGCTGAAGGCGAACTTAGCAGCATAAATGAGGAAAGCGGTTGTGACAGAAAGGATGAAGCTGTTCCAGAGGAAGTGACGCTGACGAAAAAGCCTCTTCACATTAAAGGAACTTTGAGAGATTTCACAACATTTAAAGCGCAAAGGATAAAATGTTGGTAGGTAATCCGAACTTAGAAAGGAGTGTGACAATTCACCAAGGCATACTTACTACATATTGTAAGTCATATGAGAAGAACAAGAAGGAAAGCACTGTTTTAACTACTTCTCAGACACTGTTTTTAAAGCTTTATTTAAAGCTTTATTGAGATTCACAGCCTATAGATTCACCCATATAAAGCATACAACTCAATGGTGTTTATTATATTTATAGTTGGTTAAGTTTTTACAAAGAAATAAACACTTTTAATCCTTAGTGTTTCCAATGTTTTAAATTATAGCATAATAAATGATTTGTTTTCATTTTCCTACATATTTATAACAGACAGTAGGAGAGTTTTTAAAGTTCCGACAAGATTTTTTTTGAAAGGCACGGAACAATCATAATTTTTCACATTGATTATTAAATTTGCTATGCATGGTTTCAGCTTACATCGTCATTTTTAAAAATGATTTTATTTAAAAAAAAAATCTCTACACCCAGTGTGGGGCTTGAACCCACAACTCTGAGATCATGAGTTGCATGTTCCGGCTGAGAAATCCAGGCATCATGGCACAGTCAATTTTTATGGCCCTGCACTACTGTGCAAAGTGAAGACTGCCTGTATATTTTACTTGCAGGGAGTGGAGTAGTAAAATGAGTAAACATTTCAGAACCATTGATAACCTGCTATGTACTTAGCTATGTGACCTCGGGCAAGATTTTTAAAATCTTATTAAACTCCATTTTTCTAATCCGTTAAAGAGGGTCACATAATGTACAAACTTGAAGATTAAAGGAGATAATATGCATAAAAAGAGCCAACAAGGGGCTCCTGGATGGCTCAGTCAGTTAAGCAGTTAAGCATCTGCCTTGGAATCAGGTCAGGATCCCAGGGTTCTGGGGTTGAGCCCCATGTCAGGCTCCCTGCTCAGCAGGGAGTCTGCTTCTCCCTCTGCCCCTCCACCTGCTTGTGCTCTGTTTCTCCATCTTTCTCTCAAATAAATAAATAAATAAAATCTCTAAAAAAAGAGGGCCCAAAACAGAGCTGTGTCCATAAGGGACTCAAAAAATGTCAACAATCATCATGTTTCTGTCTCCCAACGTGTCTATCTGGGGATTTCTTCCTATGACACCAGTCCTTGGCATAGTCACACTCTGCAAGTATGTGACCCATGTCCTTAGCAAAGACAGCTGGCATCCCCCAGCACTACTTATTTCCTGGTTCAGTTCCCTCATTTTCCAGATTAAGACCCTAAAGGAAATAAAACACAATTGGGTGTCTCCAAGGCACTGCATTAATTCCATGTGTCACAGTGAAGTAACTGAATGAACAGTTAAAACCACATATTACCATTATTATGGGCCAGAATTTTGGGATCCCTTGCGTCTTTAGAACTTGTGAAATGGCGGTAATAATAGTCCCTACCTCTTAGCGTTGTTTTAAGAATAAAAGGAATCGGTCCTACTGAGCATTTACTGTTATTATTAATCACGTATCTAGTTTAAAGTTTCCTGACTTAGTACTGCTGTCCAACTCGTTATGTAAACGGGGAACCCAGGAGCCATGCCGGACACCTCTCCTTAATTTGCCTCCCTGTCACTAAGGCCCTCTGCTTTTACTGTCTACTTATCTCTTGCCTCTCCAGCCTCACAGCCCTCAGTCAAGATACCACCAACTCTCCTGAAATACAGCAGGGACATCCAAGCTAGGAGAAGGCTCTTGCTGTCCTCCAATCCATTCCCTACACCACAGCCAGACGGATCTCTTCACTCATTAGATTAGATCATCTCATTTCTTAACCCATTAAGAAGCACCAGCTTCTACTTGCGTATAGGATCAAGAAAAAGAAAAACACCTTGCTTTGGTCAAAAGGCCTGCCTGATGCTCTCTTACCAGCCCTCCAGGCTTCCTAAATACCAAACCCTCTGCTCCCTCTTCTCCACCCCCACAGATCTGCTTTTGGGCCCTGCAGTTCCTCCTGCCACAGAGCCTCGGCTTGGGGCGCAACACCTGCTCAGCCCCGGACTGACGGGTGACACATTGTTGATTGCCTGCCCGTCAACCATTTCCCACTTCTCCCTTGCCTCCAGAGCCCAGATTTTTTTTTTAAAGTATGGAACAGCAGTATGTTCCAGGAAGGAGGGCCCCAGCACGTGAACCATGATGGTTCTAAGTCACTCATGGAAAATGATCCCATTTTCCTTTACTAATGATTATGTTAGGGGGGAGTATGTGATCTAGTTCTGACCAATGGGACCTGAGGGGAAATCTGTTGGGGGCTTCTGGCAAAGATTTTTCTTTTTTCTTTTTTTAGGGTAGGCTCCACACCCAGCGTGGATCCTAACACAGGGCTTGAACTCAGGATCCTGAGATCAAGACCTGAGCTGAGATCAAGAGTTGGATGCTTGGGGCGCCTGGGTGGCTCAATGGGTTGGGCCGCTGTCTTCGGCTCGGGTCATGATCTCAGGGTCCTGGGATCGAGTCCCGCGTCGGGCTCTCTGCTCAGCGGGGAGCCTGCTTCCCTCTCTCTCTCTCTCTGCCTGCCTCTCTGTCTACTCGTGGTCTCTCTCTGTCAAGTAAATAAATAAAATCTTTAAAAAAAAAAAAGTTGGATGCTTAACCAACTGAGCCACCCAAGCACCCCCAAAGATTTTTCTTCTTGCGATAAGAAGGAAAATGATGCTTCAGAGTCCCCTTGTTCCTGCCTTTGAAGGAAGCTGAGAAGGTGATAGTCACCTTGTTACCATGTGAAGGAAGCCAAGAACACCGTAGAGAAGCTGACCCAGAACCGTGATGTCCTCGAGCTGCTGCATTAGCTAGCCCAGGACCCCCCTATCTGTGGACTTCTGACATGGAACTATAAATGTCCTTTGTTGTTTAAGCCTCTTGTGGTTGAGAATATTCTGTCACTTGTAGCACAAAACACCCAAATAATAATCCAAATATTAATAGAAGCTTTCCTTGCTAGGTCAAATCTCCATCAGGCACTCTCTTAGGACCACATACTTGATATCACATAATATAAAATTCACCATTTTAATCATTTTAAAAGTAGGACTACAATCTAATTCTAAAATCTCTTCATCACCCCCCAAAAAAGGACCACATTCATTAGCTATCACTCCCCAGGTGTAAAAAGCCAAATATTACATGATTCCATTAATACAGACTATCCAGAATAGGTAAATTCAGGGAGACAGAAAGCAGATTAATAGTTGATAGGGGCTGGAGTGCTAGAGGAAAGGGGAATGACAGCTTAATAGATGTGAGGTTTCCTTTCGGGGTGACAAAAACGTTCTGGAACTAGATAGTGGTAGTGTTTGCACAACATTGCGAATGTACTTAATGTCACTGAATTGTACCCTTTAAAATGGTAAGTTTTATATTGTGCATATTTTTCTACTGGGAAAAAAATAAATGGACCTTTCTTTTTGGAGGACAAGTTCAGAAGGCTTTTTTAAAGATTATTTATTTTTTAAAAAGATTTATTTGAGAGAGATAGAGAAAGTGAGCATGAGTGGTGTGGGGCAGAGGGAGAGGGAGAAGCCAGACATGGGCCTCGATTCCAGAACCCTGAGATCGTGACCTGAGCTGAAGGCAACTGCTTAACCGACTGAGCCACCGAGATGTTCCCAGAAGGGTTGTTTTTTTTTTTTAATTGTTTCTAATATCTAAATCTTGGTCCCTTACTTGCATGTAATCTTTCAGGGTGACAATATCTATTTCATCAGTTATTTTGAATTTCTGGAAACGATGTTCATCTTCCATAATTTGACAGTAAAACTTCTTTTTCCCCATCATTTTGCAAGCATCAGCCACTCCCTATAAAGAGTATAGAAAATACACCTTTAAACACTAGTATAATAGCAACAATTATCAGTGCACATTTTACACATTTCTTCTGACAAATACATCAAATATTGTTCCTTTTTTCTAGCAGCTTGCTATTCAATAAAAACACTGTATTTACAAAGAACAGATTGTATAGGAGTTTTTAAGCCATTAAAAGTGTTTCCATAACCATATCTACATAGTTTTAAAATGTAGCTGGAGGAGTAGTTGAGTCCACAACCGTCAGAGAAACACGGTGTTTTACAAAATCTGTTTTTCCCCTATTAAAAAACATTATTTTCCCGTAACAAAACAAATCTGTAGCATTATTCATGCTGTCAAGGCAGAGAAAACTTCCTTGGTTATTAAATAGGTTGCCCTAGGAACTGCAGCGAAAGGTGTTACTAAGGCCAGCTCTCTTGAGTGTTAGTTAATACCTCACCCCCAAATGGAAACTGTACATTTCAAATTGCTTAGACCTCCCTCTCTGGCAGACTTCATTCTCTGTGGCCAGAGTAGCAAATCATTTTTTTTTTCCTCTCTGAGATGTTGGCATTTTGTACCCAAGGACAGCATCTGAGAGGACAGAGGTAGAAGAACGCTAGAAAATGCGGAAGCCCAGATCTCATCTGGTCTTGTTTGTACCATACTCTTCCACATATGCCCATCCTTTGCTAAGAGCTATACATAGACTGTGTGACTTAAGTACTCCCCACCCTTGTTCCCACCCCCCATAAGTATGTGCTGACTCTTCTAACACATATTTATATTACATATCTGTGCTTTTGGCCACAAAGCATATGCTTATGAGAAGGGAGACTGGTGTAGATGAAAATTCAAATATCTTTGGATTCCAGATCAGTTTCTCTTTCCTTTGTATCTCAGAATGTGTATTTGTGAAAGCATGGGAACTCCGGGTTATAATGCTGATATGAGGCCGCTTCAGACGAGATCGAAGTTTGGAATGTGTTCTTTTTACTTAACACACAATACAACCATGAGCCTGAATGTATTTTCCATTTCAATCTTCACTTTTGTTATTGAGAATATTCCTTTCTTATTTTTCTAGTTCCAAAGCTTTGAACACAGACCCATGTGGAAAATGAAAGAATATTCAAGGGTTGTAGTTTTATTCCTAATGCACTAAATTGAAGGGACAGAAACAGTTTATGTGGTGACCCTTCCTTTAGGCAAATCATCTTTGTTTTCCATTTCATTAGTTTCTTTACATACTACGCATCTAAACAAAAGGCAATATTGGCACGTGTCACCATCATGCTTTGTGCAATTAATTTCCTGTGGGCTCTCGTTAGCCATCCTCACAGTAACACTAAAGGTAAAAGCAAATAAACTGTAGAGTGAACACATCTGAAAGTTGTATAATTTCTGCTTTGAGAAGTTCTTTAGCTATAACTGTATTTTACTTCAGCTCAGGTTACTCAGGAGGGGTATTTCTTGTCAATCCCTCCCCACTCTACTCCACTCAGCCTCCACCCACAACTCTCCAAGCCCCAGTTTCCTTATTTGTACAGTGCCTCAGCTGTGTGGCTCAGCTGTGTCAGGCCCATCCCAGGATCCAGCCAAAACAACCCTATCCCTGGCAGCACAGGGCAGGCTCGCTGCCCACTTGTGACAGGGGCTTGAAAAAAGTTCGCCGTCCAATGGCCAGGATGTTCTTTCTCAGGCATCTGCCGGGTATGGCCAGCTTCAGGAAAGTGCTTCTGGGTCGGAAGGGCTGGGAAAGGAGAGCCCAGCCCCAGGTGAAAGGGAAGGGCAGAAACTAGGCAAGGGGCCCAGGACAGCAGCCAATCAGAGTAGGATTCGAGAAGCGGATTCCATTCTTAGTGGGTGACTCCAAATGTCAAAGGGGGGCATCTCTAAACTTGACACCTCCCCTGATACCAGGCATCAGTGTGGCCCAGAAGCCCCCATAGGCCTGCAGCTCCGTGCTGGCCCAGATCCATACCTGTGCTTGGAAGTTAACTCTAGTATCTCAAGTCACTTCCTCAGCCAGCTGGAAATTCTCACTCACGGAGGTGGCGATAACTGGTACCCTGCACGGGCACAGAGTGTCCCGGTTTGGAACAGTTTAATTATATACAGGCTCCAAATTAATGAAACTACCACAACGGCTAGGGCTGTTTCAACCTCCACAGGTGCACAGGGCAACAGACAGACAGAGAAGTAGTCAAGCCTCGGTTCTGCCCCTGACAAGCCTCTCCGAGGTCCGGCTTCCTTGCAGGCAAGATGGGAACAACATGCACCTCACCAGAGTGATCAGGGGGTGCGTAGAAGACCACTTGCTTAGCAGGCTTCCTGGCTCGAGCGTGGTTAAGAGCACAGGCTCTGGAGTAAGGATCACTGGGTCTTGTTATAGCTGTGAGACCTCAGGCAAGTTACTTAGTCTTTTTTAAAACGGAAGATAACCACAGAATCTACATTCTAGAGTTTAGGAGAATTAAATGATAATCCACACAAGATGTTTAGCACAGTACTTGATAGTGCTTAATAAGGGCAGCTATTAATAATAATGTTTTTTTCCTTTTTACATAAATGCCCACTCCTCAAAAAGAAGCCGGGTCTTCAGTTGGACGTTCATGTTTCAGAAATGTCCATTACCCAGAGGCATTCCAGGCCGCGGTGTCTGTGCATTCGGAGGGCGGGGGGAGCCTTTAGGACAGTGCTTGTCAAACTATATTGTGCCTACGATTGTCTGGGGGTCTTGTTAAAATGCAAGTGCTAATTCAGTGGGTCTGGGGTGGGGCCTGATAGTCCGCATTTCTAGTAAGTTCCGGGTGATGCCAGTGCTGTGGGTCTATAGACCACACTCTGAATAGCAAGGCTTTAGAATATTCTAAATATAGTTGGAGGATGAACTATAGTGACAATCCTCTGTAAATAAGCATTGCTCTGAAAATAGATCATCGAAGTAGGTAACTGAAATGAGATCTCTCTTTTGTACACATGGCTATCCAACTGTTGTAGCACCATTTGAACTGACTTGGCACATCTGATGAGAATCAATTGATATCTATGAGTGGGTGTATTTCTGAATTCCCTATTCTATCTCATTGATTTACATGCCTGTCATTAAGCCATCACAACACTGTCAGGATCACCGCAGCTTTTTAAGTCTTGAAGTCAGATAATGGAAATCTTTGTTCTTCTTCTCTAAAGTGGTTAAAGCCATTCTATGTTCTTTCACCTGTTTTTACTGTGTGTGTGTGTGTGTGTGTGTGTAAGTACATGAGAAATACTATCGGGAAATGATAAGGAAATGAAACTAGAAATGGAAGTAAGACCCAGGGAAAAGACAGAACAACAACAAAACTGTGAAACTCTCCTTCTTCATAAGTGAACTTAAATTACTCCCCTTCTTTGTAACTGAACTGAAACCGACTTATTTATTTCATACTAAGAAATAAGTTGGGGCTCCTGGTTGACTCAGTCCGTAGAGTGTGAGACTCTTGATTTTGGGGTTGTGGGTTCACATCCAGGATGGGTGTAGAGATTACTTAAAAAAATAAAATCTTAAAAAAAAAAAACAAGAGAAGTGAACTTAGGAAAGTTGGATCAGTTTGCTCAACACACAATTTCTACATTCAAAGGGCCAGTGTAAACTTATAGTGAGAAAAATTCTACTTCTGCAGGTTTTCTATCAACCATGAATCCAAGTGTTACCAGAGTTTGTTATGAAGCTGAAAAAGGAATCCTAATCTGTTCTTTCATGTTCTGATCACTTAAATCCTCTTAGAATCTTTAGTGAAAAATTCAAACTAGTGTTATCACATTTTTAAAATAAGAACAAAAGTTTTTAAAAAATATATTTGTGTGAGCATTTTTATGGGCAAAAAAAACCCCAAAAAACCCTGAAGGATGCACAGTAAACAATTAATGGTGATCACTCCAGGCGAGTGAAAGTCCCAGCACAGAGAAAAAGGGCATGAAGCATAGTTTCCTTTTTAAAAAATCTCTGTGCTATTTCCTTTTTCACCAACAGTTACTTTGTAATTTAAATAAAAATGAAAGTTATTATACAGCATTTTAACGAGTTTTAATGTACACACAATCCTTTCTAGTCACGGCCTCTAAGTTTCTCATTTGCTCCGGCCTGCGGACCACCAGGAGCAGACCCGGGAGAATTTCTGTTCCTGGAAAAGTCTAATTATGCAACCTCAGAGAAGCAATAGTTGATGATATTTTATAGGGACGACAAGCTTATTCTGTACTTAAGTGTGGCATGAATTTGTTCCTTAAGGGTAGGATAAATATCAACTTTTGTATGTGAAGTCATTTTATATAAATGAACAAATACTAATGTTTCTGGAACACCATATTACATCTGCAAACACATAGTCCATTTGATATATTCTGAAACTGAATGAAATGTTCTCTGATGTTGCCTGAGAACAGAGAAAAGCAGTCTCTTTTTCTTTTCTAATATTTTTCAGAGTATAAATGCAGTAGATCCTGGATCTGAGCAGAAACTCCCCGGCTGTGTGGTCAAACACAGCCGGGGAGTTTCTGCTCAGATTCTATCCTAAACATGTGCCATTATTGATGATTTCAGATGGGCCATACTTTTCATGTAAAATATCTCCAGAAGGCTACAGGAAAATAACCTTTGATGTAGGATTTATAAAAGGCTAAATATGAGAATGTGCACATGTTTTTCTTAATCATGGTCATGTTTAAGGGCCACAGGAGCAAAACCTTCACTGTAGTAGCACTGCAGATCCTTGTTATTAAAAGTGGGGTCCATGGACCAGCAGTGGCGGCAGCACCTGGGAACTGGTTAGAAAGACAGAATCTCATCCCCCTTCCCAGATCTAATGAATCGGAAGCTACATTTTAACAAAATTCTCAGGTGATTCTTCTGCTGTAGACACAATTATGGTAAATATTCATGAGACCTAAAAGCATGAGAACTCATATAAAGAAGGATAAATATTTTGAAGGTTCATTTTCAATAAATAGTCCAGGACACTTTTTTCTAAATATGCTACCAGAATCAAAGAAACCATGATAAAATGTTATTAAAATAAAATTGCATCAAATGTTTTGCATAACGTAAAAGCCCTGACAAATGGGCCACTTTAGTCCCTTATTAACAAACCAAAATTTTATTTTTTCTTTTCTTTTAATTTAAATTCACTTAGCCAACATACAGAACATTGCTGGTTGCAGATGTAGAGGTCAGTAATTCAACAGCTGCATGTAACACCCAGTACTCATCACATCACGTGCCCTCCTAATGCCCATCGCCGAGTTACCCCCCCCCCACCTCCCCTCTCTCAACCCTCAGTTCCTTTTGCACAGTTAAGAGTCTCTTGGGAACAAACCAAACTTTAATACAAAGAAAAGTGATGAGTATTTTTAAGGGCCTCTAAAAGTCATTCATTCCAGATATTTTTTTAGCTAATAAACAGAGACACCCTGAAACATGATGATTATAAAAATACTACCTGGATGCTGGGCTGTTTAATGGTGAAATCACTGAGTCTGTACACTTTGAATGCAATTCAGATACTGCACAGATGTTAAGAAGTGAAAGTAACATAAAATGGGGGCACCTGAGTGGCTCAGTGGGTTAAGCATCAGCATTTGGCTCAGGTCACGATCCCAGGGTCCTGGGATTGAGTATTGCACGGAGGAATCCCTGCTCGGTGGGGAATCTCCTTCCCACTCATGCTCTCTGTCGCTATCTCTGTCTCTCTCAAATAAAAAATAAAAATCTTAAAAAAAATAAAAGAACATAAAATATACATCATGAAACATTACCTCATTTGATGGTTTAAATAAATTTTTTCCGCTGAAGTACTTGTAACCATGGCCTTCATTATGAAGAAAAATTTTAAATACGATGACAGGTGGAAACGTTTCACCACTAAACCTGAAATAAAGACCAAAAATTAGTGACTGGGCATCAGACTTGGGACTCAGTTACTTCTCTTCCTATACTTAAGATAGTTCTCATGGTTTCCTGCATGCAGGGTAAAGGCTATGCCAGAGCATGGAAAGAATGAGCAATGGCGTGGATTCCCAAGATGAAAGAGTCGTACTGGAGTGTGTGCGCTCACCAGTGTTCTCATTCACGTGTCAGACTGGACTCATCATGGGAGAGTAGCCACATCTCAAGGCACCTTCTGGCCCAAGAGTCACGCCTGTTTTCCTCACATAACAAACGTGAATAAGAACGACACATTTACTCTGTGATTATACCCTGAAAACTTATGAGGACTTGAGAAAATAAGTTTCTCAGCTTTCCTCATTTTAACAAGGGATTCTGGGAATAAATGAGCATAGAAATATTACCTGAATCTAACTTTATACTTCATGCTGGGATCTTTCAGAAGCTCAGCCTCTAAGGGGCTCACTTTCTTCAGGATTTGATGTGTCACACAATATTCCTGAAATAGATGATGATGCTATAAATGGACAATGGTACCCTGCCCAGATCTAATTTACTGAGCATAACAGAAGTGGCATGGTAAAGTGAACAGGACACCAGATTTGGAGTCCTGAAGACCTGGGTTCTAGTCCTGACTCCTCCATTTATTAACTGTGCAACCCTGAGTCAGTTACTTCATCCTTTTAGCCACCAAGGTGGAGTGGGTGTCCCTCCTTGACATCCCAGGCACTGTTCGTTCCCTATGACAACACTTTTCACCATGTATTGTAATTAACTATGAACTAATCTGTGTCTTCTACTAAACTGTAAGCTGTGTGAAGGTACTGATCGTGTTTTTCTTCTTCTCCATGTATTTCCTAGTATTTAGTACAGTCCCTGGAACATAGCAGGTGCTGAGCAAGTATGTAATGTTGAATGAATGGTCCTTGTAAAATGAGGAAGATGATAGTAATGTTACTAGCTTTTAAGCTCCTTTTATATACCACATACTCTGTTACATGCCTTATAGACATAACCTCATTTAATCCTTACAACTCAGCAATATTATTCAAAAATTCTCATTCCCTTCTTTCCAATGAACAGGCTGAGACCTTGAGAGTGTCTGTTAACTTATTCAAAGGCATACAGGTAGTAAATGGACAAGCTAGGAGGCAAACATAGATCTATTTGTCTAAAGCCCCCACGCCACCTCCCAACATGACCCTGCCAACCTTTCCGCCTATGACAATCACATAAAAATGCACACCAAAGGGATTTTAAAACGACAAAGCATTATTAATATCAGGTAGGGACTTGAAGTTTTAGGATAACAGATTTTTTTTTTTTTTTTTTTAAAGATTTTATTTATTTATTTGACAGAGAGAAATCACAAGTAGATGGAGAGGCAGGCAGAGAGAGAGAGAGGGAAGCAGGCTCTCTGCCGAGCAGAGAGCCCGATGCGGGACCTGATCCCAGGACCCTGAGATCATGACCTGAGCCGAAGGCAGCGGCTTAAACCACTGAGCCACCCAGGCGCCCCTAGGATAACAGATTTTTAAAAAAAGAATTAATTTCCTTTTTTTTTTTTTTTTTTTTTGCTACTACAAAATGCATCTACAGTTACAACAAAACCAGTATAATGATAACAAAATATAAGTTCCATATGTGAAGACGACCATTGGTTATGGACCTGAAATGTCACCTGTTTACCTGAGTGGGTTTTCTCTGAGGTATTCTGCTTTTCCTGGCATCAGAAAAGGGTCTGTGGGTCAGATGGTGAAGAAATGTACAAACTTCTCAGACTTCATGATTTTTTTCAGAGCTGCTAAGATTCCCTTAATGTGGCTATTATTAATTATAAACTATTATAATTGTGTGATTTTTTTAAAAAAGATTTTATTTATTTGACAGACAGATCACAAGTAGGCAGAGAGGCAGGCAGAGAGAGAGAGAGAGAGAGAAGCAGGCTCCCCACTGAGCAGAGAGCTGTATGTGGGGCTCGATCCCAGGACCCTGGGATCATGACCAGAGCTGAAGGCAGAGGCCTTAACCCACTGAGTCACCCAGGCGCCCCTCATGTGTGATTTTTATCAGAATACTTGGTATTATGTGATGGAAACTTTACATACTCTGCAAGCATTGCCAGAGTTGTTTTTTGGTCGGGGGGAAGGAGGTAGATACGCAGCTTAGGGTTCTTTTTTTTTTTTTTTTTTTAATAAGACCATATTATTCATACTGTTCTGTACTTGCCTTTTTCATTAATGAGCTATCTTAGCTATCTTTGTATTGCAGAATCACATACAAGGCTGCAAGGTTTAACACCATGAAAGCACCAATAGCATCCCGTTGGTGGACGTTACATGGCTTATTTCTTTCCTGTTACAAATAATACTTCAATGAAATTGTACATATCTTGTATAATGGATTCCTAGAAGTGAAATCGGTGGGTGGAAGAAGGTAAGGGCACTTTTATTTCAGAAATTCTTCTTATTGGATGATTGATGTTCCACATCTTCAAATAAGAAATTGAATTTTTTAAAAACATGATTTTGGTTTCAGAAAAAGAAATAACAGTCACCCACGTTATTTACAAATAAATCCAGAAATAGTCATTTAGGGCTAACCAAAGAAGTAATCCCAGAACCTCATGCACTACTTTAAATTCAAATAGAAGAGATAAAAAAGGTTATGTAGGGGTGCCTGGGTGCCTCAGTGGGTTAAAGCCTCTGCCTTCGGCTCAGGTCATGATCTCAGGGTCCTGGGATTGAGCCCCAGAGCCCCACATCGGGCTCTCTGCTCAGCGGGGAGCCTGCTTCCTCCTCTCTCTCTGCCTGCCTCTCTGCCTACTTGTGATCTCTGTCTGTCAAATAAATAAATAAATACAATCTTAAAAAAAGAGGTTATCTATTCTATCTTTACTTAACAGACCTCTTAGCTTATAAGTAATTAGATCTGTCAGAGAAAACAAAAAGCAAAATACATACCACTGCACAAAGTGCGTGCTTTAAGAGTCGAAATATTGTTTTGTCTATATAAGATAACCAAGCTCTCTGTATCCTTTGAGCTGAAATATCTTTCACAGCTCTGAGAAGAAAAACAAGAGGTTAAGATTAGTGAAGTAGTTTTCATTTTCCTAAAATCTTGGGGAACTCTGCATTTCTGCTTCTTCCACCTGCACCCTCCTGTCCACTACCCTAAGACTGACCTAATGAGGAACACTGGGATGTGGTCATTGGAACTGGTCATTTGCAGAATCCAGTCAAATGAGGATATAAGATATTTGAGAAGATTTCCCTTGGGGTTAAAAAAAAAAAAAGTCCTGGCTAAAACTTTATCAGCAAAAGGCATATATAACTAAAAATGTAAGAAGAGACAAATTTGCTTTCTAAAAACATCCATGACCTAAAATGATTCCATTATAGTTAGTTCTTAAGAACACTGTCCAACTAGTCCAAGTGCTATGAAAATAGAATGTAGAATACTCAAAGTTACAGTAGGTCCAATTCTTTTCTGGGAACAGACAACCAGGCCCTAAAAAAAGAAACTCCTTTCTCTGATCTTTGCTTGAAACAGGCTCATCCCAGTCAGGTCAGAGAATGATCTCACTTTGGATCACATCTCAGCACTAGGAGATCACAGGGATCACCCTCTCCAAAACCACCCAGACTCGTTCTTACCCCTCACAGGGCTACATGTGAAGAGAGGCAGATACCCCTGAATAATGTCACCATTGGTTGGCAAAATGCAAACTACAAGATGTAGAGTAGAAAAGGCCTGATGTATGGAAACAAAGCTTTAAATCCTGGCTGATGCCATTTATTAGCTGTTTAACCTCATGCAAATCACTTACCTTTTCCCAGTTGCTGCTTCCTCACTTATAAAATATAATAATAAGACTGCCTCACGGAGTTGTCAGAATCAAAGAAATGTGTGTTAACACGCTTTGCAAATTATGAAGTACTATAATTATAATAATTACTATTCAATTCAAAAGTAATTTTAAAACATACCAAAAAATCTCTAATTTACAAAACAAGAAGTGTTTGATGTTAGCTGGGTAAATACGGTATGGAAACTGACCAGTTGTGGCAAACGATAAAGGGTGAAAGATGGCTACTTACTCTTGTATTGCTCTTCTCCTTCCAATATCGAACAAATGCATTCTGTAGTCTTTTCCTGAGCGAGGTTTATCTGATTTTTGAGCTGATGCCTTTGAAGATCGCTTCATTTTCCTTGCGATGAAAGGCTCTGAAAGTACATAGGTTTAGCATTTGAGGTCATAATCTATATTGCTGCACTGTTTAGACAAGACTCAAGTGCCATATGATTTTTTTTCAAGTGTCATATGATTATTGAGCTAATTCCAGAACCCTTTACAAAGGAAGGTATCATGGATCTCTTAATGTTGCTTACAGCTTACATGCCTTAGGTGCTAAAAATATTCTGAGGGACATGGAAAAGAAAAGTGCATCTATCCATAGCCTTCTAACTGGTCCCCCAGTCTCCAGTCTCTGTATCCTTCTGGTCCTCCTCCACACCACAGCTCGAGTTAATTCTATAGCACAATAATCCAGCTATCTGACCGCCCAGCATAAAATCTTTCAGGGACACTTCATTTCCTCTACGCTGAAGTCCAGACTCCTTAGAATGGTATTCCAGACTTTTTTTTTCCCCCAATCTACAGTCCACTCTCTCTTTCAAATATCAAAATACCACCGTTCACCAGTATTCCTTTCTAGACTCCGTGAGAACAAGAACTTCTCACCAAAATCAGCCAATGTTTTTCAACTCTGTGCCATTGATCATGCCATTTCCCCTTCCTGGAGTGACTTCCCTACTGCCAGCAAACATCAATCATCTTTCAAGACCCCAGCTAATTGATACCTCTTCTCTGAAGTTTTCCACCCTCTCTTTTTCATACAACTCCTCACCCTGTCTCCAAGGTCCAATAATAATGGTTTTTCTTTCACAGTACTTCTCATATTATGTCATGATGTATTTTCTTGGCTGTCACCCCACCAAGCTCATTGAGGGCCAGAGATATCTTGCTAACTATGAAATCCTCCATCACTAGCAAGAGTGGAGAATTTTTATATGCTTGTCTAAGAACTTTCTGTCCTGGTTTTATCATGGAATAGTTGTGAGACTTCGGGCAAGTTATTTAACCTCTTGGTACCCCAGTTCTCTCTGTGGTAAAGGGAGAGGGTGTATACTAAATGAACTCATTCCACCTTTGGTTTTCTATCCTTTGATGCATTACTCCGATTTAGATATGGCTCAAAATTCTTAGTCACTGCTTAGTTTCATCTACTAAAGCAGGGGCTCTTCCTTTTCCTCTGGTGCCATGGATCCCTATGGACAGATTCCCAAGAATTACGTTTTTAAAATGCATAACATAAAACACATAGGGTCACAAAGGACTCTATATTGAAATCTCTGTCAAAATATTTTCAAAAACAAAACTACAGGAATCTGTCCTCTTTAGGCATTATATAAAATGAGCGCTCTAATAACTACTGTACTTTTGAACTGGTAATGAGCAGAAATGCTATGTCAGGAAGTGTGCCATGACTGTGACACTATATGAAAATATCTGTGCTTTCTACTGGTGACAAAGTCCCAGGTATTGCTGAGACTACTGTGCTTTGTTGCTTACACTCTAAGTGAAAGAAATATTAAAATTCAGTTAGAGATGAGTGAAAATAAAGTAATTTTTTCCCCATCTAAGTTCATATAACCCTTGAATTAGGAACTCCTGCTCTGGGGCGCCTGGGTGGCTCAGTCAGGTTGAGCATCCAACTCTTGCTTCCAGCTCAGGTCATGATCTCTTGGGTCGTGGGATCAACCGGGAGTCTGCTTGAAAATTCTCTCCTTCTGCCCCCAGCCCTGCTCTCTCTCTCTCTCTTTCAAATAAGTAAATCTTAAAAAAAAAAAAAGATGTAAGAGCTCCTGCCCTAATTTATCACTATACTTCACACTTTTACATACGTGTGACATTCCATTACAAAGGCAGAGCCTTCAGAGTCTTCTCAATATTTGTCCTTGGGGATAGGGATGGGGATGGCTTGGAACATACAGTTCTCTTGAGAAACAGAAAAGCAGCCCTTAGCATCTGGGAGTTGGCCTGGCACTCTCAACCAACCAAAGTCCAAATCTTTTTTTTTTTTTTTAAGTAGGCTGCATGCCCCGCATGGAGCCCAACAGGGGTCTTGAACTGAAGACCCTAAGATCAAAACCTGAGCTGAGATTAAGAGCCTGGTGCTTAACTCACTGTGCTACCCCAGGGGCCCCAGCCCAAATCTTACAATAAATCTATCTCCCTCCCTCGCTGAGATGCCCTGCTGTGCCACGTTGTGTGTTTTCCTTGCAGCAATGAGGGATAATAAACCCAACTTGTTCACCTACAGATGTGTTCCTAGTGCTCTTTGGCTGAAGGGCAGTGACGCGCCCTCACACAAGCCTCCCTAATCTTTTGGATGCCCGCCTGAATGAATTTACACTTTCTATGAGGTGAAGACGTGTGATACAGATCGAAATATGAAACCCCCCACCCCCCACTATGAGACAGTATAACAATTATTTAGGCGACATCACAGGCTTTAAAGGCAGACTACCTAGGTTTGGATTCTGGGTTCCCACTTTTTCCATGTGGCCTCGTACAAATTACTTCTCCGTGCCTCAGTTTCCTCATCTATTAGATTGGGAATAATAATCGTACTCACCTACCTGGGTTGTTGGAAAGATTAGATGAATATGAGTAAGCAGTTTAGATCAGAGCTGAGCACATAGTAAACGCTGTGTTAGTGTTTTGGTATTCTTGTTAATTAGATCACTATTCTCATTACTATCTTTTCTAGTAGTATTAAGGGACATTTGACTCCCAGAGAGGGGTATATGCTTAAGTATTTTAAAGGGGAAAAAAAAAGTCAGGGCCTTTCGAGACTAAAGGATATGGCAAACTAGATTAAATTTAAAACCTTAGGAACTTCCAGCCCACGGAAAAAATAAATCTGAAAACCTTTTGTGAGATAATTCCAGGCCCCAGGGGTCAGCAGCTTCCGGCTATGAGACTTTCAAAGATGCCGGAGACCAGCCGAGCGCCCCCGCTCGGTGGCCTCGGCGCTCAGGATTCCCAGCCCACGCCGCTGGGCGCCCAATCGCCGCAGCGAAGGCCGATTCCCAGCGCGGCGAGAAACCCGGCACCTCCCTCTTCGCGCCCCCGCGTACCGCCTACACTGAGCTGGCGCTTTCCTGCCGCCTAGCAACGGCCGGCGCAGGGGCGGAGCCTCCGGGGGGCGGGGCTTACGTTCGCTCCCGCCTGAGGAGCGACGCGTTTGCTGCTCGGCGACGCCGCTCCCAGACCCGGCTTCGGAACTAATCCTTCGCGGGATCGAATTGGCTGTTCGGCAGTCATACGCACCGCGGCCCGCTAGCGGTCAGACGAATCAGGGCCCTACCCGGCCGCCGTAGCCACCTCTCTGTAGTGGGCGGGGCCGAGGCCGGGGTCACCCCGCCGGAGCCACCTCTGCCAGCAACATGTTCAAGGTGAGAGCGTGGAGCCGGGTCACAGCTGTCACCGCCCTCTCCTGGCCTCACGGAGCCCAGCTCGCGCTCTCGTGGGCTTTTCCGGGGGCCAGGCCCGGTTCGCCCCGAGGCTTTTCCCGCCTCCGGGCCGGGTGCGTCCGGACCCCGCGGTTCATTCACTGAGCCGCTAGGAGCGGGAGGTTGCCGGGCGGAGGCGTGAGATCCCAGGGTGGGTAGGCGGGTCCTGTGGGTCTTGCTCTCGTGAATGAAACACTTTGAAAAGTTAAAGTACCCCGCAAAGTGCTCACCCACCCCACCCCCGATCGTTACCTATTGGGTTCGTGGGTAAGGAGAGGCCAGCTCAGGGCACTGCAGGGTTCGGCTTCGGTTGCCTGGCAGGGTCAGGTTTCAGAACCTGGTGTGTGAATGGGGGGAGGGTCACCTTTGGAGAAGCTGTTGTAGGATTTGGGGAAGCTGGTATGGGAATGGTTGGAAGGATGGGCAGCTGGAACTTAGTTCCCCTTCCAAGTGAACATTATTTAATATGGACAAGTCGACCCCCTTTACATTTGACAAAGTTATGTCTTTTGAAAGAAATCGCTTCTCAGAGTGAAGGCTTTGTTTCGAAAATCTGATTTTGACCTGAGGCCATTATTCTACTACTTAAAAAAAAAAAAAGTAAATGCTGTTTTTTATCATGAGAAATCACAAGCTACCAGAAATTAGTCTACAAAATTGAGTCTTAAAGAAACATAGCACCCATAAAATAGTGCTAATGAAATCTCAAATTTGTACAACTTGTTTGAAAGTTTTATTGTGCTTCTGCAGTGTGCTTTGGGCACATTAGGACAGGCTATAAAATCAGAACGTGGATTCGGCCTTACAGTCCTGGCATTGCCACTTTCTAGCTGGGTGACCTTGGGCACGTTACTTAACCATTTTGTACCTATTTTCCTATCGGTGAATTTGGGGGACTAGCATATACTTAATAGGGTTGTTATAAAGACTAAATAAGTAAGTGTAAAGCACTTGGAAGAGCCTTTGGCATATAGGAGTGTCATCTAAGTATTTGCTTTTATTTTGTTTTCAGGCTGCTCACAGTTTAGTTACCAGGACAGATCCATTAGCAACTTGGGTTCATTGGATAAATTTGTGTTGAACAGCTATTATGTGCTAGGAGCTCAGCTCAGTTTTAGGGTTGCAACACCAAAGGATATGCTATGATCAGTTTATATGGGTGTCAGTGATGCACTGTGGTAGTAGAAAGGAGAGCAGGATCTCCTCTGCCTCAGGGATTCCCCTCTACACTGGGGGCTCTTGAACTGTGGTCTTCAGCCCCTCAGAGGGTCTGTATATAAAATCCAGGGGAGTCCCTAAACCCTGATGGGGGAAAAAATCTTTATTTTCACCAATCTGCAACTGAAATTTAACATTTCCTTTAGTTATGAGTATAGTGTAGGTAACTGTTCTAGTTAGCTATTGGTGGGTAACAAGCCAGCGCGAACCAGTGCCTTCAAACTACAATAATTTATTATTTCTCGCCATCAGTGGGTTGCCTGGGCAGTTCTGCTGGCATCTCCCAGTGGCTGAATTCAGCTGGTGCTTGGACTATAAGTTGGCCTTACTGTCATGTATGGGAGCTTGGTGCCCCTCATTGTGCCTACCTTGGGCTTCCTCACATGGTCACTGGGTTCCAAGAGGGTAAGTCCGATTGTGCAAACACTTACCTGCTTGCATCACATTTGCTGATGTCCAAACAAGTCACGTGGCCAAGCCAGAGTCAGTATGGGGGCACTACACAAAAGCATGGATATGAGGAGGTTCATTGGGAGCAATTAATTTAGTAGGCTGGTATAGCAATAAATCACAGTAATATTAGCAGTACCTGTCATCAGTAGGACTCACAGGACCAATAGATGTCATGGATGTTTTTATATCACGGTTGCTGCAGAACTCAAGATATCATTTATGGTCATTACTACTTCAAAATTCTGGTAGTTATAAGTTTCACTGTTAGGTCCTTTTATTTAATAAGGTAAGGAGTATGTATTACTATATCACATTTTGAATTTTAAAAATGTTTTTTATAACTATTGAAGTACAGTTAACATTTTATGCAGTTAGAAACATTAATTTGAAAAGGGGTCCATAGGGTCTGTGATGCAAAAAAGGCAAAGAACCCCTGGGAACTTAAGGGGAGACTTCACAGAGGAGACATTTACATTTAGTTTTGAAAGACTGGTAGGAGTCCCTCAGGTGGATGAGCTGGGGTACTCCTTTGGGGGAAGCGCTAGTATAGCTCAGTTTCGATTATTCAAATACGTAGTTTGAGTAGAAAAGATCACAACAAACCTCGGCAGACACCAAAATGTAAGGAATAAGCAGAGGAAGAGGGGAGGCCAGAGATGTTCTAGAAGCAGCTTCTGGTAAGTAGGTGTACAAAAGGGTGATGTTTAGAAAATCAAGGGAGGATGGTTCAAGGAGGGCAGGCTATGTTAGGATGCTTTCAGCTGGGAAAACATGGTTACTTAAATAGTAAGAATTCTCTCACAAAGTCTAGAGGAAGGGTGGACTCCAGTAGGTCAACAGTGTTATTAAGGACCTGGTCTCTTTTCTTGGCTTTCCATGATAAGATTGGTTCCCCTTATGGTTAAGCATGACTGGCAGTAGTAACACATGCTTTCTCATTCGCTAGAGCAGGGGAGAGGACAAAACTCCCACGCTTGGATTACGCTTTTCCTTCAATCTGATTGGACCAACTTAGGTCACATGTCCGCCCCTGACCTGATAGCCAGTGCCAGGGGAATGCCATGCTCTGATTGGCTTGGATTAAACAGGATCAGGTAGGGATGGGGTTAGTTTATCTTAATCACGTGGGAGAGAAATGAATTTAACACAGTGGGGAATGGAGTTTGGATGTGCGCCCAACAGTGTCCGTTACAGTAAGATAAGTTAGATGAATTTAGAGAAGTGTTTGTTAATTTGGGCAATTTGGAAAGCTTTCATGACTTTTTTTTATAGATGTGGGTTACTGATGGAAATGAAAGCTATATTAATATGGGTTGGTGACTGAGACATGAGTAAATGGACACAGTGGGGGGGTTGATAAATTTGATTTTCTGCTTCAAACAAAGGAGAGAATATGGTAACTAGAGAGACATGTTGGTCAAGATTTGTAGAGTTGTTTTTGCGGTTGTTCCAGTATTCAAGATTTGGCAGTGTTTATGGCCTTAGGGAGGAATATAGGAAGGGGGCTTTCATTTTTGTTATTCTCATTTTTTATTAATATATAGTGTATTATTTGCCCCAGGGGTATAGGTTTGTGAATCATTAGTCTTACATAATTCACAGTACTCTCCATAGCACATACCCTCCACAATGTTCATAACCCCCCCACCCTATCCCTACCCCCTGACCTGCCAGCAACCCTCAGTTTGTTTCGTGAAATTAAGAGTCTCTTATGGTTTGTTTCCCTCCCGATCCCATCTCGTTTCATTTTTTTGGGAAGGGGGCTTTTAGAAGAGAGAATCCCTCAGCTTCAAAAAGGAGGAAAGATGTTGCCTGCCTTCTGTGAGCTGGAAAGAAAAGGTTGGGAGTAATGGTAGACTAGTGGTTCTCAGCCAGACAGTACCAGCCATTTGGGGTACATTTTGGAAACTTGGATTGTTCTGCATGTCTTTAGTTGTGTTGAACAGTTATATACTGAAATATAATTCTTACTGTAAATCTTTTCCTTTTGTTCCCCATCATGTTACCATCAAATCAGTATACTGGTCTCTTTTTTTGGTCTTACATGTGTAGATGGGTGATAAATTTTTATTTCAAGATAGCAAAAGAGTTACTTAGAATATTTGTCATAAAATAGTGTTAGGTCTTGGGGCGCCTGGGTGGCTCAGTGGGTTAAAGCCTCTGCCTTCAGCTCGGGTCATGATCCCAGGATCCTGGGATCGAGCCCCATGTCGGGCTCTCTGCTCTGCAGGGAGCCTGCTTCCTCCACTCTCTCTCTCTGCCTGCCTCTCTGCCTACATGTGGTTTCTCTCTCTGTCAAATAAATAAAATCTTTAAAAAAAAAATAGTGTTAGGTCTAGTAGTTAAGAAAGTTGAGAACCAGTGCTTCTCAAACTCTAAAATACATGGAGCTCTGTTTCAGCAGGTCTGGGGTGGGGCCTCAGGGTGTCCATTTTTTTTTTTTTTTAAAGCAAGCTCCTGGATGATACAGATGCTGCTGGTCCCCCATTGTACTTTGAATAGCAAGAACTGAAGCAGATTGGTAGATGAATGGCTCCTTGTGTTTTTAAAAGGTGTTTGATTTTATGAATGTGGTGGGATTTGCAAGAGGTACTGGCCAAAGGAGGAAAAGGTCAGTGAGGGGCTTTGAGGACTCAGTTCTGAGAACTGCTTCGGGAGGTCTATCATGACTGATTCCTGGAAATGAGGACAAGCAAATGGTAGGATTGATGTGGGTTTAAGAGTCTTCAGCTTGGGGCGGAAAGGAATTGATAATATAGGTGTTGGTGGAAAAAGTACTGTGTGTGTGACTAGTATGTGCATATACAATTAAAATATTTAAACCGGAACCATTGTTTTGACTTATCCATCTTCAGGTCAGTAGGGGGCACTGGCGGATTAAAAAACACATTTGAAAAGCTGCCCGGTCCCTATTTGCACACTCACTATTCCAGGAAGTTTTTCTAGGTGCTGCTGCTAGAATTGAATATATATACCCAGTCCCCAGATTCCTGTTACTCGATTCCATTCATTACACAAATGTTTATCATAGTCCAGCTGTGACTGAGCACTGTGCTACACCCTCGTGGGTACAAATAAAAAGTCCTAGGTCTTACTCCGGAGAGAGTCCCCAGATTTGGCCGCATGCCAGAATTATTCAAGAGGTATTTTCCAGGGCCCTGCCCATGGGTCTGATTTCATTTTTATGTGAGGTTCAGGTACCTCTGGTTTTGAACCAGCCCACCCCTCAGGTGACCGAAACTTGAGGTTAGTGGCTCAGAAATGGCCCATGCCGATGCAGTGTGGTAACCGCTCTGATGTCAAAGTTGTGGCAAGTTGGGTAGATTGGGTCACAACTTTGGCTACACATTAGAATCACATAGCGAGCAAGTCCTGCTGCGCAGGCGGTGCCCAGGTCAGTGCAGTCGGAACCTTTAGGACTGGGGTGTAAGCATCCAGTTTGTAGTGTAGCCGCCCTTGAGAACTAGTGATTTAGAGGAGCGAGCACCAGCAGGGGGCATCAGGAGACTTAGTACAGTAGAACATTGCCTGCGCTGACCTCTGAAGCTGGCGGGGAGGAGGGGGACACGGGACGATTGGAAGGGCCTTCCGGGGAGAGCAGAGAAGTGGGTGCAAGGACGCTGAAGGGTTCGGCGCTGTCTTAAGACCTTGGGCTTCACCGTGTTCCCCTGGGCAAGATACTCAAATTCTCTGAAGCTGTGTCCTCATCTGTAAAGCAAGGATAAGACTAGCACCAACCTCAGACTTTTGTGTGGGTATAAATTAACTTGGACCCCAAGCTTCGCACAGTGCTTGGTATCAAGTAAGGGTTCGATAAGCGTGAGCTCTTACTGACTTTTAGTGGCCGCTTGTAGGACGCTGCTACATACTGTTGGGGTTGTGCATGATCTTGGGGCTTTCCAAAAGTATTTTTTACTTTCAAAATTTGTTTGTTGATGGGCTGTGGGAGAAGAGGGGAAAGGAGAATTTAAGGATGCTGCTCAGGCTTTTCGCTTGGAAAACCAAGGGACGGTTAGAACTACTTGGTGGGATGGGAAAGTGGAAGAAGGCTGAGGTGGGTTTGATCTGACACAGATTGGCCCCCTTGAAGTGTCTGTGGACATTATCATGTGGTGATCAGTTGACATGAAACCCAAGGGTATGACTTTTCATGAGAGATGTGGGTTGGAGATTGGGGAATCATCAGACATCTTGAGGGAGAGAACTTGGCTTCCCGAAAACTCCAACAGTTCCTTCCTGAAGGACAGAGATCTGACCTCTGCTCAGAGCTCCCCACTCCCAGGAGCCTGAGGTGACCGTGTCCTTGGCTAGCAGGCATTTTACCTTACATACTCTGTGGCTGTTTGGTCTTGATGTAATTGTCTGTCTTTCTGAAATTAATTTTCTTACCATGAATAGTATATCACTAGTGCAGACTGAGGGGAGAACAATACTGCTAAATGGAAAAGGAAAATCACCTGTAAATTGCAAAAGAAGTGTTGTAACTTTATTTTATGTATTATTTTAAATGGCACACATTTGGGAAGATAGTAAAGATTTTCCCCCTGCAATATAAGCATATCCAAAGGACTTCTTGAGAAATTATAATGAATATGTATATTTATACATACACATATGTGTTTATTATGTGTATATATTTGTCATATATGTATATAATGCATGTGTATTTACTCACATAAATACATATTTATGTGCAGGATTAACTGGGTTTTTTTCCTTTCTGACCCTTCAAAGATGTTGGGTGGTGGATCACAAAGAAGAAAGTCTGCCCAGCCCCATTGGATGATGTCAGAAAGCACAGGCTCAGGTTCAGTTGATAGTATGTTTGGTTTAGGGCTGAGCAACTTTAATGAAGTTCCTTAATTTCTCAGAGTTCCATTATCAAGATACAGCGGGACCAATAATATGCCCCTCCATTTGGCACAGGATTGTTGGGAGGTTCAGATACAATAACATGTGGAAAGAACCGTAAACTATGAAGCGCTGTATGAACGTAAGCTATTTTCTATCCCTTCTGCATTGCATCTGTCTCCTGAAGTGATCTAGAGTTTTGGGTAGCACCCTGGACTTAGGACTGACTGTCACAAATAGATGAAACTTGCATAAATTCACTTCTCATATAGAACTGAATTCTGCTCAGGACACCCTAACAATTTTCCATCTAAAATGCTAATGGCCTCTTGTGTGCAGCTAACGCTGGGAGAGGAGAAGGAAGGCGTAGATGAATTGTACCTTAAAAGAATGGGGAGCAGAGACAAATGGAAAACAGTAGACAATCGACTAGATATTTATGATAAGTGAATTCATTACCCTGTGGAGCCTACGCATGTTTGTAGACTTTCATGATTAGAGGATCTTTGTGTATGTGTGCTTGACACTTCAGTCTTTTCTAGGCTAGACTGGAAGTTTTTAGAGGCTAAGAAATGAACTTTGCTATTTGTTTGTATGGTACATTTAAAATTACTGCAAGTAATTAGATGCGTAAGACATCTCTATTGCAAAGAAACATATCTGTTTCCAAAACTCGACAGTTGACTTATTTATAATATGACAGGAGAGTGCCAAAAGATTTTTGAAATGAAAGTTTAAAAAGAGTTGATTTTCCCCAAGAATACTTAAGTGGAATTTTACGGTTAGTGCATATAACATGAAAGTTCATGTAGATATTTTCGGAGGGGTGTGTGTGGAAATCTCAGTCTGAAGATAAATCCTAGAATTTGGAAGTTACTTGTTTTTCACTTGGAGTTTTTCCTAATTTCTGCATGGCCTCATGCCAGTTCTTTTAGAAAACTTGAACAGTGCCAATTTCTTAATGTAGTGGGTTTTAAAACTTCATTCTATACTAAAAGTGGTAGAAGCAAGAATTTAGAGCAAGGGCTGGAGAGTTTTCAATATGCTGAGAGCCTATAACTTTGAATATTAAGCTGTATTTTTATGATAATGGCATTATAGATAGTACAGTTGTATTTTGAATGAGTATTGTTTTAAGGGAACTTTAAATACAGTCACCCTTTGTCTTCCTACTTCTTTCTGCCTCTTTGAAGCAACTCAGTGTGTTTTATTCAAAGCCCACACTGGCTCCAACTTAAGGATGTCTTTGTTTGGTTGGGTGAGGATGAGGAGCCCTTCATGGGAACTAGAGACAGGTTCACAGGCATTTGTTAATGGCTCTAGTTGGGAGGGATATCCAGTGGTTTCTTTCTTCAGAAATATCTATTCATTCATTTGACTGGCCTTTTTTTTTTTTTTAAATTTTAAATTTTAAATATTTTAATTTAAACTCAATTTAGTTAACATATACTGTATTATTAGTTTTAGGGGTAGAATTGACGGATTCATCAGTTGCATACAACACCCAGGGCTCATTTCATCATGTGCCCTCATTAATGCCCATCACCCAGTTGCCCTGTCCACCCCCCACCTTCCCTCCAGTAACCCTCAGTTTGTTCCCTAGAGTTAAGAGGCTCTTATGGTTTGCCTCCCTCTCTGTTTTCATCTTACTTTATTTTTTCTTCCCTTCCCCTTTGTTAATCTGTTTTGTTTCTTAAATTCCACGTATGAGTGAAATCATGGTATTTGATGGTATTTGTCTTTGACTGACTTACTGTGCTTAGCATAATACCCTCTAGTTCTATCCATGTAGTTGCAGATGGCAAGATTTCATTCTTTCTGATGGCTGAGCAATATTCCATTGTATATATAGACCACGTCATCTTTATCCATTCATCTGTCGATGAACATCTGGGTCTTCCCATAGCTTGGCTACTGGGGACACTGCTGCTGTAAAGACTGGGGTGCATATGCCCACTTGAATTCACTATGTTCGTATCCTTTGGATAAATACCCAGCAGTGCAATGGCTGCATCGTAAGGTAGCTCTATTTTTAACTTTCTGAGGAACCTCCATACTGTTTTCCAGAGTGGCTGCACCAGTTTGCATTCCCACCAACAGTGTCAGAGGGTTCCCCTTTCTCTGCATCTTTACCAACATCTGTCGCTTCCTGAGTTGTTCATTTTAGCCATTCTAACAGGTGTGAGGTGGTATCTCATTGTGATTCTGATTTGTATATCCCTGACGCTGAGTGATGTCGAGCATTTTTTCATGTGTCTCTTGGCCCTTTGTAAATGCCCATGCATATCTTCTGCTTGTTTCATGACTGGATTTTTTGGGTGTTGAGTTTGATAAGTTCTTTATAGGTTTTGGATACTAGCTCTTTATCTGATAAGACATTTGCAAATATCTTCTCCCATTCTGTCAGTTGGTTCTGTCGATTGTTTCCTTTGCCGTGCAAAAGCTTGTCATCTTGATGATTTCCCAGTAGTTCATTTTTACTTTTGTTTCCCTTCCCTCCAGAGATGTGTCTACAAAGAAGTTGCTGCAGCCTAGGTCAAAAAGGTTGCTGCTTGTGTTCCCCCCTACGATTTGGTGGATTCCTATCTCACATTTAGGCTTTTCATCCATTTTGAGTTTATTTTTGTGTAGGGTGTAAGAAAGTGGCCCGGTGTCGTTCTTCTGCATGTGGCTGTCCAGTTTTCCCAACACCATTTGTTGAAGAGATTCTCTATTTTCCATTGGACATTCTTTCCTGCCTTGTTGAAGGTTAGTTGACCATAGAGTTGAGGGTCCATTTCTGGGTTCTCTGGTCTGTTCCGTTGAGCTGTTAGTCTGTTTCTGTGCCAATACCATGTTATCTTGATGATTATAGCTTTGTAAACAGCTTGAGGTTTGACTGGTCTTTTTAAGTAGGATATATGAAAATAGTAAAGGTTTCTTTTTCTCTTCTCTCCATCCCACAGACGTCAGTCCTTGTGAAATAACAGAATGTTTTTCTTTATGCTTGCTGAAATGAATCTCCTCTCCCATTAGAGGTGCTGATTCACGTGTTGTGTTATGACATGGGTTAAACTGGCAAGTGAGTAAGTAAGCAAGCACCGAGTGATACGAGGACTCCAACAAGTTTCCTGACTCCTCTGTTGATTGCTTACCTCACTTGGCAAATATTGACCCTGAGCCTGTTTGTGGAGTCAAATCATTCGGGAGCACTGTTAGAAGTTGCTGTGTATAATCCAAACATTGACTTTTCTTGTTTTTGTTCGTATTTTTTGCAGAGATTTTCATTATGAATCCAGATTATCATCAACTGAATTGAGCCTTCTTACACAGCCGCGTTTTTCCTAAAAAATGTTACTATTCTTTTCTTTCCTTAAGAAAAAGCTGTGAGTAAATGAGATGAGGTCGTAGGCAGTTGTCAGTGAGTTCTGTGTTCTTTGTAGCGCAGTGGTTTATTAGGAAATGAAACCTGGGTTTTGATAGACTTTGTGTTGACAAAATAGCTCTTCCTCTTAGAACATACAGATTTTTTTAGTTACTTGAAAAAATGGAAGCGTTTGAAAGACAATTCTTGAAGGAAATTGTTCCCCTCTGATTTTTTTCCTCCTTGTAGTCCCCTAACTCAGAAAAGATTGAATGGATATTGGGGTGCCATTCTGAAAGAGAGAGAGAGAGAGAGAGAGAGAGAGAGATAGGTAAGCAGTGCTAAGTTTCTGTCTGAATGAGGAAGTTCAGATAAATTTGAAACATGGTAGATTATGTGTCATGTGTGTTCTAAGTCTGTGACGCCAGTACAGCCTGACCAGCTGACTCAGAACGTGCCTGAAGAAACGGTAATCTCACTCCTTGGCCTTGAGGTTCCCTTCCTGTTTATCAGACAAGTTTGTTACTTATTGTGTGACTTTAACAGAAACCGATAACTATTTTTAAAGAGTAGAATATGGAACAGTTGCAGATGAACCATAGTTTCTTTGCTGACCTAATTTTGTGGTGAATTCTGCCCTCCGAAGATAAAATAGAAGTTGGTTTTACGTAAGCCAGAGATAGTGTTTATCTTAAAGACAGCCTCATTTTCCCCTCTTATCTCTTTAGATCACAGTTTGTTTATGGTGGATGAGGAAGACCCAGGAGGTATCAGTTACTCTACTGCAGAATTACAGAATTGAGTTTCTCACAAAATAGTTCTGTATTGGGGCATCTGGGTGGCTCATTCGGTTAAGCATCTGACTTCTGGGCAGGTCCTGATCCTGGCATGAGTCCCGCATCAGGCTCCCTACTGAGTGGGGAGTCTTGCTTCCCTCTGCCCCTCCCTATGACCCTCGCTCTGTCCCTCCCCCTGCTTGTGCTTTCCCTCCCTCTCTCTCTCTCTAATAAATAAACTCTTAAAAAATAGTTCTGGGGACGCCTGGGTGGCTCAGTGGGTTAAAGCCTCTGCCTTCGGCTCAGGTCATGATCCCAGGGTCCTGGTATCGAGTCCCGCATCGGGCTCTCTGCTCGGTGGGGAGCCTGCTTTCTCCTCTCTCTGTCTGCCTCTCTGCCTCCTTGTGATTTCTGTCTGTAAAATAAATAAATAAATCTTTAAAAAAAATAGTTCTGTATTTGTCGTAGTTGGAAGACCATTTTTCTACTTGTAGGTTAAAGTCTAAACTCTTAAAATACTGACTTCACAGCAGCTCACTGACTTCATAATCCATTTACTGTGAAACAGTCTGAAATGATTGTGGTTTCCGTTGTTGTGAAAGTGTAAGTGCTCCCAAATTTATACATCCAAATGAATGCCCATCCAAATGGTCGTTTTGAGAGGATAGATTTAATTATCTTGTCAGTACATTTTTTTCCAAGGCATGGTGTCGCTGATCAGTAGGTTTATTCAAAAAATATCTTCACGCATCAAAATATTTTTACTCCTCTTCATTTGGAGTGATCTTCATACTTTGGAAGTTTCTTGAGAATACACTTAGGAACCAGGCACTTTCCTTCTTTGTGTATTACAAAATGAATCAATGTATATTGTAAAATCTTTAGGAAATACAGAAGATACTAAAGACTCACCCTTAATTCCCCCACCTTTTATAGACAACCACAGTTAACCTCTTTTCAGACTTGTTTGTGGGCATACTTACACATATCTTCCAGAAAACTTACAACCCCCAACCCTTTAAACAGTGCCATTTTCTAATCTGCTTTTCTCACTTACATTTCAAATGTACCGAAACTGCTTTTCTGACAAGCTTAAATTTTGATCTGAAAGCATTTGGAAATGGAAGCCACATGATCACATTTTAAAAGTAAATTCACTTTATTAATTTGTTACATAAATAGTTGGAATAAATTCTGACTCCGTATTTGATCTATCAAGGTTACTACTTTGAAGAGAAAGAACTCTTTTTGAGAAGGCATACTGTTTATTTTTCTCTCTGGCTGCGCTTTTTTTTTAACCACCTTAACCATTTTTTTAGTCATTTTTTTTTTTTTTTGTATTGCAGTAAGAAAACAACCCACACATAACAAAAAATTTACTATCTTAGCCATTTTTAAAGAAGATTTTATTTATTTGTTTATTTGACAGAGAGAGACACAGTGAGAGAGGAAACACAAGCAGGGGGAGTGGGAGAGGGAGAAGCAGGCTTCCCGCTGATCGGGAGCCCGTCGTGGGGCTCGATCCCAGGACCCTGGGATCATGACCTGAACCGAAGGCAGACACTTAACAACAGAGCCACCCAGGCACCCCTATCTTAGCCATTTTTAACTGTACAGTTCAGTAGTGCTAAATATATTCACACTGATGCACGATAATCTCCAGAACTTTTTTTTATCTTGGGAAGGTGAAACTTTCTATCCATTGAACTTTTCCCCATTTCTTCCTCCTCCAGCCCCTGGTAACCACCATTTCACTCTCTGTTTCTATGAATTTGACTACTTTGGATGCCTCGCGTAAATGAAGTCATACAGTACTTGTCTTTTGTGACTGGTTTATTTTGTTTAGCATAATGGCCTTGACAGTGGGTTGCTTTCACCTGTTGGCTATTGTGAATAATGTTACTATGAACCGGACTATATATCCTCAGGATCCTGTTTTTAGTTTTTTGGGGATATATACCCAGACATGGAATTGCTGGATCATATGGTAATTCTATGTTAATTTTTTAAAAAGATTTTATTTATTTGACAGAGAAAGAGAAAGCACAAGTAGGCAGAGAGGCAGGCAGAGAGAGAGGGGAGGAAGCAGGCTCCCTGCAGAGCAGAGAGCCCAATGCGGGGCTCAATCCCAGGACCCTGGGATCATGACCTGAGCCGAAGGTGGAGGCTTTAACCCATTGAGCCACCCAGGCGCCCCTCTATGTTTAATTTTTCTGAAGAACTTCCACACTCTTATTTTTTTAAAAAGATTTTATTTATTTATTTGACAGAGATCACAAGTAGGCAGAGCAGCAGGCCGGGGCGAGGGGTAGGAGGGAGGCAGGCTCTCAGCTGAGCAGAGATCCCAATGCGGGGCTTGATCCCAGGACCCTGAGATCATGATCTGAGCCACCCAGGTGCCCCGAGGAGCTTCCACACACTTTTCCCTAGGTGTTGCACCATTTCACAGTCCCTCTAGCAGTACACAAGGGATCCACTGTCTCTGTATGCTTGCTAATAATATTTGCTATTTTCTGGTGTTTTGATAGTGGCCATCTTAAGGTGTATGAGGCGAGACTATAACTACTTTTTAAAAATAGTATATAAGTAATACTGAATAAACTGTTCTTTTAAAAAGCCAAAACAGTACAGTGGAGATAATATTCAGGTTCCCACTGTCTGTATCCCTTTAACCCTCTTAGAGAAAGAAAGCCTCGATTACCAGTTGGTGTGTGGCTCTCCAGATGGGAAAGGATTGCTGTATAAAATGTAGATATGGTCATGAATGCTCATTATGGCAGGAAGGCATTTTTTTTTTGATATTTCACAAATATGGACTCATTTAGTTTCTCTTTATTTTTAATTCGGTGTAAAACACTTTCCTAAGGACAATAGTGTAGCCTGATTTGGGTAGAATTGTTCCTTGATTTCATCATTTTGTTTTACCCTAAACTCTTGCACATAGTTTATTTTTTCATTTCGTGTTCTTTCTTTTTTTTTTTTTTGGACAAGAATATCCTCAAAAGTATTGTCAGTTTTCATAGACCTTTTTAATTTTTTAAAAGATTTTATTTATTTAGCACAAGCAGGGGCAGGGGGAGGGACAGAGGGAAGAGGAGAAGCAGGTTGCTCTCTAAGCAGGGAGCCCGATGTGGGGCTTGATCCCAGGACCCTGGGATCATGACTGAGCCAAAGGCAGATGCTTAACTGAATGAGCAACCCAAGCACCCCAGACCGCTTTAAAAAAAAATACGTTTCAGATTTTTATCTCTTAACCGAAAAGAATCAGATTAAAAGATTTTGTTTTTAATGAAGAATGTTTTCACGTGGAAATAACTGCAGAAAAGGTTGACTGAGGATCAAAGAACCATTGTAACATTTGGAGGAAAAATATATAATTATGCCTCGTTTCCTATAAATAGGAGAATATCTAATTTTAAATGACATTTACTGTAAAAATGTCCCCACATGCGCTTATTTTCCGCAGTGATAGATATAAAAATGGTCTCATATAATAACTTTGGAAACAGCTGCACATTTTAATGTATAGATTATATGACCGATAAGTTATATAATAGCTAAAATGCAATAATTAAGGCTTTAGGTTTATTTGTACAGTTTTTGATACTGAATAATTTTGTGTATGTTATCATCAAAACCCATCTGACCTTGATATTAAAAGGGAACTTCTTGTGTGAGAATGTTTTGATATTATTAAAGCAGCAGACTTGGTTTATGGCTCTGTATTTGCTGTGTTTAGAGACTGTACCTACTCATGGGATAGCTGAAAAGATTGTGGTGTTTCAAAAATCATCCTCACGCTCTAAACCTTTGGTTTCTCTGTTACTGCTCTTTTCAGAGGCTGGTCCTAGTGACACTAAGTCTTAACATCAGTCCATTGGGTGGCTGCCAAAAGAAAGAAACACATAAACTTTCGATTGTTGATTCTGCCTTCCCCTGTAGTTGTTTCCCAGAATTTCCAGTTGTGGTACATTATTCTTTTCTCTGTGTTTCTCCAGTCCTTTGTCGGTTAGTGCACTCATCACAAGTGGTGTAATTATTTGTCCACTTTTTTAGATGGCGGAGGCAGCAACCACATCTGACTGTCTTTGAAGTCTGTTTTCATTGTTCCATTAAAGAGTTGCTTTGATGTTGTCCTTTGTGTGGCTTATAGGGCCATTAACTGAGGTAGGGAAATGGAGAAAAACAGGGTTTGGGAGAAAGGAAATTCATTATGAGGTAGCATTTGAAACACTTAGTGAAAAAGTCTATGGGGAGTTCCATGTGCAAGCCTGAGGCTTAGGAGAGGCTGGGGTTGGGAATTCATATTTGGGCATAAGTGGCATATGATCGAAGTCAAAGACTTAGATTCAAATGAAATTGCTCCAGAGTGAGAAAGGGGAGAGGGTGAAGGACTGCTCTGACTCACCAGCTTTCAAGAAATGGGCAGAGAAAGATAAGGCCCAAAAGGAGAGGGAAAGAATGCCCTACAAAGCATGTACAATGGAGCTAGAGTAGAATCTTGGCAACGGAAGCAAGAGAGAGTGTGAAGATGGTAGAGGGGTCACCAGTTTTGGGGTGCAGCCAGGATGCCAGATGACCATTGGAGTTTAGTAACTGGGAAGCCATTGGTTGCCTTCGGAAGAATGATTTTAGGTACGTTGAGTAGCGAGGGGGGAGGGAATGAAGTAGAGAAAGCAAGTATGAGTCTATTTTTCTTTTCTTTTTTTTTTAAATCAATCAATTAATTAATTAGAGAGCAAGAGAACACAAGCAGGGAAAGTGGTAGAGGGAGAGGGAGAAGCAGGCTCCCTGCTGAGCAAGGATTTCCCCATGTGGGGCTTGATCCCAGGACCGTGGGATCATGACTTGAGCCGAAGGCAGATGATTAACTGACTGAGCCATCTAGGCTCCCCAAGAGTCTATTATTCTAACTTTGTGTTGAAATCTCACATACAGGGGCACCTGAGTGGCTCAGTGGGTTAAAGCCTCTGCCTTCCGCTCGGGTCATAGTCCCGGGGTCCTGGGATCAAGCCCCACATCGGGCTCTCTGCTCTGCGGGGAGCCTGCTTCCTCCTCTCTCTCTCTGCCTGCCTCTCTGACTACTTGTGATCTGTGTCTGTCAAATAAATAAATAAAATCTTAAAAAAAAGAAGAAATCTCACATACAGAAAAATACACGGATAACAAGTAAATTTTACAAATTGACCATACTAGCATATCTAGTACTCTAGAACCCCTCATGGTCCTGGTCATTCCCCAGCTTGCAAAGGGTATCCACTATTCTTTTTTTTTTTTTTTTTGGCCTGAAATTATTTTATTATTATTATTGAAGTATGGTTGACATATAGCGTTTTATTAGTTTCAGGTGTACAACATATTGATTCAACAATTCTATACATTACTCACTGCTCACTGTAATAAATGTAGTTACTATCTGCCACCATACATTATATAATATTATTGGCGATATTGCCTATGTTGTGTTTTTCATCTCTATGGCTTGTTTTATAGCAGAAGTTTGTACTTCTTAATCCCCTTTATCTTTTTTAAAATTAACATATAATGTATTATTTGTTTCAGGGGTATAAGTCTGTGATTCATCAGTCTTACGCGACAAACAGCACTCACTACAACACATATCCTCCCCAGTGTCTATGCCCCAGCCACCCCTTGCTTCCACCCATTCCCCTCCAGCAACCTTCTGTTTTGTGAGATGAAGAGTCTCTTATGGTTTCTCTCCATAGTTAGTTGCGTCTTGTTTCATTTTTTCCTCTCTTTCCCAATGATCTTCTGCTTTGTTTCTCAAATTCCGCATATCAGTGAGATCGTATAATAATTGTCTTTCTCTGATTGACTTAATTCACTTAGCATAATAACCTCTAGTTCCATCCACATCGTTGCAAATGGCAAGATTTCTTTTTTTTTTTTTTTAAGATTTTATTTATTTATTTATTTGACAGAGAGATCACAAGTAGGCAGAGAGGCAGGCAGAGAGAGAGAGAGGGGGAAGCAGGCTCCCTGCCAAGCAGAGAGCCCGATGTGGGCCTTGATCCCTGGACTCTGGAATCATGACCCGAGCTGAAGGCAGAGGCTTTAACCCACTGAGCCACCCAGGCACCCCAAGATTCATTTTTGATGGCTGCATAATATTCCATTGTATGTAGATATATACCACGACTTTATCCGTTCATCTGTTGTTGGACATCTGGGCTCTTTCCATACTTTGACTATTGTAGACATTGCTGCTATAAACATTGGAGAGCAGGTGCCCTTTTGGATCACTACATTTGTTTTTTGGGGGTACATACCCAAGAGTGCAATTGCTGTGTCATAGGGCAGCTCTATTTACAGTTTTTTGAGGAACCTGCATACTGTTTTGCAGAGTGGCTGCACCAGCTTGCATTCCCACCAGCAGTGTAGGAGGGTTCCCACATCCTTGCCAACATCTGTCATTTCTTGACTTGCTAATTTTAGCCATTCTGACTGATGTGAGGTGGTATCTCATTGTGGTTTTGATTTGTACCTCTCTGATGCCAAGTGATGTCAAACACTTTTTCATGTTTCTGTTGGCCATCTGGATGTCTTCTTTGCAGAAATATCTGTTGATGTCTTCTGCCCATTGTTTGGATTATTTGTTCTTTGGGTGTTGAGTTTGATAAGTTCTTTTTCTTTTTTAAAGATTTTATTTATTTATTTGACACAGAGAGAGAGAGATCACAAGTAGGCAGAGCGGCAAGGAGAGGTGGGGAGGGGAGCAGGCTCCCTGCTGAGCAGAGAGCCCAGTGCAAGCCTTGATAGCAGGACCCTGGGATCATGACCTGAGCCAAAAGCAAAGGCTTAACCCACTGAGCCACCCAGGCGCCCTTGATAAATTCTTTATAGATTTTGGATACTAGCCCTTTATCTGATATGCCATTTATAAATATCTTCTCCATTCTGTCAGTTCTCTTTTGGTTTTGTTGACTGTTTCCTTTGCTGTGCAAGAGGTTTTTATCTTGATAAAGTCTTAGTAGTTCATTTTGCCTTTGTTTCCCTTGCCTTTGGAGATGTGTCTAGCAAGAAGTTGCTGTGGCTGAGTTGAAGAGGTTGCTGCCTATGTTCTCCTCAAGGATTATGATGGATTCCTGTCTCACATTGGGTCTTTCATCCATTTTGAGTTTATTTTTGTGTATGGTTTAAGGAAATGGTCCAGTTTCATTCTTTTGCATGTGGCTGTCCAAATTTATCAACACCATTTATTGAAGAGACTGTCTTCTTTCCATTGGATATTCTTCCCTGCTTTGTTGAAGATTAGTTGGCCGTAGAGTTGAGGGTCCATTTCTGAGTTCTCTGTTCTGTTCCATTGATCTACGTGTCTGTTTCTGTGCTAGTACTGTACTGTCTTAATGAGTACAGCTTTGTAATAGAGCTTAAAGTCCGGAATTGTGATGCCACCAGCTTTGGTTTTCTTTTTCAACATTCCTTTGGCTCTTAGGGGTCTTTTCTAGCTCCATACAAATTTTAGGATTATTTGTTCTAGTTCTGTAAAAAGTTGATGGTATTTTGATAGGAATTGTGTTGAATGTGTACATTGCTCTAGGTAGCATAGTCATTTTCACAATATTTGTTCTTCCAATCCATGAGCATGGAACATTTTTCCATTTCTTTATGTCTTCCTCAATTTCTTTCATGAATATTCTATAATTTTCTGAGTATAGACCCTTTGCCTCTTTGGTTAGATTTATTCCTAGGTGTCTTATGGTTTTGGGTACAATTGTAAATGCCATTGACTCCTTAATTTCTCTCTTCTGTCTCATTGTTGGTGTATAGAAATGCAACTGATTCCTGTGCACTGATTTTATATCCTGCCACACTGTTGAATTCCTGTATGAGTTCTAGCAGTTTTGTGGTGGCATGTTTTGGGTTTAAGGTATCATATCATCTGCAGAGAGTGAGAGTTTGATGACTTCTTTGCCAATTCGGATGCCTTTTATTTCTTTTTGTTGTCTGATTGCTGAGGCTAGGACTTCTAGTACTATGTTGAATAGCAGTGGAAATAGTGGACATCTCTGCCGTGTTCCCAGCCTTAGGGGAAAAGCTCTCAGTGTTTCCCCATTGAGAATGATATTCGCTGTGAGTTTTTCATAGATGGCTTTGATGACACTATGAGGTATGTACCCTCTATCCCTACACTCTGAAGAGTTTTGATCAAGAAACGATGCTGTACTTTGCCAAATGACTTTTCTGCATCTGTTGAGAGGATCATATGGTTCTTGTTTTTTCTTTTATTAATGTAATGTATATATGGTTCTTGTTTTTTCTTTTATTAATGTAATGAATTACATTGATTGATTTGTGGATGTTGAACCAACCTTGCAGCCCAGGAATAAATCCTATGTGGTTGAGGTGAATAATGTTCTGTTGGATCCTATTGGCCAGTATCTTGTTGAGAATTTTTACATGCATATTCATCAGGGATACTGGTCTTTTTGGTGGGGTCTTTCTCTGATTTTGGATAAAGGTAATGCTGGCTTCATAGAAGGAGTTTGTAAGTTTTCCTTCCATTTCTATTTTTTGGAACAGTTTCAGAAGACTAGGTATTAATTCTTCTTTAAATGTTTGGTAGAATTCCCTTGGGAAGCCATCCAGCCCTGGAGGCTTGTTTGTTGGTAGTCTTTTAATTACTGCTTCAATTTCCTTGTTTGTTATGGGTCTGTTCAGGTTTCTATTCCTTCCTATTTCAATTTGGTAGTTTATAGGTATCTAGGAATGCATCCATTTCTTCCAGATTGCCTAATTTGTTGGTATATAGTTGCTCATAATTTCTCATAATTGTTTGTACTTCTTCAGTTTTGGTTATAACCTCTCCTCTTTTTCATGATATTATTTAGGTCCTTTCTCTTTTCTATTTGAAAAGTCTGGCCAATTGTTTATCAATCATTAATTCTTTCAAAGAACCACCTCCTGAGTTGTGTTGATTTGTTCTACTGTTCTTTTGGTTTCTATTTCATTGATTTCTGTTCTGATCTTTATTATTTCTCTTCTCCTGCTTGGTTTAGGTTTTATTTGCTATTCTTCCTCTAGCTCCTTTAGGTGTAGGGTTAGGTTGTGTATTTGGGACCATTCTTGTTTCTTGAGAAAGGCTTGTAGTGCTGTATACTTCCTTCTTGGGACTGCCTTTGCTGTATCCCAAAAATTTTCAACAGTTGTGTTTTTGTTTTCATTTGTTTCCATGAATTTTTTAAATTCTTCTTTTAATTTCCTGGTTGACGCATTCATTCTTTAGTAGGATGCTCTTTAGTCTCCATGTATTTGAGTTCCTTCCAACTTTCCTTTTGTGATTGAGTTCCAGTTTCAAAGCATTATGGTCCGAAAATAGGCAGGGAATGATCCCAATCTTTTGGTACCAGTTGAGACCTTATTTGTGACCCAAGATGTGATCTATTCTATTCCATGTGCGCTAGAGAAGAATGTGTATTGTTTTGCTTTGGGATGGAATGTTCTGAATATATCTGTGAAGTCCATGTGATCCAGTGTGTCATTCAAAGGCCTTATTTCTTGTTGATCTTTTGCTTAGATGGTCTGTCCATTGCAGTAAGGGGGCTGTTAAAGTCCCCTGCTATTATTGTATTGTATTGTATATTGTTGATGTGTTTCTTTGATTTTGTTGTTAATTGGCTTATATAATTAGCTGCTCCCATGTTAAGGGCATAAATATTTACGATTGTTAGATCTTCTTGTTGGATAGACCCTTTAATTATAATATAGTGTTCTTCCTCATCTCTTATTACAGTCTTTGGTCTAAAATCTAATTTGTCTGATGTAAGGATTGCCACCCCAGCTTTCTTTGATGTCCATTAGCATGGTAAATGGTTTTCCACCCCCTCACTTTCAATCTGGAGGTGTCTTTGGGTCTAAAATGAGTATCTTGCAGACGGCATATTGATGGGTCTTTTTTTTTTTTTTAAATCTAATCTGATACCCTGGGTCTTTTGGTTGGGGGCATTTAGCCCATTTACATTCAGGGTAACTATTGAAAGGTATGAATTTGGTGCCATTGTTTTGCCTGTAAGATGACTATTATGTATATTGTCTCTATTCCTTTCTGGTCTGTGTTACTTTTTGCTCTCTCTTTGCTTAGAGGACTCCTTTCAGTATTTCTTGCAGGGCTCCATACGTCCTACCTTCCAGAAAGTGGTCGTTTTTCTATTCGTAGAGTTGCAGCTGTTCTTTTCTTTGATCTTGGGTTAAGTTAGCAGGTGTTCAGAATGGTTTCATAACTATCTAGCTGAATTCCTGGGACCAGAAGAAATTAAGGTCTCCTGCTCCTCTGCCATCATGGACTCTACTCCTCTTTTTAAAAATATATTATTTATTTAGGTAATCTCTACACCCAGCATAGAGCTTGAACTCACAGCTCCAAGATCAAGAGTCACATGCCCTTCCAACTGAGCCAGCTGGGTGCTCCATGGATATCCAATATTCTCCATTCTAACCATAGTCTATTTTTAAAGTAAATTTGTCAGTGAAGAAAGATAGAAGGATGGGTGATAGACTGAGAATTAGGGGTGGAGGGTATTGATTGTGTTGTGTTTATGATGGAAAGATTTTTATTGAATATAAATAAATCCAGTAACTTAACTTCTTTAGTCGCTGGCCAGTCACTGTTTATTTTTAAGTTTAGGACAATTTTCATTTCATGCTTTCAGATGTTTTTAAAAAGTATGTACATTTGAGTGTTTATACAAACCTAAGTTGAATAACTGTTCCCCAAGCATCTGCTTGTGGAATAGTGGTTTTCTAAATTTGGCTGATTGTGGGAATAGATTCTTGCCCCCCTCCCTTAGATTTACTGAATCAGATACCATGGGGAAATGTGTTGGGATCTCTGCTCCTAAAAAAAAAAAAGAACCTTCCCCAGGTGATTCTGAAACCTCTTCTGTATGCAGGCTTACAACGTCAGGCTTACATTTTGTCCAAAAGGAAACTGACATATATTTTAAATGAAAGGTCTAATAAGATCATAGTTCTTTAATTGAGGGAGAAAAAAAGTGTCACCCTTCTTGAAGGTGGGAGAGACTATATACTGGATTCTCCATAAAGTTTAAAAAGAAAGCAGGTTGTCAGGGTTTGAACCCTACCATTTATGAGCATGCTTGAGTAATTCTGAAAATGGCTTATTTAGCTCGAGATTTTTATTTGTCTTTAAGACAGTTTTACTGGGACACAATCAGAAAGTGATCACGGAGTTACAGAGTCTGGGACAGTGTTTATTTGCAAAACAAGGACAGGTTAGCCTTCTGGGTACCCATTATGAGCTGAGTGTTTATGACCTCACCAGATCCATATCTTGGCTAACTGTGTCCAAGATCTCCTTTGCTGCTGGAGCTGAAGGCTAAACTCAATCTCAAGCCCACGTGTTTTTTCTTTTTAATTTATTTTTTAAATTGTGACCTGAGCCTTTTTGAGTAAACTCATTAGCTTCCTGGAAACTCTGTAAGGGCAAGGACCATATCTCCCTATATGTTGTGGCATATTTTGCACTGTGCCTGACGTGGAGTAGGTGTACAACAAATTTATTTTTGCAATAAAATCATAGTTGACCTCTTCTAATTATTATATTGTTTGTAACCCTGCTTTCCCAGCCAGATTTGTTTTGCTCTCATCAGTCCTTGATGACCTTCACTGAAGAGAGTAAGAAGCAGAAATCCTTAAAGATGGTTGTGGTCTATGCCATTTATGGCACTTCTTGTTAGGCCCGTCCAACCACCTGCAAATCCTAGAGCTCAGTTTCTAATGTTGATGAAAACCCTTTATGGGTTATGTAAAAACAAATGTTGAAAGATGAAGAATCCAAATGTTTAAGTTGGAGAATATACCTTAATAAGGGAGAGTTTAAGATATGTTGCTGGGGAATAGAATCAGACAGAAAGAAAGAAGGATTAGCCACATGAGCCAGGAAACTTGCTGGTACTCCCCTGGAGGTTTGCAAGGCTAAGTGTCACCAACTTACCTTTGTCTGAGTCAGATTTTAGTTTTGCCTGTGACTGAGGTCTCTTGCAGCTGTATTTAAAACCTCAGACCAGTCACCACACTGAGGTCCTTAGTTTGAAATCACCACACTGGGGTCCTTACTTAGAGACCCCAACTGTCTGAGTTCCAGGGGAGGCATCTAGTACATTTCAAGGATACATTCCAGAGGATAGGCTGGATTTAAAGCAACAAAGCTGTTGAATCTAGTTATTCTGTACCTGTAGCTTAGAGCTCATTGAAGATGCAGTTCTTAACAGAGTGGGCTTGACTTTGGTCTATAACAAGCCAAACTTATCAAATCTGAACTAGAGCATGTCTAATCCGCTCTTGGAAGGTGCTTTTGTACCCATTTTCTGAGCCAAGCCATCTGTCCTGGGTAGAGAGTAAACCTCGCAAACAAAGATTCTCAAGTACTATCTCTTGGGACAGTAAGGCCGGGGGTATGCACAGCCTAGAGGTTCCAGCTTCTTATCAGAAAAGGTCCAGAAAAGGCCCCAGGAGGTGTTTTCAGTCTGGTTGTACCATAATGGGTCGAGACCCCTCCTGGAGAGAGGATGCCTCTGTGCTCTAGTCTCACACAAGGCAACCCAACAGAAGTGTCCGTTGGAGAAAAGATGATAAAGCCAGAGCTGAAGTGATTTAGTGATCCAGATCCTGGAAGTTGGTTAAATCTTTCTTCAAGTCCTCTCACTTCCAGATTAGTGGGGTTTTTTTCTTCCTGGAGGAGACAGGAGATTGAAAAATGTTCTTCTTTGACTCCTCTTTTGCTCTCTCACTTTCATGGGGTGATCTCTGCCCATTTAAATAGCCTTTCTCTTCTTAAATTCTGATATCAAATGGGTTGGCCTGAATACTCAGTATGAGCTCTCACAAGTTACGTTAAATACCTGGTAGGGGCCCCGCCTCCAGAACCCCCATTTGTGATAACACGTGGTCTGGCTGAGGCAGGATGCGGTAGTCACTCCCAAGAGGAGCCCCATTTGATGCCAAAAAGGAAAGGGAACCACCCAGGATGTTGGGTAGTGCACGAGCGTCAGGCTGGTCTGCCTGTGGACCTGGTACTGAGGCTCCTTGTGTGGGTTGCTGTTGCAAAGGTCAGTAGCACCTGGTTTGGTACCACGGTCAGATTCCTTAGGAATCCCCCCTGGCCTCCAGATTCCACTCATATTTCAGCATGGTCTTGGTGCAGTTTAGGCATGCATGGAATTTTTGAGATACGGTTTATGTACAGTGAGATGCACAGTTGTTAGGTTGTATAGATCTTACAGTTAAGAGTTTTAACACATGTAGATACGCCTTCTGTAACCCATACCCCAGTTGAGGCATGGATCATTTCTATCATCCCAGAAAGTTCCCTGCTGCCCTTTCTCAGTAAGTCCATCCCCTCCCCACGCTTCACTCTCCCTCCCCTAGGCATGACTTTTCTGATTTCTGTCACTGTGTGTTAGATCCAAGGCCCTGGATTTTTAAAGACATACCGATTTGCTTGAAGTGTGGATGGTGAGAGATGTCAGAAAACATTCTTTTGAGCCATGCCTGGGAGGGGTGCTACTGGCATCCAGTGGGTAGATGCCAAGGATGTCAGGAAGCATCCAGTGCTCAAGACAGCGCTCACATCAAACAGTGATCCAGGCCAAAGTGTTAATATTGCTGAGGTTGAGAAACCCTGAAGTAAATTATGTGCTCTTGGCAGAGAGAACTGTGGCCCTAGGGAGTGTTAATCTGTAGTTCTCCCAAGTCTTCTGGGGTGAGGGTTATTTTTTCCTGGTTGTTGTTGAGAGCCTTCGGGAAGCTGAAAGGGCAGCTGCAGGAGGAACCTTTCTTGGGTGCTCCCGCCCTCGAGGGCACAGTTCTTGCTGTGGGATGGGAGGGGCCATGGCTTTGGAGGGGGCGGAAGACTGACTGGAGAAGAGGGAGAAAACAACTTGAGCAATAAAGGACCAGGCTTTACTTAATATTGAAATTAGAGAAGTGGATGAAAGGGAAAAATAAAAGTAATCAAGAGTCCAATAAAATGTTACATTTAAAAAGTGAGTAAATTGAGGTTAAAAAGATCAAAGGGAGTAAAAATAATCACTGAGAACAGAAGAAGTAGAAATCTGCATTAAAACAACAGAAGGCTACAAGGTGAAAAACAAAATATGTGAGAAATAGATTGGGTTAAGGATTGAAAGCAGGAATTGAGAATTAAAAAGGTCAGCATAAGGCATTATGTCAAAGAAGGATGAACGTAAGGGCGCCCGGGTGGCTCAGTCAGTTAAGCGTCTGTCTTTGGCTCAGGTTGAGATCCCGGAGTCCTGGAATCTAGCCTGGCATCGGGCTCCCTGCTCGGCAGTGAATCTGTTTCTCTCTGCCCCTCTGCCTGTTTGTGTGCTCTCTCTCTCTTGCTCTCTCTCTCTCTCTCTTCCTCTCTTCTCTCTCAAATAAATAAAACCTTTAAAAAAGAATGATGAAGTAGAGGACAGTATGAACCCCAAATGCGTGGGGGCTGCGGTGCTGGATGGGGAGTGGGAAAGGGTGAGGCACCAGCTCTTGGGATCAAAGTCCAGAGTAAGGCTAGCTGGCTCAGGGGGAAAGTCCCCAGTTCAAGGTAGTGTTGTCGGTAGGTTGTGGACAGACCTAGGGGGCAGAGAGCACTGAGTTGGCACCTCCAGATACCAGCAGCCTAATAGGCCTCTCTCCTGGGGTGCCAGGAGGGACCACATGGACTGTCAGCAGTAGCTGGTTAAGCTTTACTCTGTAAACAAAAGAAATTTGTAGCAATATTGCCTTGAAATTAAGTCCTTTCAAGGTGAACATTACTATTTCAGGTTATGTTAATTATTTTTAAATCAGTTAAAGTCATAGCCACTCGTCTAAATAGCCTCCAGCTCTTTATTTGCTTCCGAAGTAGGAATTTCTTTTTTTGTGTGTAACCCCAGGCGCACATTTCAACAGACATTTTGTTATGTTTTATTTAGCACGGTATGTTTTGTGAGTATTGTGGAATAGCCTAGTCTTTCACAATAGCCTAGTCTTGCAGATCTCAGTAATGTGATTTCCATGATGCTGAAGCATGCCTACAGAGTTAGAACAGGTCAGCCACTCATTTATTTTCCACCTCTCCTCCATCCAACCATGCGGGCAGTGAACAGTTACTGCTGCACATTTCTTTTGTGCTAGGCACAGGCAGGGGCAGTAGGGAGACAGAGTAAGACATGGCAGTGTCGCGAAAGGTCTTCCAATCTGTTAGGGAGAACTTGATAGACGTAAATAAATGGATAAATAAGAAAAGAAAAGAAAAATGCAGTATAACTCCCTGCTCTGAGGCAGCTGTACAGCAAGACAAAGCAAGGATAGGACATTCCAGGTAGAGGAAGCAGCATAGGTAAACCCAGGAAGCCGGGCAACAGCAGGGGAGAAATCTAGGGAGTTGGTGTGTTGTGGGGAAGGCAGACGCCAGGTGAAAGAAGGTGGTTGCGGTCGCATCATAATGGGCCTCGCTTGGCTGGCAGAAAAGTCCGCATAAAAGATAATAAATAAGGAAGGATCTCAAACTAAGGCTAGAAGATAATCAATTTGCAGTATGGAAAGATCATTCTTTTACATTGTAGTGGTTCGAGTCATCAGAGGGCCAGGTGAGCTGTTAGAATGCTGCTGGAAACAATCCAAGAAAGAAAAGAGGGCTCAAGGGAAGATTGTAGAGCAGGAGATCAAGTGGAGAGAGTGAGCGGAGGTTGCTGAACAGTCAGAGTTAACAGGACTTGCTGACTGCTAGGCCGGGGTGGTGTGAACGCGACCTCAGAGTTTCTGACCGGGTTGCCTGGTTGGGTAGTGGCACCACACCTGCGAGCAAGTAGAGGAAGAAGGGACAGGTCTGGGGTCGAGATGCTAGCTGGTCATGTGCCGCGTAAGGTAAGGGGTTACGATAGGAAATAAAGGCTTCTGGGGGCACCTGGGTGGCTCAGGGGGTTAAACCTCTGCCTTCGGCTCAGGTCATGATCCCAGGATCCTGGGATCCAGCCCCACATCGGGCTCTCTGCTCAGCAGGGAGCCTCTTTCCCCCTCCCCCTCTGCCTGCCTCTTTGCCTACTTGTGATCTCTTTCTCTCTCTGTCAAATAAATAAATAAATAATCTAAAAAAAAAAAAAGAAAAAGAAAAGAAAGCCTTCTGACTTGATTCTATAGCACACATCCACCCATCAGGCCAAGTGTGGACTTGGAGGCACAAGACAAGATCACGATGAGTTGATTTTGGACATGGCTTGCAAAAAAATACAAATGTCCAGGAGTCATTGGATAAGTGAGTCGGGAGCTCTGGGCTGGGACTACATTCGCGTTGCAGCCCTGGGTGTGAGTGACCCAGTGAGGGTGGGCCAGGCACGAAAAGATACTGAGCTGGGGAACTTAGTTTGGAGGAGACCAGCTCTGAATGGGAATGGAAAGAGAAAGCTTGTGAAAATTTGGTTATTAGAATTACGGAAATAATCTTCACTCTCTTCAGTGAATCACTAGTTGAGATCATTTTGAAACCTCTTCCACTGTTGGTGGCGGGGGGGTGTTTGTATGTGTGTGAGAGAGATCGAGACTCTTACAGTTTTAAAATCATTCCATAACATTTCTCTGTTATTTTTAAAAGCATGCACACGTCTCTGTGTACGTATCTTTTACTTCACTTAACCGGCTAAGTAGAAAAACTTAGGAACTACTGTCTTGGAAATTAAGGTGAAGGTGACCTGAAATTTTAAGTTTGTGAGTACATGTTTCTTCAAGTTTCCATAAAATTTCAGGAACACATCTGTTTCTCATAAAGCGCAGTAAGCCTTCTAGGGCAGAAGTCGCTGAAGTTATAAATGTGCTCACATTATGCACGTTCAGTTTATTGCATCGAAGAAGGCTTTAAGATTGCTTCTGTGTTTCAGGTAATCCAGAGGGCTGTGGGGCCGGCCAGCCTGAGTCTGCTAACCTTCAAAGTCTATGCGTCACCTAAAAAGGACTCACCTCACAAAGCTTCTGTGAAGGTTAATGAGGTAACATGCCGTTCATGTTGTATATTTTGAACATCTGCTTTAGTTACTATACGAAGTCTACAAATTGTACATCAGGAGATAGGACAGTTTAGAAGACACTTCCAAGTAGAAAGTGGATTTCCCTACAGTTTTTCTTCATGGGAAGCTACTAAAGGGTAGCTTTTTCAACAAACTTTAATGAATGATAGTTAGCTAAGGGCATAATTAAGGAATATTTCCTAGAATTTTTTTTGTGGGGAATCTGCTTGTCACTTCTAAGTGACCCGCCTCATCCAAGACTGCTTTCTTTTTCAGTGTGGTTTTTTTTTTTTTTTGAAGATTTTATTTATTTTACAGAGCGAGCACAAACCCGGGGAGTGGCAGGCAGAGGGAGAGGGAGAAGTGGGCTCCTGGCTGAGCAGGGAGCCCAATGCAGGGCTCTGTCCCAGGACCCTGGGATCATGACTTGAGCCAAAGGCAGACACTTGACCAACTGAGCCACCTAGGCACCCCTCCAAGACTGCTTTTAAGCCAGGAAAACATTTGCATTTTTCCCTCTCTAAGAAATTAAAGATCTGGGTTCATTCTTCTTGGGCACATTAGAGGCTCATAAGTAGATGCTTAATAAATACTAAATAAATAAAAGAAGAAATCTTCTTTCCATTGTTTACATTCTTTTTTGTATATACTTCCCACCGATTATTTTGGATATTTGCTCTCTGTTGATTTTAGAGTAAAATGATGTAAAGATCTGCCTTCAGTCATGAACCAGGTTATTTGAATGGTGTTTTCAAAAAGCTAATTAATTTATCTTTTGTCCTTTATACTCTTTCTCAGGCCTTGGGACTGTGGTGTTTTTTGAGGGTGAAGAAGTAGCCAGTAATGACTATGAGCAGTTTTTCCTCTGGGTAGGGAACAAACTTGCTCTCCTGCTTGGATTAGCACCAGACTGATCATTTGAACTCAGTTTGTTTTTTTTTTTACATCTCCTCCCCACTTTAGAGTAATAGAATCCTTTTCCCATACAGTATGTAAGGTGAAATACCAAATGCCAGGATAGAAAATGGATAAGGGGGTGTGTGTTGCTTTGTCTGCTACCACTGGAGTGGGAGGAGGAGAGGGCGCTTGATAGTCCTGTCTTCTTGGCCTTGTTCTTACTGATAAATCAGGTTCAAAGATCCTCTGCAGTAAGTTTCGGGGGGGATGAAACCCTTAGAGTCACAGCAGTTCATGAATTATTAGAAAGAGTGATGCTTAACAGTTTGATGATTGATGACATTATCTCGTGACTGTTTGTGCTTTTTAATTTCTTTTTGTTTTGTTTTTTTCATGTATGCAGCTTTCACTCTACTCCGTTCCCGAGGGTCAGTCTAAATATGTGGAAGAGCCAAGGACCCCACTTGAGGAAAGCATTTCACATCTCCGACATTATTGCGAGCCGTATACAAGTTGGTGTCAGGTACAGCTGTTCTGAAAGTGGAGTGACACATTTCTGTTTGGAGTCCAGAGTGAAAAGTCTCTATTGGCTGCATGTTTTCAGAAAAAGGCACAACAGAGGTCTCCAACTTCAGAGGACCTGACTTAACGGTGTTCATCAGTGCCCTCTCTGAGGGGAGTCGAGAGCCCTAGCTTCCTGGTGGTGGCTTTTGCCATCGCTGCAGGGAGAATGGCCCTCCTGCCAGGCAGCGTGTGGCACCTTGACTGGAGAGTGGACTGGTCACTATCTTGTTGGTCGCAGCTAGGAAGCCATCATTGCCTCCCAGGGGAGGATATGGGGCTGGAACTCTAGTAGAAGGAAGAGGATATAATGTAAGCATTTATATAAAAATTGGGAAGTTTTTCTCCCCCTCTAGAAAGTGTACACAGCAGAGCCATTGTAACAGGAATGGCTACAGAACATTCTGAATGCTCTAATAGGTGACCAAAGAGCTACATACGCAGATGGGCTTCTCTCCCCGCTCAGGTTTTAGATCAGCCTCTTGTGATTATGTTCATGGAAGCATTTCTGCAATTTTTAACATCTGAAATGGAAGATTACAATCTACAGAATGCTCTTGTGGGCTTTGATCTATCAAGTGTTTGCCATACTTGGTCTGGACTTTGAAAATTGATAGCAGATTAGTACAAAGTATGTAGATGTGTGTGATATGGTCTAGCTCTACTTTGCTCGAGATTTACAGACAGAATTTTCATCCAGAGCTTGTCTTAATGTTTTCATTTCCACTCTCTCTGCCAGTGCTGAACTTCTTTTTTATCAATTTAGAAGAAAACAGTAAGCATAGACTCTGTCAGCAATATAAATTAGGCCAGTATACATAAGTATCATAACCATATTATTGAGTTATGAATATCTAAAGACTTACATAATGTGTTGTAAAAAGCTTAGACTTTATTCTCTTGTACTAGAAGATTTTTTAAGCCATCTGCTGATTAAGATAAGGTCCACAAATTTGTGCAAATATTTTTCTATCATGTAGGCATTGACTGAGGTTATTTTGTACGCTTTTTTTTTTTGGTTATAAAAGTACTTTGTCTCTTAACCTTTCAACCTCAGATTGCTTTTTGTTTTTTACTTTTTCATCTGTGCATGATGCTCAGTGTAGCAAAATACCTCTCTAAATGACAGAATAATTATCAACATGTTTATTTGTACTGCTTCTAAATAAAAAAGCCATTTTATGATTACAATGGCTTTATTTTTCTTCAGGATGATGCCTTCTTCAATAGAAATATTTCTAATTCCTGGCTCCTTTTTCAGGCCAGTGATTTCTAGCCCCTTTCTTTAAGAATTAATTTAATTTTTCTTTATAGTGAGAAGATTATGCTAGCAAAAGAAATAGGTCATCACTGTAGCCATTTATATGTAGTTTTTCTTTTTTTATGGGCATAAAATACCAATAATGAATTTTAATGAAGCAGTATTCAGTTTTTAAATTTTTTTTATGTCCTCCCCTAAATTCAGTATTTATTGTTTAAGGGCATTTAATAGTATTAGGATAACTTGTTCTGACTTCGACCAAATTAAACAAAACAACTCCTTTTCCAAGTGGCAACTGCTTCTGATACCTTCTGATGCCCATATGTCTCTTTTTCTAACTTTTTTTTAGACTTCTTTTTTAAAAGATTTTATTTATTTATGCGAGAGATAGCGAGAGCGAGCGCATGATTGGAAGGGGGCAGAGGGAGAGGGAGAAGCAGGCTTCCCGCTGAACAGGGATCCCCACACAGGACTTGATCCCGGGATTATGACCTGAGTTGAAGGCAGATGCTTAACTGACTGAGCCACCCAGGTGCCCCGTTGTAGACTTCTTGAGGTGGAATACGTTCTAGCTAGTCCATTGTTTTCTTTAGGTTATATGATGTTCATGTACAAAGCCATTTTATTTTTGTTGTTGTTAAGAGAATGTTAGTACTTCATTTGTTCCAGGATTAGGCTAAGTGTCTCTCAAAACTTGGATATAGACTCCTTTGTCCCATTCAAGATGGTCATTCCTGCTTCAGAAGGGCAGTTTTTAGATACAGACTCTAAAATCATGACATATCAGGAAATAGACTTAATATGAAAGAGATTGCGTCTCACAGGGAGAGGATTGCCACTTCAGTTATCAAGGAGATTGATTTTTGTCCATTCTCTTGAATTTAACAGAAAAAAAAAGGCTGGGTTGTTGAAATCACTCTGCTTGGAATGTTTGCTTCCTGTGACAATACTAAACTGCTCTGCTGAGCAATTTGCAGTGAAGGGGAAATTACACAAGAGAAAAAGAACACAGAAAAACCCAGATAGACAATATATCCCTTTGTCCAAAAAGTGTTAATAACATGATAATTTATACGGTAAAGACAAATATATTTCTTGTTACTTTCTAATCAGCCTATCCTTCTCATTCATTTTCTTTTCACCTTTTTAGGAAACGTACTCCCAAACTAAGCCCAAGATGCAGAGCTTGGTTCAATGGGGGTTAGGTAAGTTGATCTTTAATTGGGCATAATCAGTTTCTTCATTAACATTGGATTCTTTAACCAGGATACCGTGGATGGGATCCAGGAGATCTGGGAATTCCTTGAAATTGAATGCAGAATATTAGAACTATGTGGATTTTTCTGGAAAGAAGTTCTCTTGTATTCATCAGATTTCAGAGTACTAGTGTCCCCCAACATTTGGGAAGTCTGTTCAAGATCATTGGGATTGCTGGGCTAACAAGTTCAGATACACTGGATGTTTTTTCCTAAAATCTAATTCCAGGTGCAGTGTCATCGACTGACACAAACCCCCACTAACTCATCAGTAGGTTTTCGGAATCAGGATAGCTTAACTGTATGGCTGTTAATACACGTTACAGAAATTTAGAGGCTGGAAGAAACTGGGCTGATGTGCCTAGGAAAGGCCTTACTGCATGGAGTAGTGTTCTTAGATTTTTCTCATTGGGTTTTTATTGTCCTTGATTGTTTTCCATATCCACTTATCCTATACACTCGTAAGCTGGGTTCACAGTCTATATTCTGACTCATCTCCTTCAGACACTGGTGAATTAATGGACATTGAGCATGTTTCATTCCCTTTGCTGGGCATCTCAGCAAAGAAAAACTCCTATTTTTACAAGCGTTTGCTTCCATGACTGAATAAAACAAACACGAATATAGTTTATTTCCTTCCAGAGATCATCAGGTATTGATGGGCTGATACAGGATATTAACACCCGTGAATAATATGTATGTTAATAAGTAACATCTTCGTTTTATTAATTTCATCAGCACTTACTTAGTTTTTATTACATGCCAGGAACTAGTCTGAGTGCTTTAAAATATTAATTTATGTATAATCTTCATAACCCTGATAGATAGGTGCTTTTATTACCTTCATGTTTTAATCTGAGGAAACTCAAGAACTCCGGATCTCTTGTCATGAAGGGCTTTGCATTGTTACCTCTCACTTCCCGTCGATTCACAGCAATAGGCATTATTAGCAACCTAAGTCTTGTTTGTCTTCTCTTGGACTGGTTACTGCAAAAGCTCTTAAGAAACATTCCATTATGAGTGGCGCAGTTGTCTGCGGTCCGCCCATTTCCCGGCAGTCCTAGCCTTGACACCGTACCAGGAGCCGGGCCGGGGCTTCACTGCAGCCTTTTAGCGTACCTTCTTTCCCATTTCTCTGTGATTTACCCACTTCAGCTCAGCTCACCAAGGCCAGTTGGGTGACCTCCTATCAAGTGTTCTGTGTGCACGTCTCGAATTGAAAACACTGCGCCGGTAGGCAAAAATAAAGGGAAGTAGAAAATTGCTTCAGATGACCCAGACAAAGAGTTGGAAAGGGAAAACTAAGTTAAAGGCAGAATAAGTCAAAGGCCAGCCAGGAATTCGTGTAAACACCGCAAGCCCTATAGTAGTGTTTAAAATGATCACCATATTTCCCAAACAGCCAGGAAAAGGAAAACTAGCCTGTGTCTCTTCTTTTCTGGGGGAGAGAATTACCGAGCATTCCAGTCAGTTCGGTTCCGCCGACATTTGTGAAGTCAGCCTCATGGCAGGCATGGACAGTCACAGCTGATTCAGATAACGGTCACGACCACTGAGGGCCATGTAATACATTTTCAACAGTAGCGCAAATCCAGAGAAAGTCACAGGCCACTTTTTTTTCTTTTTCTTTTTCTTTTTTTAAAGATTTTATTTATTATTTATGTGTCAGACAGAGATCACAAGTAGGCAGAGAGGCAGGCAGGGAGAGAGGGGGAAGCAGGCTCCCTGCTGAGCAGAGAGCCTGATGTGGGGCTCGATCCCAGGACCCTGGGATCATGACCTGAGCCAAAAGCAGAGGCTTTAACCCACTGAGCCACCCAGGTGCCCCTCACAGGCCACTTTTGAAGGTACAGAGGAAGGAGATGAGTTTAATAGGGTTTGCAGGGCGGGGAAAAGTCAGGGAAGGATTTCTGAGTTGAATCTTAGAATAGAGTCAGCCACACCAAGACATGGGGGTGGAACTTAGGCATCATTCCACACGGAGGGCACAGCATGATCAGGGCTTGGAGGAGTGACTTGGTGTTTCCTGAGCCGGAAACTGGAAGCACATAGGGAGTGCTGAAGATGGGGTCGAGACAGACATGAAGGGTTTTGAAGTTTACAGCCTCTCTGAAACCCATTTTTAATTCATTTGGTATCCGTCAGCACCTAGCAGTGCTTTCGGTAAACAGCTGTTGGATGAACATCGACTGTTTCCGCTGAGGGAGAATAACATAGAAGTCCAACCAGTGAACCATTCAGGAGCATATGTTCTCCTTGAGGAGGCATACAATACACCCGTGAGTAATTACACACAGCGCGCTCTATAGGATTGCATACCAAATGATGGTACCGAGAATAAATATGATGGGACTTTAGTGGAGAGAGAGGCGTGGGCTGAGGAGTCTAGGAAAGGTTTTTCCGAGAGGGTTAGGAATGCAGATGGCTCTTACTTGGTGGGATTGGCTCAGTGGATGGGAGAGGAGTCATCATTCCGATGAGGTCATAAGGCATGCTCAGGCAGGGTACCTAGGCTCACGTGCTGCATTTCTTTGTGTTTATCTCTCACCAGTGACTATTTCCCTCAAATATGTGCACTAAAAGTTTCCTACGTTGTCCAGATTGATTCTCTTCTTGATTTCAAATCATGAATTCAGATGGCAAAGGATACGTTTTTCCCCAAGCCTCATGTATTTGGTTCCTGAGTTTCAGAGAGCAAGCAGCAGAGCTTCAGGATAGCGGCAGATCTCTCCAAATCTATTCCATCTCTGTGTCTGGAAACAAGGAATCCCTATATTGGTATTTCTCCCCCTGTGCATAGTTAACTCAGATCTGTTGCATTCAGCAGTATGAAGGTGGTCTAACATGACTTTCCTGTCAGTAGGTCATCAAACCAGAAGTGTTTGAAAATTGGCTACTTGCTATGTGAATAATAAAGCATATTTATCTATCACCTAAAAAGAATGTGTTTAAAAAAAAGCATATTAGCATAAAGCAAAGAACACAGTATTTGAGAAGTGTTTGATACTATATGTACTAGTTATGTGTAAGATTTTTTTTTTGGTTTGTTTCTTAATGGGCAATTTATAGAACAGTTTCCTGGTCTGATTCTGTTGTAGGCAGCTATGACTATCTCCAAAATGCACCTCCTGGATTTTTTCCAAGACTTGGTGTTATCGGTTTTGCTGGCATTGTTGGACTTCTTTTGGCTAGAGGTAGGTGCACTTTTATGGGGTTTTTTAAAACCACTCATAAGGAAGAGATAAGATAGATACTCGGTTCTTTCTTTTTATTTGCCAGTTGTCAGAATAATGAGTTGGTTCCTAACATATGACTTTCTTAATATATAATTGATAAGGTTGTTTTCTCCAGTGTGTTTGATTTTAGACATACATAGAAATTATAAAAATATGAAATGGAAGAAATTATATACCCCTGGTTGAAAGGATAATATAGTTATGTCCTTTATAGGCACATTTACTTGATCAAATTTCCATCTTTCTTTGTTACAGAAAGAGTGAGTTTTTGTTAACCACAAGTCTGTTACACCTGAGACTCTGTTTCTATTGTTTTTCACTATTGAAATCAGGCTATTAATCACAGTAAATAGAACAGTGATTTTGTAGGGATTTTATGAATTTCTTGATGTGTCTGTCATAGCTTCAGTTACCAGTGATGATACAAAAAATTTGAAAACACTTAAAAGCTAATAAATGTCACCTGAAATGTGTTACTACACTATACTGCTGGATTCCAAACATTCACAGGAAATAAAGGATGACAAGGTACTTCACTATAATGAGATCAGTTTGTTATAAACTACTGACAAAAATTCCTAAAATGTTGAGTTTATGAACCCTGCAATCAGACCGTCATAAAAGATTAACTATTGTGACTCCTTCGGTACCCATTCCTCCAATTTTAAAAAGCTTTTTCTGTACATGCCTTATCTATTATTTTAGTCTGGAGGCAGGTGGCACTGGTGCCCCTCCCTCAGCCTGTAGAACAAACTCCTATCATAGTTTCTGTGCCCTCCTCCCATCCTGTGCAGAATATATAAGAATTAAAGTTAGAGTTCATTTTTACTAACCAGCTGCGAAAGAGTTGAAGCAACTACCCGCCCCCCCCACCGCGAACATTTCCCCCTCCTTTCTGTAAAGCTGTCCAAAAAAGCATTCCTGTGTTACTTAGATAGCGTTTGAAATGTATAAAGATCTCAGGGCCAGGCTGTTGGAATCTTGGCTACTGCTAGGGAGCCAGGAATGTGGAATCAAGTGAGATTAGCTCTCCCCAGCCCCCGCTGCCTCCATGGTGAGAGCATGGCCCTAAAGCATGATTCCTGTGCTGTGCTGTCTAGTGTTTATCCCCCTGCACGACCACTGGGTTAACATCCTAAGGAGAACTGGGGACTGTGCTCTCCCGGGCAAAACAGCAGCAGCAGGACACACACTCCTGCGGGTTCTAGTCCTCCATTTTTGCTTGCTGGTTTATCTTTTCCTCTCTCCTTTTCCTTTTCCCAGGAGGGCTCAGTAGCATTAAAATAATGTAAAACCCCAATTCTTTTTCAAGAAAGAACACATGGGGGCACCTGGTTGGCTCAGTCGGTTAAGCCTCCAGCTCTTGGTTTCCCCTCAGGTCCTGGTCTCCTGGGTTGTGAGATCAAGGCCTGCGTCAGGCTCCGTGCTCAGTGGGAGTCTGTTTGGATATTCCCTCCCTCTGCCCTTCTCCTCCTTGCTCTCACGCGCTTTCTCTGTCTCTGAAATAAATATATAAATCTTAAAAAAAACTGTATGGGCACACACACATTCGTGCACAAATATTCAATAACGGGTCTTTTCCTCAGGGCTGGGGTAGAAAGGCGTGCAGTGAACAATGTCAGGTGATCACTGAATAAGATGGGCGGGACGGCGAGCATATCTAGTGGGGGTCTGGAGGGCTTTGCACCCCCCTCCAGGCACAGAGTTTCTTTTCTTTTCTTTTTTTTCTTTTTTTTTTGGTTTAACGTCTACAAATTTTTATTTTTTAATAAAAATTGTATGTTTTTAAGGTGTATGACATGATGTTTTGATATATATATATGTATACATATGCATAGTGAAATGAATACTCTGGTCAAGCTATTTAACATGCCTTCTATCATAGTTACCTTATTATTATTTTTTTTTTTTTTAGATGAAAGCACCAATAATCTCTCTTAGTAAGTCTCCAGGACTCAATATTGTTAGCCATGGCCATCATGCTCTACATCACTCTCTAGACTTACTCATTCTGCATAACTGCGACTTTGTACCCTGTAACCAGCATCTCTCCATCTCCACCCCACCTCTTCCGGTAGCCACACTTCTACTGTCTGCTTCTATGCATTTGACTCTTTTAGATTCCAGATTTTCAGTGAGATTGTGCGGGTTTTTTGGGGCTTATTTCACATAGTATATAATGTCCTCTGCGTTCATCCATGTTATTACAGCTGGCAGGGTCTCCTTTTTCAAAGCCGAATAATATTCCATTCATATAGGTATCACAATTTCTTTACTTCCTCATCCCTTGACGTTTAGGTTGTTTCCATGTCTTGGCTCTTGTGACTAATGCTGCAGTGAACACGGACGTGCTGGTATCTGTTTGAGATACTGGCTTCATTTCCTTTGGGTATATACCCAGAAGAGGGATTGCTGGGTCGTAAGGTAGAGTTTCTTGAGCATAAATGCTAAGGTAGTGCTCCTCATTTGATGAGAATGGCCATGACTGGTGGTGACAAGAGACACTTCTCTAGGAGGTGAGTGGGTGATCATTCTGAGGATGTGGACTTAGCCAGGTCACTCAAGGGTAGCAGGTGGTCGTTGCCCACTATCATTGGCTTCTGGTGGCTCCTCCCCCACATCCTTCCTCAAGTTTTGGAGCCCCCAGCTCATTGAGTGAACCATTAGGAGCTGGAGGCCCAAGAGCTGCTGCTTACCAGTTTTTTGCGAATGACCCAGAAATGGCTGGTTGTCAGGTATGCTATCCTTTACTTGGTCCTCACCTATATGAGCTCCAAGTGTATAGGTGGGACCCCAGGGATAAAAACATTGTGTTCTAGAATAATTGTATCCTTTCAATCAAGGCAGTAAGACAAGAAGAGAAACATGAATTTATTACGAGTCTAGATGATAACATTTGTTTTGTCCCCTATGGCCCTAGTTCCATCTTTGGAGATATGTCTGTTTAGAGTTTAAAACCAGTAAACAGCACTTAGGTTATTCTGTGTGTTACTAACATACATTGCCCTAGCGTCTATCCATGGCCCACGTGAAGAGCCCTGCGCCTCTTGGCAGACACTCTCTAGGTCCAATTTCATTTCTAGAGGCGTCTCCTGTTCCACCCTCTATTGGTTTTCTGAACCTTATTCTCAGGCTTCTCTGGTTCTCCGTGCTGCTCCCTCTCCTGCCATTCCCCTTTGCCCAGGGCTCTACGTGTACCTGCGGCACAAGGGTGTAAGAGCAGCTGTCTTCAGGAATCTTAAACAGGCCAGCTTCAGTCAGTCGTCGCTGACAAAATCCAAAGTCAGAGAGGTGAGTGGTGTTGAAACAAGAAAGGAATTTATTTCAGTGAGGCCAACACCCAGAAGACAGTGGACTAGCGTCTCAGAGACTATCTCCAAAGTGCCGAAAATGCTTCCAGGTTTATGTAAGGGCAATGTGGGGCAAAGGTAAGTGCAGGTAGTCAGTGGAGGTCAAGTCCATCGTTGTCTTGGAGTCAGTCACGTGGGGTTCCTACTGGCTCAGGGCAGTCCTTACTAATCGAGGGAGGGGGTAGGTTTGGTTCCCACCAGGGGACGTTTTGCACACAGGGTCTTTTGCCCGAGTTAAAAGAGAAGCTGGAAAGGGAGATTTCAGCATTTAGAAAGTGCAGACTGAGGGGTGCCTACTGGCTCATTCGTTAGAGCAGGCGACTCTTAATCTCACGGTTGTAGTTCAAGCCGCATGTTGGGTGTAGAGATTACTTAAAAATAAAATCTTAAAAATTTTTCAAAAAGTGCAGACTGAGATAAAAATGGAGGTAGTTAATCTTTCATATACCCCCTTGCGGTCTGGACTAAGACTCAGCTCTGTGGTGGTCTTGGGACATGGCTCCATTGCCCTCCTGGGTCTGTCCTCCTTTTGGGGGGTTCCATGTCCTCTTTTCCTTGGTTTGCTCTGCCATGTTCTTGAACTACATGCTCGAGTAACTTTCAAAAAAGCCCATGTTGGGCTTTAACCCACTGAGCCACCCAGGTGCCCCAGTCTTCAGTGTTCTGAACTTCCAGGGTGGTGTGGCTGCCTGTAGATGCCTTATTCCTAGTTGGGCATTTTGGTGGCTTGCAACCTTCAGCTGTAGGGATGTAATCTGGTTTGTATTTCTTTGAAAATTTACTCTCGGGGCACCTGGGTGGCTCCATCGTTAAGCATCTGCCCTTAGGCTCAGGTCATGAACCCAAGGTCCTGGGTTCGAGCCCCGTATCGGGCTCCCTGCACAGCAGGAAGCCTGCTTCTCCCTCTCCCACTCCCCCTGCTTATGTTCCTGCTCTTGCTGTCTCTCTCTCTCTGTCAAATAAATAAAATCTTTAATAAAAAAAAGAAAATTTACTCTCATTCTTTCTCCTTTCTGAATTAGCAATGAAGCTGTTTAAGTGACCCTGTATGTCTCTTTTATTTTCTTGCTCATTTTATTCCTTTTGATTTGATTGTTTTTACTTTTGTCATTTCTAAGTAGCTCTTTCTTGTTCTTTGATTATCTCCTTTTCATGGAACCTTTTTTTCTTTTAATGTAGTAGCTGAATTCAACCATACTTAATAACAGGTGTATTTTTGTTTTTAAGTTTTTTTGTTGCCCGAAGGGTCATTTTTTTCCTTTCTTGCTTGTCTCAGTCTCACCTTTTATGCTGCAGGCCTTCCTCAAATGACTAGTGATTATTGGTTATACAGTCAAGTAGAAGAGCAAGGCGATTGAAATGCTAATAAGAATTTTTTGTGCATAGATGGGGCTTACTGGCCAGTAGGTTCTACCTCAGGATGAGCTGAAAGGGAACTGACTTTATACGGAGGGTGCCTATACCTGAGGCCATTTCGGGGAAAACTCTGCTCTTGGGTACAACACTCACATGCACACACACACTGGCTGTCTTGGTTCTCAGCAGAAAATTTATGGCATTTCTTTTTCTTTCTTTTTTTTTTTTTTTAAAGATTTTATTTATTTATTTATTTGCCAGAGACAGAGGGTGAGAGAGCGAGCACAGGCAGACAAAGAGGCAGGCAGAGGCAGAGGGAGAAGCAGGCTCCCTGCCGAGCAAGGAGCCCGATGTGGGACTCGATCCCAGGACCCTGGGATCATGACCTGAGCCGAAGGCAGCTGCTTAACCAACTGAGCCACCCAGGCGTCCCTATGGCATTTCTTTAGAGATACTTTTTTTTTTTTTTTTTAAAGTAGGCTCTGTACCCAGCATGGAGCCTAATGCAGGACTTAAACTCACCCTGAGATCAAGACCTGAGCTGAGCTCAAGAGTCAGATGCTTAACTGACTGAGCCCCCGGAGCGCCCCTCTTTAGAGATACTTCTCCCCCTTTGTAAAAGTTTGGCTGGACAGACTGCCTGGCCACAGATAGTTTTGCACCAAGATGGCACGGAGGAAGGAGAGAATCACCCCTAGGCTCCGCACAGGGCTTGCATTTGTGTCCGTCCGTAGCCCCCACATCCCCCCGCCTCCCTCCCTCTTGATCCTTGGCTGCCCTCGTCGCCCACAGTACCTGCCGGCTCTGGGCTGCCGAGGACCTGCTGCTTCGTCCTCGGGACGTCATAGCTGTGTGTCCTCTTGCCTCTGTCCACTCTGTTTTCTGTAAGTTGGATGACACTTCTTCTTTCCCAGTGGCCCCTCCACCCATTTCCTCTTCACTGCGGGTTTATTACCTGTTTTTTATTCTTTTACTGTTATTTTCATGGAGTATTAGAAAGGAGAGGAGAGCAAGGCTTGTGTTGAGTCCTTAAATAGGAAATCAGTTTACTATAAAAAAACATAAACCGTGGAGACCAAAGTGCCATGTGCTTCTTTTCAGAACGTTCTTTATTTTTGCTCCCTTAGAAGTGGTGGTTCTCTTGCAAACATTGTGCTGATGAAAGAAACCAGTCACAAAGGACTACATACTGTATAACTGCATGTATATATGCATTATATAACTGCGTTTATATATTTGTGTATATGTGGAGTGTCCAGAATAGGCATCTCTGTAGACACAGAAAGTAGATTAGTGGTTCTCTAGGGATTGGGTCATGGGGGAATAGGTGGGGTGACTGCTAGTAGATACAGTGTTTCTTTTGAGGGGTGATGAAAATATTCTAGAATTGATTGTAGTGATGGTTTGCATACCTCTGTGAATACATCAGAATGCATGTACACTGTAAATGGGTGACTTATGTGAATTATATCTCACCAAAGCTATGGGGATGTGATGGTTCTTTTTGGTGTATATCACATTATTAGGCACATTCTCTGCTAATCTAGGATCAAAGAAAAGAAGTCTTATTCAGTGTTAGGTGTCCAGGGCAAACGGAGATGGTAAGGGTTATGAATCATCTCTTGACATCTACAAGCTTTTATTCTATAGGCTCAAAAATAAAGAAGCTGGTATATCCGCCTGGATTCATGGGACTTGCTGCTTCTCTTTATTACCCACAACAAGCCATCGTGTTTGTCCAGGTAAGTTAGATGCAGTAAGCTGGGGTGTCCCTTTTTCTCGCTTGTGTATGTTTGGGTTTACTGCTTAATATTTTTTATTTTGCAGCTTTTATTGCACCTGACTAGAATTTGTTTGCACATAAAATGAAATGCCACATACTTAAGTTCTTTTCTCCACCACGCGCCTCAGTTCTGGCCTTCCTTCCGATCATGTCAGTATTCAGAGAATACACACTAAGTTGAATATTAGTCCAAAGAATCGAGATACCTTTTGTGGGGGCATATTTACATGCAAGTCTAGAGACTCACACTCCACAGCTGCCAGTTACCAGTCATTCTCCATTTGGGTGCATGTGATCACAACCGGTCCTCCTTGGAGTTGCACGCATAGGCCCGGGCTGTGGCCCTCTGCAGCTTCTCCCTGGGCCTGGTGTCAGCCTCACTTTACTTGCTGGGGGCTTCAAGGCGTGCAGTCCCGTCTGCCGGGCGTGCCCCTCTCAGGGCTCTCAGTTGGCTGCTCCTTTCTTTCCCTTCAGACCTCAACTTGTTGGCATCCTGTCAAGTCGGAGAACTGAGTTGGCAGGCAAGATGGGTAAAGCTGTGTTTCAGTCTGCTCAGGGTTCCCTCACAAAATACCTCAGATGGAGTGGCTTGAACAACAGAGATTTATTTCCATGCTCTTCCGGAGGCTGGAAGTCCACATCACGGTGCCGGAAGGGTTGGTTTCTCCTAGGACCTCTCTCCTTGTCTTGCAGATGGCCACCTTCTCATGGTGCGTGGACATCCCTCGTGTCTCACCCTCGTCTTCTAATGACACCAGTCGTTTTGGATTAGAGCCCCACTCTCATTACCTCATTTAACCTCGGTCACTCCTTTAAAGGCTCTGTCTCCAAATGGAGTCACACTGTGGGTTAGGACTTCAGCATGTGAATTTTGAGAGACACAATTCAGTCCCTAACAGCTAGACCAGCTGTTTATAAAGCGCGGTCCCTAGACCAGCAACATCAGGATCCCCTGGCTTGTTAGAAATGCACGTTCTCAGGCCCCAAGCCAGACTGACTGACTCAACATTCTGAAGATGAGGGCCAGTGATCTGGGTTTTAGCAAGCTCCCCGGGGGGTTTGAGGGTCCTTGATGTTTGAGAACCTCTGAGAGAGCCTAGACTTCCTCAGGGCAGTGGGTTCTGGATTTAGGGGAACTCTAGACATCGAATGCCTTGGAAACCTGGCAAGAACAAAGCAGGCTCGAGCAGCATCTGGAGACAGGGACCTGCCCAGTTTCTGGAGGTACTCTGTCACGCTGAGACTTGGTCCCAGAGGCGTAGCGGTGCCGTCATTAGAGTTGGGCGCTTAGGGCTCTGAGCCAAGCCGTTCTGACCCTGAGCTCCCTGGAGTTCTCCTGACGGGATTGAGGCTGGATTCCTGGATTGCACTGTAGTCGTAGGTGGGCGCCCAGTGGCCGCAGCTGTGAGAAACGGGTGGCTTTGGTAGCAGATGCCGGGAAGGTCTTTATCACATGGGCTTGACACTGTTTAATGCAGTCCTGGAGGCAGAGAGTTAATGTCCCCATGCCTGCTTCAGCCCCGGCTCAGGAACAGTGAATCACGTCTGCCTGCCCTGGCTCATCAGCACCATCATCCATCATCTCGGCGTGTTGTGGTTCCACCAGTAAAGGGGTGGGGGTGGGAGGGTGGGCTGGGCTGCTGCCTCGGAAGCACATGTGGCTGCCCCCTGAGTAGAGGTCTTTTTATTTATAGGCCACAGCATATGTTGCAAAAGAGCTTTTGTATTCACAGCCAAGATCGTAGGATGCAAATATGAGTTGTATTCTAATTTATTTTTCAAGTCAGTGGGAAGGAGTGTTTTGTCTTTTATTTGGTACTTAGAGTAAGCCAGAACAAAACAATTAACTTCATTTTCACTAGACCTAAAACATTAGCGATCTGTTTGGGATGATGAGGAAGTTCTGGACATGGATAATGGTGATGGTTTCATAACACTGTGAATGCACGTATGCCACTGAATTGTACACCTAAAAATGGATAAAATGGTAAATTGTATGTATATTTGGCTATAATAAAATGAAAGAGACATCAGTGATTGAAAGGGATTTTCTGTTACTGTTTTAGTGCCATTTAGTTCCTGTGTCAACAGTTTTAATTTTTTTTTTTTATGAATACCCTGACCTTGGACCAGCCACATAATTGCTCGCATTGTTTTTTGTTCAGTAGTGTTTGGAGAGAAGTACTGTAAGAAAATGCTTAAAGTGATGGCAAATGTTCTTTTCCTCTCAGAAATGTAAAGTACCAAGAATAGTGTCATATATGTGGTAAATGCTCGATGTGTCTACCAGTGGGTCTGAGAATCATATATTTTAAGAATGGTTAGAGCAACCGGAAGAAAATAACTACTAGTACTGTGACCTTAGTTGGACTGGTCACTTGGCTACTGAGTATTTCCTTACAATCTTTGCCTACTTACTGCACAGGTTGTTATTTAGAATAGGGATAATTCATGTGAAAGTGCTTTGTAAACTAAAGTGCTCCACATAGATAAATTATTATAAAAATTAGAAAGAATAGAAACTGCTTTCAGAACCTCGCCGTAGAAATTCCGTGTGGAAGAGTAATCAACATAGTTTGTCACATGTGGGACTGATGCATGCGAATTACTGGAAACTTTTTTTTTTTTTTAAAGAAAACTCAATACTTAATGCCTTCAACTTAAGAGTAAGGAAAATAACGATTCGGGGTGATGCCTGAATCCTCACTGCTAATGTGAGACGGATTTTTGAGCAGGTAAAGGTTGCTCCTAAGGTGACCCGCCTACTTTGCGGGATGCCTGGGTGCTGCGATCTGCCCGTCCCCTTTTTAATATTGAAAAAGCAGATAGATCGGAGTGAGTTGGTATTAAGTAAACAAAACAAAACAACAACAACAAAAACACCCAAAAAACTCAATACTTAAAAATTCAACAGTTAAAGTCAGCTAGTGAAAAGTGGACCAGGGCATTTAAAAAAAATTTTTTTTAAACTTTTTCAATTTGAGTGTAATTGCCGCACAATGTCACATGAGCTTCAGGTGTGCAACATAGTGATTGAACAAGTTTATACATTATGCTGTGCTCACACAAGTGTAGCTCCCTTCTGTCACCGTGCAGTGCCTTCACAGTATTATATGAAGGTGTGAGCGTCTTGGCCCCAGAGTGTTCTCTGACCCCGGCGCCTACCTCTCAGGATGTTGTGGAAAGGATATTGGATCAAGAGGCAAAATCCCTATAGAAACGTGAAGACTTGTATGTTTGGGGGGACCTGGGAAAACTAAGACCATCTTCATTAGGTTCACCTATTTTTTTTAAACTAGGCCCCTGAAGTGAGTGAGTGATTTTCGTGTGCCTTGTTGGTTGGCTATGACGTGTTAGATGTGATAGGCAGAAGCCTTCTTTCTGTGTCTCGTTTTCAGGAATTTCACCTGTCAGTGGTTGGCGTCCTTCATTCTTTTCCCTTATTCACCTGTAATTTATGGCAAATTATTTCAAACACTGACTGCATGACCAAACTGTGTTTTCTTTATAATGCTGCGACTCTCACTATCTTTGTATTTGCTTACTGTTGCCCAGCCTTAATGTATATACCCCAGGGCTTCTGGGGTCATTGTATGCTTAACTACAGTTCTTTTGGATGCAGGAAAAAGGAAAGTGGAATATTCTTATTCTTACCAGTCATGTATGGAACAGTAATGGATCTTTTATATTTTGTTTCAAGGTCAGTGGGGAGAAATTATATGACTGGGGTTTACGAGGATACATAGTCATAGAAGATTTGTGGAAGGAGAACTTTCAGAAGGTGAGAAAGATCTTTTTCATTATTTTCCTTTTGGTTTAAATATATGGTCTCTTTAGGGTTTTGTACGATTCTTGATAACTCTGTTGCCTGATCCTGCTTTTTCTCTTTGTTTTCATTACGACTCTAGCTCAGATTCTCTATTGGTGGCCTTTATTGGAGGAGCAAGAGAACCTCTGTGTATTGGGTTATTACCAGTAAGGCTAAAAAGTGGTGACCATGAAATGCATTCCACTGCACTTGTAGATCATCATTTTCTCTCTCTTGTATTTATAATGTGTTCAAAGTGTAGCATATTTTCTGAAAGTTTTATCAAAACTTGATTCTTAGGGAACATACTGTGTTCCCAGGCAAAAACAAAAAACAAAAAAAACAAAACAAAAAAAACCCACCACCACCACCAAAAAAAAGCACACACACACACAAAACTAAGCAAGGCTCCTCCTCTTGCTGTTATACTTGTTATGGGCTCTCTCCTTTACTTTAGCATGACCGGATTCCCTGGCTTCCTTGGCCCCGTTAAGGGCGTGAGCCATGGTCTAAGAGGGCAATCAGCCACCAGCCACAGACCATATTCTCTGTTATGTCTGGTGGATGAGCAGCAGAGGGAGAAGGCTGTGTAATTGTAAGAGGGTGTCCTCTTTCATCTCTTCTTGCAGCCCCATAGCTGAATGAATGTTGCCCGTTCGCTAGAACATTCTTTCCTCTGATAAGGAAGAATGAGTATAGAAGAAAGTATCACGTCTCCTCCAATCCCTCCGAGGCACTGCTCGATAAGGAAGAATTAGGGTTCTTACATTAACATACCTTCTACATTGTAGATGGAAGGAGTTGATTTTGAGTTCTGTTATCTCAAGTCGAAATACTCTTTAAAAATACAAAGAACTGTGTCACAATTGAAATCCAGTTTTGAACTGGAATTTGGATGTAACATTATAGAATCAGTTGTAAACCGTCCTCATTACTTACAGAAATAGTCTTCCAGTGAAATCTTAAGACTCATGTTTGTGTTAGTAGTAGGTAAAGGAATTAGTCTCTCTGGAGCCTGTTTAAGCTAGCTTTGAATAGGAAGTTCTGTGTTAATATCAAGTACCCTTTGGCAATCTCCTTTAAAGAATAAACACCCCTAGTTTTGTTTCCATTCCTCTGACATTTTCTTTGGCAGCTTGCTTTCCTGTTTAAAGAATTCCTTAAGTCCACACTGAGTTTTATATGGGAAAGGAAATAGAATGTCAGGAAGGGGGGTGCCTGGGTGGCTCAGTGGGTTAAGCCTCTGCCTTCGGCTCAGGTCATGATCTCAGGGTCCTGGGATCGAGCCCCGCATCGGGCTCTCTGCTCAGCAGGGAGCCTGCTTCCCCCCCCCACCTCTGCCTACTTGTGATCTCTCTCTCTCTCTCTCTCTCTGTCAAAAATAAATAAAATCTTAAAAAAAAAAAAGAAAGAACATCAGGAAGGCTCTACAGAGCCCTAGAAAGAAACGTGGTGCTCACTGTGGTGGTGGCAGGGACACATGTGCCCCAAAGCCAGTTGTGGGGAGATCTCCTGGGAGCCTCTGAGTGCTTACCGTGGTGTCCGTGGGCAGCTCAGTCCCACTGTGCACGAAAGCCGAGGAGGGGATCCCTCCAGAGCCTCTAGCTTGGGAATAGCTTTCTCTGCTCTGAGAATTCAGCCCAGGGGAGAAGCAGCGGGACTGTGGTTGGAATGCAGGTTAAACAGGCCAGCATTTTATGGTAATTTGAAAACGTTAGATATTAAAGCCACTCACATTTATATGTGAGTCTTTGGGGAATGAGAGAGTAAAGATGTCCAATTAGCTTACAGTTGGCCTGGATTTTTTTTCTCTGGTCTTCTGTGCTCTTGTCCTCTTCGGAGTCATTGAGAATGTAATGTTCTTTCATTTATTTACCGTGAAAGTGTAATTTCTTCCTGACCGTTGTGTGTTCTCACTAGAAAGTAATAAAATTGATGTTGACTACTTAAACATTTCGCACAAGTTTTAAATGAAGAGCAACAGGAGGCTTTAATCAAATATTGATAGATTTCAGAAATTATCTGATGGTGAAATGCCATTGTTTTTTATTGATTGCGCTTCCCCCTTCTTGTTGGCTTTTATGGATTTCAATGGTTTTTATTTTGTTTCACGGATGAGAGCAAAGATTTAAGTTACCCTGGAACAGGAATCCTTTGGGACCCAGGAACTGTGTCTCTGAAGGGACCTGGGGGGATGCTTCATGATTGAGAGTTTTGTTTGTTTCTTAGCTTATTTGGAAATTGGTTTTCAAGTCAGGCTTGAAATTAGCAGTCTCAATTAGATGCAATCTAATTCATGGTTGTCCATAATTACCACTGTAGTGATCTAACAAAGGTACATGTTTGTGGTTCTAAATGGTCAAAAGGAATCTGTGGACAGCGTATTTAAAACAGGGCCCTGAAATTTTCAGTGGTAGGAATGATGGCTCAGTTCTCAATTACATTATTTGCCATGGAGTTGTATTACTCTCAGAGACCCTAAATAAGTCTGTGGCATTTTTCTTCTCTGCCACATCCCTTTTTCCCTTTTAGAAATTGATACTAAATGTTTGCACTGAATATTTGACCAGTAGTTTGGATGAGGTAGTCTTTCAGTTCTGTCGTTGCTTTTGGTCAGGTCAGAGAAATTTATCCGCTTCAGCTAAAATGAACTCTCTTTCAGAACTGTGAAGCAGTGATGGGTGTGTCCAGAAAATATTGTGAGCCTAGAGTTGTCCAATGTTTGTTTTTATTTTTCAGATAACCTGTTGGGTTTTAAACTCTGTCTACAGGGGCACCTGGCTGGCTCAGTCAGTGGAGCATGCAGCTCTTGATCTTGGGGTCGTGAGTTCAAGCCCCACATTGGGTGTCTACAGAGATTACTTTAAAAAAATAAAATCGTAAAAAAACCTTCTGTTTACAGACACACACACACACACACACACACACACACAGAGTTTAAAATCCAACACTAGAGGGGCGCCTGGGTGGCTCAGGGGGTTAAAGCCTCTGCCTTCGGCTCAGGTCATGATCTTGGGGTCCTGGGATCGAGCCCCGCATTGGGCTCTCTGCTCAGCAGGGAACCTGCTTCCCCCTCTCTCTCTGCCTGCCTCTCTGCCTACTTGTGATCTCTATCTGATAAATAAATAAAATCTTAAAAAAAAAATAAAATAAAATCCAACACTATAATGACCACATATATACCAATCATCCACCCACCTTTAAAAGATAGGCAATTACCAATGCCTTCCAAGTTCTCCATGCCCAACCCCTCCTGCACCTGTCTCCCCAGAGGGCACTACGATCCAGAATTTGGTTTTTCATCTCCTTGTTCTTCTTCTAAAACATTGTAGTGGAACTTGCCTGTTTTTTATCTTTAAAATATATCAAATACACATACAAAGAGTTTATCTAAATGGAATCTTGCTATGTGTACTATTGTGTGCCTTGTTTTGCCCCCTTAACATGTTTATGGGCTGAGTATGGCTACAGTCTATTCATTTTCACTGCTGTAGAATATTCCTTTGTGGGAAAATAACCATGTTGGTGACTAGTTGGGTGATTTTCCATTTATTGTTTCACACACAGCTGTGAGCATTTTTATACCTGTGTCAGGTTTATTAGGAGTTTCCCTAGGCCGGGATTCCTGTTCATAGGGTCTGCACTTCAGTTTTACTAGACGACGCCAAGTCATTTTACAAAGTGGTTGCTTCCAGTTTTGCCATCTGGTAGCTTTAAAATAGTTTTTCACTGTGGGGTGTGTGTTTGTGTGCATGCCTACGTGTGTGCGCGCGCAAGTGCAATTTTACTTTATTCTCCAATTTTTATTTTGAAAAAATTTCAAAACTACAGAACAGTTGCAGAAATAATAATGACTATCTCCTTCACTTCGATTCACCAGTTAACATTTTGCCTCATTGGCTTGGTCTCTTATTTTACACATGTGTGGGCACTCACACACATGTATTTTCTTTTCCTGAACTATGTGAGAATTAGTTGTGGGTATCATGGCACTTCCCACCCATACCTAATTCAGCGTGTATTTCCAAAGAATGCGGACATTCACTAATAGAATCGCAATACCATTATCACACTGGGGAAAGTTAACATTTCCTTGTTTCCGTAAGCCTTACCTCCTAAGCAGTCTGTATTCGGGTTTCCCCAGCTGCCCCAATAATGTGCATTCCTTCAACAACTTTTTAATTTCTTTTTTTAGCTTAGTGAATTAGTGTAAGGCAAGCTCCCTTGTGACCATCATCTAAAGACAAAAAACAGAATTTTTCCAGCCTTCCTAGAACCCCCTCCATGTAGCCCACTCCAATTACAGTTCTCTCCCTCCATCCCAAAATATCTATTACCCTGACTTTTATAATAATAGCTTTCTTATTTTTCTTTATGGTTTTGTCACCTAAGTATTTATCCCTGTCACTTTAGTTTTGCCTCTTGTTATTTTTTTTTAAAGATTTTATTTACTTATTTGACAGACAGAGATCACAAGTAGGCAGAGGCAGGCAGAGAGAGAGGAGGAAGCAGGCTCCCCACTGAGCAGAGAGCCCGATGCGGGGCTCGATCCCAGGACCCTAAGATCATGACCTGAGCCGAAGGCAGTGGCTTAACCCACTGAGCCACCCAGGCGCCCCTGCCTCTTGTTATTTCTGACTTTATATGCCTTTTAAGTCTTTTTCCCTCTCCCCCCTTTTTAAGTCACTTTGAATCTACAGGTTCCCCTTCCATCTTTCTTATTTTCCTTACAATGTATCTGTTAAAAGAACCTGGCATATGGGACCTAAAGAGTCTCCACTGGTTTGGGCCTTGCTGATGGCACACTTGACCATGTTGCTGTCTTCTCTGCATTTCCTGCAGATTGGCAGCTGGATTCAGATGATTGATTGATGAGGTTTGTGTTTGATCCTTTGGGCAAGGCTGTAGGTCTGCATAGGCACCTAAGTCTGGTTTTCACTTTGCCGTTTTGATATTAATGGGTATTGACGCCCAGTGCCTAGACCCATGGATTTATTGGGGGTTAGAAAATGGTTATATTCTACCTCTGTCATGTCATTTTTCACATATTAGCTGCAGTAGTTTAATACTGGAACTACTTCTGCTCATCTACTGTTTAGTTACCCAGTTAGAGGAAAGACAGGATAAATGCTTTGTTTTTTCTCTTATGCATCCAGTTTTCAAAATAATGGATTGGTTCCCTCTCATCCTCAGAGGGTCACCAGTTTTTTAAATACAGTTATGAATTTGTAGATTTATACATATTTGGATTTGAATGTTTTATGATTCATAGTCCTTATTTCAATTCAAATTGTCCCACTTCAGCTAGTAGTAGTTGGCTTTGAGTCCTTTTGACATGACCCAAGTAGTCTGATGGTTTCCTCATTATCTGGCATGTCACAATGGCTTCAGAATTTCTCATTGTAGTTTTAATGTACATTTCCTTGATCACTAATGAGGTTGAGCATTTTCACGTGTTCATTGGTTTCTTCTTCTTGACACACCTACTCCTGTCTTTTGGCCATTTTTTGGTGTGAGGAATGTGTTTCTTCCTTAGTGATTTACAGGGGTTCTTTATTATTTTTTTTTTCCTTTCTAGCTAATATTGTGGGTCACATGTTGGCAGATGCCTTCTTCCAGTTTGAGGGTTGTCTTTTCAGTTTGGGTGTCTTTTGACAATCAGAAGTTCTTACTGTAGTTGATTTTATTGATTTTTTTCCATTATGGTTTTCACTCTGAGTCTAGGAGCTTAATAAAAGCCTGAAACTATTTACTGATTGTCCATTGTTGATCTGAAACCCTTTCGCAAGTATCAGCCCAACGTCTGAGTATCCGAGATGGATGCCAGTTGTGGGCGTGGGGCCCCAGGGTCACAGATGGCTCTTTTGGAGTTGTCCTATAATTAGCCAGACACAGCAGTGTGTCTCAGTAAATCGCACGTTTAGTTTTCACTAGGTTTAAAAAAAAAAAAAGGTAAGAAGTTACTATGAAAGAATTGTAGAATGACTGTTAAAGGCCAACAAAAACTAAAAAGCAAAATCTTAATAATTCTTGAAAGGGCAGGAAAATCCACGAAGAAATATAAACCTGTTACTAACGCGAAAAGCGAGCAGAACTTCTGAAGCCGGGCTTTTAATAGTTGTGTTCAGGCCCCTGCTGGCTCAGCAGGAAAATGAAAGGGAAGCAACAGCCACCACCCTGAGTAAATACGCTGCGCTTTCTCTTCCTCCATTCCAAATTCCACAGCTTGCTAAACACACTCAAGTTTAGCTCTCAGTAAGTTGCGTGGTTTCACAGTGATCCTTTTGGGTATTTCTATTCTAGGCGGAGAAATACTGCGTGATTCAACTTACATGAAGTGTCTGAAATAGACTAACAGGCTCAGAGAGCAGAATGGTGGTTTCCAGGGGCTGGGTGTGGGGAAGGGGCTCAGGGAGTTACTGTTCAGGGGGTATGAAGTGTCAGTCACGTGAGATGAGTATGTTCTAGAATCTGCTGTACACCACTGTGCCTGCAAGTCAACAGGACTGAATCGTACTTTCAGAATTTGTCCGGAGAGTCAATCTCCTGTTAAGTCTTCTTAACACAATAAAATATAAATAAAAATAAGGGCGATGTGGTGGGTTTTCCATAAAGCTAAATTTGTTCTGAATTGGTGCCTTTTCTGGTGTCGGCTGTTTAAAAACTAAAGGTACTCGGCAATGAATTTTTCTTTTCTTTTTTCTTTTTTTAACATCACTACTTAACAAAATAAAAAGTTAAAAATCCCGAACAAGGGGAGCATCTCCTGTTTTGAAAGGCACAAGGCTTTTGCATCAGCAAAGGTGGACCAAGCAGAGTGCGGCCTCACCTGGTGGCTCAGAGCCTGGACTCCAGAGCAGATGCTCCAGGCCCCACCTCGCCTCTGCCTCTTACAAGCCTTGAAACCCGGGGACATTGCTCAGGCACCCTGGGAAATGGGAGTAGGACCACATGGGGCCGCTTTGAGGACGAAATGAGTTTATCCCTGTAAGAAACTTATAAAATGGCCAGACTCTAGCACGTGATAGCCATGACAGATGTCCTGTGACACTGCATACTTTTGCTTCTGCTTGAGAAGCTGACATCTCCTGATGGGAAATGGAACCGGAGGGCTTATATCCACTAGTCAAGAGTCCTCCCACCAGTGTTTTAGTTTCCTGTCCTGCCAAAACAAATGACTACAAATGTACTGGCTGAAAGTAATACAAATTTATATTCTCTTAGACCCCCCGTAGGTCGTAGGTCGCAAGTTTAAATCAAGGTGTCAGCAGGGCTACATTCCTCTCTGGTGGCTCCAGAGGAGAATGCACCCCCCCACCCCTTCAGGCTGTTGACAGAATTTGTTTCAGTTCCTTGTGGTTGTAGGGTCAAGGTCTGTTTTGCTGGCTGCCAGCTGAGGCCTGTTCCTAGCTTCTAGAGGCTGCAGCTTTCCTTGGCTCACAGCCCTCTTCCTCCATCTTCAAAGCCAGCCACTGCCCGTTGAATTCTTTTCATGTCCCATTCTCTGACCCTGTCTTCAGCCTCCCTCTCTGACTATCGGAACCCATGTAATAATGCAGAATAATCTCCCTGTTGGAAAGTCAGCCGAGAGCAGCCTGAACCTCCATGCCACATAAATTCACCTTTGCCACATAAGGTAACACAGTCACAATTCTCAGCATTAGGATGCAGACATTTTTGGGGGAGGCTTGATTCTGCTTACCTTAGCCAGTGAACTAGGATATCACTGGGGTTTTTAACAGGACATTTATCCTTACTTTCATTTCTTTGTCATAAAGATATGTGATCTTTTACCTAGGATAAATAATGTTTATTGAGTACTTGCTGTGAGCTCGGTCTTAGGTGCCAAATTTTTTGTTTACAAAGAGTCCGTGGCATATTATCCCCATTTTGTGAATGAGAAAACTGCATTTGGGGAAGTTAAGTAGTTGATCTAAATAATCAACTGGTGAGGGGCTCGGACATTTCGGTGGGCTGGTCTCCCCCAGAGGTTTGTCTGAGGAAATCCCTCTTCACATGGCAGTGCATACTAATTAGAAGTAAATGTTTGGACTAAAACAAGTGTTTTGATTTTGCTAACAGAAATTATCGTTCATGTTCGTGGCTGTGGTAAGAAAATAAATTTTCTTCTATAGCTTAGCCAAGTTGACACATAAAACGAGCCATCATAGCGCTATTTACCTCATTCCTCTAGCCCCATATAGTCTAATATGGCAGCCAGCGGCTCTTGAGTTCTCGAAATATAGCTAGTCTGATTTGAGGTGTGTGCTGTACATGTAAATTCACAGCAAACTTAGAAGACACCGTACAAATAAAAAGAATGTAAACTATCATTATTTTTATACTGATTATATGTTGAAATATTAGTATTTTAGTTATGTTGGGTTAAGTAAAATGTATTAATTGTTAAAAAACAATGAAGCCTGGGTGCCTGGGTGCCTTAGTTGGTTGAGCTTCTGACTCTTGATTTTGGCTCAGGTCATGGTCTGAGGGTCCTGGGATAGAGCCCAGTGTTGGGCTCCATGCTCAGTGGGGAGTCTGCTTGAGATTCTCTCCCCTTCCTGCTCCTCCCCCCACTGACACACACTCTCTCTCTAAAATAAGTAAATCTGAGAGCAGTCACCCCACCTGGGCTCCCCTAAATAAATCAGTCCTAAAAAAAGTGAAACCTGATAGACATCAAAATTAAATTATAAGGAGAATCAGTTATAAAATATTTCAAATACAACTATCTGAAAAATACCCCAAAAAGTTAATTTCTGGCTTTTGTACTTAATCACAGTCTGTCTTTTGAAGTTGGAGAATTTCTTTTTTTTTTTCTGAGATCATGGCAGTTTCTGCCAAGAGAGATCTGATTTGTAATAGGGTGGATGGGTTCAATATTTCTTTAGTGAGATATTTGACTGTCATGTTTTGTTATACTATAAGTGATATGTAACCAAACAAGAAAAATTTCCTAGCAACAGAGTTGTTTTCCTCAACCAGAAGAATATTTTATGTGCCCATTTTCTGAATGTCCAAAAGATTTTAATATGAATTTAGCATCTTATATTTTTGAGATCGAGATGCTGGCGAATATGGATAGTAGAATATATGAGAATATCATTAGAAGTACTTGACAAGCATTACATTAAGGTAATTCACACCTAATATATTTAACTAGGTAGAGAACTATATGGCTTTTATGGTGAACCCAATTGCCGGACATGGTTATCGCACTTACCTTCATAAATGAAGCCTCTTTTTATTTTTATCTCTTTTTGTTCTTCATTAATTGCATACCCGAACATTTTTTTTTTTACCCTCATCAGATCTCTAGGTTCTGTTGCATTTCATTTGTTTATTCAACAAATGTTTAAATACCATGTGCTTAGGAGGTCCTAGGGATATTGTGCCCTCACAAAGCCTATATATTAGTAAATGATTCCGCTTACATATTAGTAAATGAATGGAGGAATTCTACAAAACAGGAAGCACGTGGGTGCTGTGAATGTGAATAAAAGGTCCTCATCTAAATTGAAGGACACATGATGGAAAAGCCTTGATCTAGAGGATGAATAGCATTTAGCCAGGCAGAAAGTGGGATTTACCAGTCTAGGTCAAGGGATACATTTTGCAAAGTTCTCATCCTAGGAAAGAGCTTGGCAGGTTGCGAAAGCAACAGCAAGAAGGCCTCTGGGTGCGTTTGTGTTTGTGTGTGTGATTGTGGCTCTCAAGGAATACAGTAAGGCACACGGTACTGAGTCTTGTAGAGAGAACTCTGTTCAGAGCAACAAGTAGACGTGGGTGTTGTGTGATGATCTGCCAAGCAATACACAGGGCCTTGTTCCCCACAACTTCATCATCAAGTGGATGTGGTCTGGAGATAGGGTAACCATATAATTTATTATCCAAGTCAGCATATGCTTGAGAGTGAAAGGGGGTGCTGTTAATTATACTGGGACAGTGGGTATAAACCTGTAGAACTTGGGCATGCCGGGATATATGATCACCATGCTTACAGACCAGTTTTCAGCCACTCCGATAAGCCTGGAGTTGCCTAGAAACCATGCTCTGAAATTACAGGGTTGGTTATATGTTCCTGCTTTCTCACTACCCCCCTTTCATCCATGGATAACTGCAAGAAGGCCACCAGGAGAACCCGCACCTAGTCTAGACCATGGGATTCCAGCCCTATTGCCCGCTTACCTACAGCCTACTCTTTTTCTGTTGCCATCTCGTGAGAGTTCATCTCCTTGATGGATATCAGTTCTTACTAACATGTTTTCAGAATTACAGTATTGAAAACATATAGGGAGGAAAGTAAAGCCTTCAACCTTTACCGCATGAACGTTTCCTACTAGAAACTTTCCTACATCTCTTCTGGTAGATGACATGACCTAATTATACGTTCCCAGATGGTGGCCAGACAGAATGGGTGTGGTCCAATTATAACCTTTTTCGCAGTAAACATGTTTTGTGATTTGGCCCCTATGGTGGATGATACACAGAGAAGAACAGCTTTATTCTTTATTTTTAATTTTTAAAAAAATTCCTTAGCTTTGGCAGCAGCATGAAGTAGCAAAGAAATCTTTTTACTTTTGGATTTTTTTTTTTTAATAGAATCAGCTGTTTGGCTGAATCTCTGTGGTGAGGATTAATGGAGCTTTAGTTCCTGCTCTTCTCCGTGCCTAAGTCACAGTCTACAGCAGGGCCCTCAGGGAGCCCTCATAATTCCTTCAGTTAACTGAGAAATGGGTCAGGTTGCGTTATAAGAATATTTAATGTTGTATTCAGCCAAATACTGAAGGTGGGCATGCTGAGACATTCCAGTCTTTCTTTAGAAGCATCACTATTTCTTTTTAAACTGTATTAATATTCTTAATTTTTGTTTTATAAGCCAGGAAATGTGAAGAATTCACCTGGAAATAAATAGAATGCTGCATGCTCTGCCCATTTTAATCAGGTAAAAACCAAGAGAATTCTCTAGTCTTTTTTAAGCCTTGTTAGCACCAGCTGAAATGGCTTGTTCTTGATTTAACTCAATTAATTATAGCAGTTTCAGCTTCATGTAGATTCATTAGGGCCAGTGTGATGTTTCATTCCATCTTTAATTTGTGGATTTAGGTGCCTTCACTTGTTTGTGTCCATACCTGAGAAGTTCCTTTTTAGACAAGCTAGAACTTGGCACTTGAGATTTGCCTACAAAACTGTTTCAAACAATTTGAAAGTGCCATTATTTCTTAGGTTTGTGTTTTTTTCAAATAACACTTTACTATTGTAGGCATGCTTCTATTCATCTGATAGTCATTGAATAAACATTTGTCGAATGAGTGATGGTTGTAGAGAAGCTCAAGATTATATGGAAATATTATCATTAAGTGCCATAGGGAATTCATAAGTGTAATTATTCTTTCTTTAAAGATTGAGTTACCTCAGGCTAGAGGAATTTAGGATACCAGATGAAGTCAGAAAATGGGCGTGATTTCTTCTGCTCTTATACTCGATTCACTGTCTTCATTCATTTGTTCAGTATTTACTCATGAATACCTGCTAAGTACAAAACACTAGTTATATTAATGTTAGTTTGTGTATATATTAAAAATGCTGTAATAGCACTTGTGATTTCCTGATAAGATTATATTGAGTTCAGAAATAATTAAATATTGAGCTACAAAAAGTGGCTTAATTCTGGCATATCTATGAAGAGGAATGTTATTATATTTCAGTAATATTTATTTGCACAGAAATTCGTTAAATGAAAAATCAAGGTAGTATGGTATGTTTTGAGAAAGAATAAAGACCAGGAAATACGACAAAAATTTAAGTATATATCTTGGTATAGTAGAATTATGGATGTTTTTTATAGTTTTTTTCTATATAACTTTCTATATTTTAAAATATTCTGCAGTGAATATGAATTTTATAGTCTTTTTTTAAATCACCGCTACATTTAGTGTAAACCATGACTTCTATTTACGATCCATGAAAGCCTTCAGTGTGAGGTTTTTCTTTCTCAAGCTGTCTCCATATTTTTAGGGATGTAGAGAGTCATATAGTCTTAGAATTTGAGAGGGGTCCTCTGGCCCCCCAGCCAGCCTCAAGCATAAATACCCTGTTGCCCTGTGTGTTCTCACTTTTCATCTTCACTGATAGGCACCTCACCCCACAGGGCAGCCGTCTTTGGACAGTTCTGATTTTTTAGGAAGCTGTTTCTTATACTAAGCAAAAATATGTCTTTTTGTAACTCCGATGCAGTGGTTCTGATCCTGCCTTAAGGGTCACAGAAAACAAAGCCAGATCCTCTTTCACATCTCAGCCCTTCCTATGGTAGCCCCGAGTTGTACTTCTCAAATTTTATCATACAGCCAAATTACTGCAGGAACATGTTAAAAGACAGAGGCCTAAGCCCCACCCCCAGAATCGGCATCTCTGGAGAGCCAGGTCAGATGCATACGGGGTGGATCTGCTATTGGAAGAGAGACTAGAACTTGAGCAGCCAGGAAACCACATGTGTCCTCCAGAAACTTGACATTGAATATATTACATTTCGCTGCAGGGACAATGAGACTTGGAATACAGGGAAACTACATAAATATCTATTTCCTCTTTCCCAAATACTCTGGGCCAGGGTTCAGCTTACTGTATATACAACCTTGATTTCATTCTTCCCTTTTTTACGTCTCTGTTGGAGATGGAGTTTTCAAACTATAAAAGCAATACATATTTTTTGTAAAGAAATTTTTTTTATGGGTGCTTGGGTGGCTCAGTTGGTTAAGCAGTTGACTTTGGCTCAGGTCATGATCCCAGGGTCCTGGGATCCAATCAAGCCCTGTGGCGGGCTCCCTGATCAGCTGGGAAACTGCTTCTCCCTCTTTCCCTGCCCCTCCCCCCTCTTGTGCTCTCATGCTCTCTCTCAAATAAATAATAAAATCTTTTTTAAAAAATATTTTATTTATTTGACAGACAGAGAGAGAGATCACAAGCAGGCAGAGAGGCAGGCAGAGAGAGAGAGGGGAGGAAGCAGGCTCTCCGCGGAGCAGAGAACCCGACGTGGGGCTCGATCCCAGGACTCTGGGACCATGACTCGAGCTGAAGGCAAAGGCTCCAACCCACTGAGCCACCCAGGCGCCCCAATAAAATCTTTTTGAAAGGAAATTTTTTTAGATAAATATTTTCAGTTTGTCTAGTCCTCTGTTCCTTTTTTAACTTCTTTTAATAGTTTGACATACCATTCCAGACTTTTTTCTCTGTGTGTAAATGTGGGCACAGCCATACTTTCTTTTGGTTTTTTGACAGAATGAGCTCATATTCCTAGAATTGTTTTGCAAGTACATTGAAACCTCCATGAGGGAACATATCTCAATTTTATTATCACACCTAAAGAAATTAACACTAATTGTTTAATATCATTTCATATTTAGGTAGTATGCAGATTTCCCTGATTGTCTTTTTGTGTTTGGTTTTTTTGAATCAGGATCTGAACAAGATCTTCCCATTACATTTGACTGATAGGTCCCTTAAGTCCCTTTTAAGCCATAATAGTTCCTTCTCCTTCATTTTCCCCTTGCCATTCATTTTTTGAAAAACAGGTCTATTTAGCCTCTAAAAGATCCCATGTTCTGGCTGTGGCTGAATACATCCATTTAGTGTCGTTCTGTTTACCTCTTGGTTCTTCTCTTCTCTGCATTTTCTGTAAACAGATAGTTAGATCTGAAGGCTCCATCAGATTGAGGCTCAGTTTTGGTAAGAATACTTCATAAGGCAGTACTGTCTTTAGCTGTGTCGAACAAATGAAATAACTTGCCTTTTTTCCACTTAATTTCTTACGTGCATCTTTTTCTCTTAGTAGTTAGAGATCTATCTCATTCCTCTTCTTAGCTGCTGCTTAATAATTTCCTAGTATGGACTCCCGTGGCCTATTGAATCCTTATTAGTATAGGTCATTTCCACTTTGCAGTTTTAACAAAGCAGTAAATGTATTGAATTCTTAGAGAAGTCCTAAAGAGTTATAATAACCAAATAAACCAAATGGAAATAATAAACCAAAATGGAAAAGGTAAGCTAGAGGTTTACATGTTTAACTTAAGAAGTTTTGGTTTTATACTAAAAGACATGTTTGTATCTAAAACCGTATCTCTAAAATGTTGGTAAACCTCTAATTGCCAAGTAGTTTCTTTACATCTTGGGAAGAAAGCAATCTGGAGAAGAATTCCTTTGTCTTTTGTATGTCTTTGGATAATGTGTGTTCCACTCCAGAGAAGAACAGTGAGGTGGTACGAGCACAGGTCTACGCTAGCCTGACGGTGATGTAATCACACTCTCTGCTTAAGCAGATGGACGGAAATGTAGTTGTTTGGTTTTTCATAAGGGGAGAGTTGTGGTGTGCACTGTGCCATTTAAGCATTTATTTTTTGTGTATTCATCCATCCGTCTGTTTAATTATGCTCAGGTACACAGCCAGTTGAGAATCTGAATGTAGTTTGGATGAAACACAAAACCTTCCTGCTTTGTAGTTAAGTGTCTGTAAAATAGAAATAATTACAGTTTTCTCTGGCACACGATGGTCCTTATGGTCGTAATAGTAATGTAAATATTTGATATGGTTTCTCAATTTAGCCCTAATGAATTTTCAAAAAACAAAGTTTTAGAGTCTCTTTTTTTCCCCTGGCAGTTTACTTATGGCTTTCTTTTTCTTTCAGTTATAGGTAAACATTGGAAACTCCATGCAGTAAACCAATATTTCTACAGAAAAATGGCAGAGAAGTCAGTACCGAATGTAGTAAATTGGCTTTCTTCTTCAGGATAAACTATGCTAGGCTTCTTTGTTATCTTGAGTGATACCATACTACAAGTGGACTAATCGGAAATCCTTTCACCTAGAGAGAATGTCTAGCCTTAGAACTCGTTCTCATGTTGCTATTTATGTACATAATTAAAATTCCAAATTAAAAAAAAAAGTTGTTTTGCTTTTTTTTAAATGTTCTTGAGTGACAGTTGAAGCCTCTCCGGTGCCCATGTGTGTGGTATGCATGGTTGTGTGTGTGGTATGTCTGAGTGTACGTGTGTGTGTGCACGCACGTGCATGTGTGAAAGAAAACTGTTAACTCCCCCCAGGGCAGTACCAGCTGGCGGTGTACACGGCACAAGCCCCACGAGAGTTGAGTCAAGCAGAGCAGCTCCAGAGCTGAGACACGAGGCTTCACCGGCCAGCGTGAGAACATAACTCCGAAGTAATAGCTGGCCCTTCAGTGGTGAGAAGACCTGCGACAGGAAAACAGTCACCATGACCCCTTGTTGTGTTCCGTTGCCTCCCAGCTTAAACAGATCTTCCGCTTCTCGCATGCTGGTGGGAGATGTGTAATGAAGCAGCCCGGCCTCGCCAGGGGAGGAACGGTATGTGCTCGTGTGTGTTGGTTCTGTGCATGTCGGCCGTGTGTTCATGTTTGTGGCCCCTGGATGCACGGCTCGTTGAAATTTGTATTTTCAGTGCTGGTGGGAATGGCAAGAGCCCCCTTTGACACATCAGCTAGCGAGGGAAGATGGCAGGGGAACAGCATGTGAAAGAGAATTGAGAATTTCCTAATTGCAGTAGGATCAGAAAGTCAAAGTTGTCTTGGTCTTCTTGCAGTGTCACTTTATTTTTTAAATATTTATTTATTTGATATTTTGAATATTTATTTATATTTATATAAATATATATATTTAATATATATATATAAAATATATAAATATTTTTAATATTTATTTATTTGAGAGAGAGAGAGAGAGAGCATGAGCGAGGAGAAGGTCAGTGGGAGAAGCAGACTCCCTGTACTGCTGGGAGCCTGATGCGGGACTCAATCCCAGGACTCCAGGATCATGACGTGAGCTGAAGGCAGTTGCTTAACCAACTGAGCCACCCAGGTGCCCTGTAGTGTCACTTTAATTCTGAATTGTTGACCTTCCAGATTTGATAGCATTTGGTAAGACAGCAGGACACAAATGGAACACGCTCATGTTCACGTTCACCACATTTGATGGAGCCAGAATGGCCAAGAATGTTGCCGGCATTATCACCGGACTAATGAGCTGAAGCAAATTTGTCCCAAGACTAATCCCCCTATAGTGACCCAGAAATCTTTATTTCCTTTTTTTGCTGAAATACTTTTGTGTTAACTGTGCTAGTCATCCAGATATATTAAAGCTGTGCCCTAAACATAACATCTCATAAATGTACTGTTATTATTTCAGGGTTTTCCCATTGGCTTGGCTTATCACCCCCGGAAAGTAGAAACTCCACAAGTTTCCTCATCCTCGAGAATGCTTGACCTAGAGAAGATGAAGAAATGGCTCTTGAGATCACCTGTAAGGTATTACTGCCCATTTTTAACCCTTTAGTCAGTATTGAACTTTGCCTTAAAACCTCTCAAATCCTCCCAGTGGGGTGGTGGGGTGGGGGTCACAGAGCCGGCTCGGAGTCACACGTGGCCTGTATTTAGGACAGCAAGGTCATCACTTTCCAACCAGGCTAACTCAGTTACTCTTTATACTATAATCCTTTCCTTCCGTGGTGATTTGTATCCAGTGTCGCCTGCCTTTTACATGTATTACCCTTTGCTTGCCTTCCATGAACCCTGAACTGTAGGGAATATAAAATTTGCATATCATAAGATCTTGCATTTGTCCAGCTCTTTATACTTTTCACAGTGCTAGTTGATATCTTTCCTTTCTTGGCTTATTCCTGACCTCAGTACATTTGTACTCTGTTTTTCTCTGTCCTGAGGTAATTACTTTCTATTTATGTTTATACTTTTTATGCTGTTTTTTTATGACCAGTTCCCCTTACGATAAAACTGTGACTCTCGGTTCAGTTTATCTGGAACTTAATCAGCACAATTCTATTTGAATAAATTTAGAGACTTTGGAGGGAATGTTCTCTACCATAGAGTGATTTAAGGTGCTCAGAAGAGACAAATGTGATGTGGTCTGTTCTGGGCTAATGTGGTAGTTGGAGTCCGAAGAAAGATTGCTTTATCACAAATCAAGATTGTAAAACAATTGATTTAATGGGAAAAAAGAGACCAGAGATGCTAAAGAATCCCTTCATCAATTTTATCAACTGTGTGGCCTGTTGGGACAAAATTAAAACAACAGTTGCCGATAGAAGAACCGAGGCGAGCTGAAGGACCGCCCACCTTGTCCATATAGTAAGAGGTGCCGAGGCCACTGGGTTAGCTTTTATTGTAAATGCACTGCTGGATCCCAGTGCACGTGTGGCCCCAGTACTCCCAAGTACTTCCCTAATGGATCAATGACATTAGATTCAAGTGACCTACAAGAAATTCAAAATTAAAAAAAAAAAAAAGAAATTCAAAATAAAGTAAAATGCTTTAGTTCACATATACAGATGAAATGATGTGACTTGTTTGCGGTTAAACCAATGACAGTTAAAATTAGGCCTTGGTGAATATTACTGATTTTTATTCATTTAAGGATAAAGTTCAGAATCCTTGAGTTCAGTGAAAAGAGACAGATTATGTTCTCCTCATTGTCCTATATTAATGAATGCACTTTGCACTCATTTTCTGGGAAAGGTTTGCTATGTAGAGAAACTCTTTTCATTGTGACCAGCAGTATTCATGCTTATTATATAAACTGAACGTTGTACCGTGAGTGAGTATAAACATTGTCACCTTTTAATTCAATGCACCCACCCAATCTAATGCAAAAACTTCTGTCAGAGGAACCAGTAATATTTTTGTGGGACTAAATTCTCATGCAAGGCTTAATTTTTTTTTTTTAAAGATTTATTTATTTATTTATTTGACAGAGACAGAGATCACAAGTAGGCAGAGAGGCAGGCAGAGAGAGAGAGGAGGAAGCAGGCTCTCCGCTGAGCAGAGAGCCTGATGCGGGACTCGATCCCAGGACCCTGAGATCATGACCTGAGCCGAAGGCAGCGGCTTAACCCACTGAGCCACCCAGGCGCCCAAGGCTTAATTTAAATTAAAGGTAAATATTTGAAATAAAAGGAATCTAAACTGGTATGGAAGCAAAATTCACTCTTTGCAGATGACATGCTACTATAAATAGAAAACCTTTGAGGCGCCTGGGTGGCTCAGTCTTTGGGCGGCTGCCTTCGGCTCAGATTATGATCCCAGGGTCCTGGGATCAAGCCCCGCATCGGGCCTCGATGGGAGGCCTGCTTCTCCCTCCCCCACTCCCTCTGCTTCTGTTCTCTCTCTCACTGTGTGTCTCTCTCTCTCAAATAAATAAATAAAATCTTTTTTTAAAAAAAGAAAGAAAACCGTGACGCCTGGGTGTCTCAGTTGGTTAAGCAGCTGTCTTCGGTTCAGGTCATGATCCCAGGGTCCTGGGATCGAGTCCCACATTGGGCTCCTTGCTCAGCAGGGAGCCTGCTTCTCCCTCTGCCTCTGCCTGCCTCTCTGTCTGCCTGTGCTCACTCTCTCTGACAAATAAATAAATAAAATCTTCAAAAAAAAAAAAAAAAAGGAAAGAAAACCTTTAAGACTTCACCAAAAAACTACAAGATAAATGAATCCGGTAAAGTCTTAGGATACAGTATCAATGTACAGAAACCTGAGGCATTCCTGTATCTAAAAATGAAACAGCAGAAGGTGAAATTAAGAAAATCCCATTTATGGTTGCACCAAAAACAATAAAATATCTAGGAATAAACTTAAACAGGTGAAAGTCCTGTACTCAGAAAACTATAAAACACTGTTGAAAGAAATTCAAGATGGGGACGCCTGGGTGTCTCAGTTGGTTGGGCGGCTGCCTTCGGCTCAGCTCATGATCCCCGGGTCCTGGGATCGAGTCCCGCATCGGGCTACTTGCTCGGCGGGGAGCCTGCTTCTCTCGCTGCCTCTGCCTGCCTCTCTGCCTGGTTGTGTGTACACTCTCTCTCTCTCTGGCAAATAAATAAAATCTTAAAAAAAAAAAAAGAAATTCAAGATGGCGTAGAGAAATGGAAAAGACAGTCCATACTCGTGGGTTGGAAGAATTGGGTTGTCTGTACTACCCAGGGCAGTCCGCATATTTAATGAAGTCCCTATCAAAATACCAACAGCCATTTTTCATAGAACTAGAAGGAACAATCCTAAAATTTGTATGGAACCACAGAAGACCTCAAATAGCCAAAGCAGTCTCAAAAAAGAAAAACAAAACTGGAGGTATTGCAAGTCCAGGTTTCAAGTTATATTACAAAGGGGTAGTCATTAAAACAGTATGGTACTAGCGTAAAAATAGACACATAGATCAATGGAATAGAACAGAAAACCCATAAACAAGCCCACAATTATATGGTAAATTAATCTTCAACAAAGGAGGAGTAAAGATACAGTGGGAAAGAGTCTTTTCAACAAATGGTGTTGGGAAACTTGGACAGCCACATGGAGAAGAATGAAACTGGACCATGTTCTTTCACCACACAGAAATAAACTCAGAATGGGTTGAAGACCTAAATGTGAGGCCTGAACCTGTAAAAGTCCTTCAGGAGAGCACAGGCAGTAATTTTTCATACATGGGCTAGAGCAACATTTTTTCTAGATACTTCTCCTGAGGCAAGAGAAATAAAAGCAAAAATAAACCTTCAGGACTACCTCAAAATAAAAAAAGTTCTGCATAATGAAGGAAATAGTGAACAAAACTAAAAATAACCTACAGAATGGGAGAAGATGTTTGCAAATGACGTATCTGGTAAAGGCTTAGTGTCCAAAATATACAAAGAACTGATAACAGCTCAACACCCAAAAAACAAATAATCCAATTAAAAAATGGAAGACACGAATAGACACGTTTTTCCAAAGAAGGCATCTAGATGGCCAGCAGACATGTGAAAAGAAGATCATTGTCAGTCATTATCAGGGGAATACAAATCAAAACCACAATGAGATATCAGCTCACACCTGTCAGAGCGGCTCAAATGAAAAACACAAGAAACAACAAGTTTTGGCAAGGTTGTGGAGAAGAAGGAAACCTCATGCACCATTGGTGGGAATGCAGACTGGTGCAGCCCCTGTGGAAAACAGTATGGAGGCTCCTTAAAAAAATAACAATAGACTCCCTAGGATTCAGTAATTGCTGTCCTGGGTATTTATTCCAGAAGTGCCAAAACCATAATTCAGGGCAATACACGCACCTCTATGTTTAGAGCAGCATTATTTACAATAGTCAAACTATGGAAGCCGCAGAGTGTCCCATCAACGGAGAATGGGTAGAGAAGTGATCTATATTTTATATGTATACATTACATGTGTGTGTGTGTGTGTGTAATGGAATATTATTCAGCCCATAAAAAAGAATGAAATCTTGCCATTTGCAACAACATGGATGGAGCTAGAGAGTGTTAACGTTAAGTGAAATAAGTCAGTCTGAGAAAGACAAATACCATATGCTTTCACTCATAATGTGGAATTTAAGAAACAAACAAGAAAAGAAAAAAGACAAACCAGGGAACAGTCTTGACTATAGAGAACAAAATGATTGTTACCAGAGGGGAGAAGGGTGGGGGAATGGGTGAAATAGGAGATGGAAATGAAAGAGGATACCTATCATGACAAGAAAAAAATGATAAAAGAAATAATGGTTTCGTTCACCACGAGCTGAAAGTTGCTTGCGGTCTTGGTTTTCACCCTGTACACCGCCTGTCTGATGTTTTGTTTCCCTTTTGATAGGTTCACATTTCAAGTCCACAGTTAGCTAGCACATAGTTCTGAAGGTACAATTAGGTCAGACTCTAGACATGACCAAAGTTCAGGCTTATTTGTACTTAGGAAATGATCGCCAAAGAAATTTCTGGACGGAGCAGAAGTTTGTTTTCATAAGCCAGTGTTTCACTGTTTCACATTTTGTTCACTTAGCAGTGCTGAAATGAGTGACCTGTGTTTCACATTTAAGGGCCTTTGTCTTCTTAATCAATTCTAGAGCTTTGTTGATGCACTTTAGCTGTGACTCTGGGAAGCAGAGGAACAGCGTAGGAAGTGGCTCTCTCTGTGCACCCCCAACCTGTGAAATAGTCTTCAGACTCTGTAGCTGCAGAGTCCGTCTGTAAACTCTGTCTTCTCAGGTACACCTTGGGACACTCTCCATTCAGCGCTCGCCTGTCTTGAGAGTGCAAAGGACAGGTGGACACAAAAGTAAAGGCAAAGATGGAGAAATAACAGGATCCAGAGACTGCTCCCCACACTCAAGAGTAAAGTCACAGAGGCTCCTCGGTGGCTCAGTGGGTTGAAGCCTCTGCCTTCGGCTCAGGTCATGATCCCAGGGTCCTAGGATCGAGCCCCACATCCGGCTCTCTGCTCAGCAGGGAGCCCGTTTCCTCCTCTCTCTCTGCCTGCTTCTCTGCCTACTTGTGATCTCTCTCTCTGTCAAAAAAATAAATAAAATCTTAAAAAAAAAAAGAGTGAAGTCACAGTGAGTCCTTCCAGGGCTTAGATGACACAATACTCAGATTTTGTTAGTGACTCCAAATTTGAGTGTGTTGGAGGCATGATTTTATTTTATTATTTTACTTTTAAAAATATTTTATGTATGTATTTGAGAGAGAGAGAGCATAGAGAGAGGGAAGGTCAGAGGGAGAGCAGACTCCCCACCGAGCAGGGAGCCCAGTGCAGGACTCTATCCTGGGACTCCAGGATCATGACCTGAGCCAAAGGTAGTTGCTCAACCAACTGAGCCACCCAGGCATGCTTTCTTCACTAGAGAGAAAATAGCAGCTTTTAAAGATCAGCTGTCTGGTTTGTGGGGTTTTTTTTTAAAGATTTTATTTGGGAGAAAGAGCACAAGGAGGGTGGAGATAGAGGGAGAGGGAGAAGCAGGCTCCCTGCTGAGTAGAGAGCCTGATGGGGGGCTCGATCCCATGACTCTGAGATCATGCCCTTTGTGGAAGGCAGATGCTTAACCAACTGAGCCACTCATGCGTCCCTGGTTTATCTTCCATATCTCTTCTAAACTGGGAGAAGATGGTTCTCAGCTAATGAGTGTCTGAATGCACATGACTTTCTCCTGAGACCCCAGGGAGACTGTAAGAGAGGGGAATTTTGTTTTTCCTTAGCAAGAGAGGAATTTTTAGGCCATCAGCACGCAAGGGGAGGATGGGGAGAGGGAGGCAATGGGACCCTCCCGTTGCAACACGGTTCGTGGAGCTGTTGGGTTCTTGCAACCCTGTACCCCTAGAACACGGACACAAATAAAAGTAACAAAAACATTCTTAAAAGAAATCTAAGAAAAGCAAGCAAGTTAACATTAAAAGTCTCATACTTTGTAAACTTTGGTTCCGTGAGTTCTTGCCATGAGTGCAGTATACATTTGTCTCCATCTTTTTCAAGATTTAGAAGGTTGTGGTGTGACTCTCACCTCTGGCATTTTGTGGGTCGTATCTCTCTGATTTCATTCTGACTCCTTCAGAAACGCATTACTCAAGAGGGAAGCTGTGATTTGTCTGGGGGCCTGTTCCCCGGGATCGAAAGTCATGTTGTTTCAGTGAAGAAAAACAGACCCCTTCATGTAGTGTTGGACTTACCGAGGCTCTGTAGACGTGCCCGTGGCTGTAAGGCTCCCAGGGCCTTCCCTGCTTCGTGTTCCCCACTTGCCTCCTGCTGGTGAGGCTGGTGAGGTGGAAATAGCCTCCTTTCTGCATCTCCTCTCTGACCTGCTGGGCAAACGTGACATGGTTTTCTGCTCCTCACCCTGTGTTCCTGGCTCTCTGTGGGCCCCACTGAGCTAAAAACCGTTAACTTACTACGAACAGATTTCTTTGTGCGATCCTTGTTTTCCCCTTGGGTTGCCTTCTGTTCTTGTTCCTCATTTCTAGGCAGGATGTGAGATTGAAGGAAAAGCTTGTTTCTTTACGAAACCATTTTAAGTTGTTTGTAGTCCTGCTGAATTCACCATCACTCTTACATTTCTAAAGAGCTACATTTTCCAGACGTGACCACCTTCTCTCTCTGAACTCCCGCATCACTGTCGACTTCCCGTGTCCCCATGTGTGCTCTACCCTCGTGAGTTCGCACCTGGCTTCCAGTAGACTACTCTCCCTGAGACCAGGGGCAGCTGTCTTTCTCTTCAGTGTTCCCACAGTGCTGACCTTCTGCGCTGACATACACGTGGCAAAATGTGGGCTGAGCATGCGCTTTAAAGTTCAGAATTGCAATTCTGATCTGGTTTTATTTGAGCCTATGAGGCTACCCATAGCATTGACTTTGTTTGAGGGCCACCAGCCCAAGAGCGCATGTCCCTCTGTTTCTGACTTCCGAATCTAAACAAGGAGGAGGTTGAGCTTGGTACTCCCTAAAGGCCTCCAGTCTCTGTGACTTCTCCCTCTTAGACTGGTTGAGCACCCCTTGAGTGCATGGTCTAGATATTCTCTTACATTGTAGAGGGAGTTTCCGGTTCAGATGGGAAGACAAAGCAAGTTCACAAAACAGTAATTACAGGCAGCAGCAGCATAATGTACAGAGCAGCTGTCTGATAGATAGTAATTCCGTATATTGGTCTTGGGCAAAACACCTAAGGATATTTGTCTAAAACGTGAACATGATGTACCTAGGTTGTGGTTTTACATTTTTTGTGTACCCTAGCTTTTTTAGAGGAGGAAGAGTCATCAGAGGAAACAAGTCTCATACAACAGGATATTGGTTTTGAGTGGATGTTTTAACTTTTAGTCTGTTGGGACCTAACCAGTGCTCTCTTTGTGTGATTATTGTTTTCTTCTTGGAACACCTTCTGTCTCCAGCAAGTCTGGCAAAAGTTACCTTAGGGTTGGGCTTTTGGGGCATTCTTGATGTAGTCCTCTAGCTCATTCTTAATGTTACTGTAGATAGACAAGATTTGATATTTTATTCCTTTTAAGTACAAAAAGGAATTTAAAAATCCACCTAAGAATAGTACCAAATGAGATCCTGTAAGTCGTGCTTTAATGAATAGATATGTTTTATTTAAAATTAATGCCATTGACCTTTAAAAATCTCTTAGGAGCTTAAACATGCCACTGTACAGTATTTACTAGAATAATATACTGACTTTTTAAAAATTCATAGTTGGGATAAACTTCACCTCACTATAATGATGATAGATAAGGAATATTACTAGACACCAAATTTGAAGGTTTCCCTAAGTAAACTGTAAATTAGACCTTGAATGAGTGCCATGGCCTCTGTGCAGAAGAGAGTGAACATAGCAGGTGCCAAGCCGCCAGCTTTTAGAAAGGCTGCTTGCATGGTTGGCCCTTAGGAAGCTCGGCATCTCACTAGTTCCCCAAGCCAATAAAAGATGGGGCACCAGACTGTACAGGTATATTGTTTGTGTAAATGATGTGATTTATGGCCAACACCTGATTTCCTTCTGGGCATTGGGGATTTGGATGTTCGCTAGGCCAGGGCTGCTTGTGTGACCAGCCCCCAGTAAAAATCTTGGGTGCTGAGTCTCTAATGGGCTTCCGTAGGTAGGAGCATTATACTGGTGTGGCTGGGTTTTTTTCTGCGAGGGAAAAGAACAGGTTCAGTGTATCCCTTTGCAGGCTGGGGAGGAGGGACCCCATGGAGGAAGCCTGTGCATGGATTTCCTCAGACTCTGCCTGTGTCTTTTTCCCTTGCTGGTCTTGTCGTGTGCCCTTTGCTGTAATAAATCTGAGCCTAAGGACAAGTGTATGCTGAGTCCTGTGAGTCATTTTAGTAAATTGCCGCATGCGTGGGTAGTCTCGGGGACCCCCGAAACAGCATGTTGAGATGGTATTCGTCTCATTTATGTTTTGTTCTCTTCCCCTCAGCTTTAGAGTTAAAATATAAATAAAAGGACTGTTATATTTATATTAAATATTTCCAGGTCACAAGACATTAAAAAACAGTTTTATTCATCTTTCCCAAGCAAAGAGAAAGTAGTTTTTGAAAGCCACAGAAAGCTCTACGCTCCCTTGTTAGACCAAATTAGTGATTAGATTTTTTCTGATTCTCACAATAGGGTCTTTCTTCCTTCCCTAACACTATGGAGGCAAGCTGTTTGGGCTGGTTCATAAGCAAATAGGTCATAAACTGCACTCCATTCAACAGTGACGTAGTTATGAAAGCATTTATTTGTCCTACAGACAGAGTACTGGCTCATTTCGAATATTGTTCTCGCCTAGATTAGAATGCTAAAGAGCACACATTGCACATTTTGTTTTAAACACAACAGTTTAATTGTCTTGTGATGGTGCTATAAATATTTTCTGGGAAAACACTACCGAATAGGTAAGACTTTTAGGAAACTGTGTGGGATCATAGACCCAAATGTAGGAGCTAAAACCAGAACTCTTAGAAGACGACCTAGGAGTAAACCTTGGTAAAGGAGTAAATCGTGACCTTAGGTTTGGCAGTGGTTTCTAGTTACAACACCAGGGGCAGAATGGATAATTTGGACTCCTTCAAAATTTAAAAACTTTTGTGCCATATATAAACAATAGGATAAAAATTAAGAGATAACCCAGTGAGTGCAGGAAATCCTTGCAACTCATATATCTGATAAGAGACTGTATCCAGATACATAAAGAACTTTTGTAACTCAACAATAAAAAGACAACCCAATTAAAACTGAGCAGAGGAACTGACATTTTCCCAACGAAGATAGACAAGTGGCCAATAAATAGATGAAAAGATCTTCACCATCACTAGTGTTAGGGCAGTGCAAATGAGAACCACGATGAGATAGTACTCCCCATCTATTAGGATGTTTAGAATAAAGAGAGGCGGTAGCAAGTGTAGTGAGGATGTGGAGGAAATGGTCCAGTGGTCCAGCAGTTCTTCATGCTGTGAAGCACAGAGTTCTCGTTTGACTCAAATTTCACTCCTCGGTAAATACTCAAGAGAAATGAAAACATGGTGCACATAAAAACTTGTCCACGGATGTTCATAGCATTGTTATTTCTATCAGCTGAACAGTAGAAACAACTAAATGTCTTACCAGCAGATGAATGGAGAAGCAAAATGCATTTTCATACAGTGGAATATTACCGAGCCATAAAAAGGAATGAAGTACTGGTTATGTGCTACATTGATGACATTTGAATACATTAAGCTAAGAAGCCAGTCACGTACTGTATGGTGAGACCACATAGTGGATGATTCCATACATTTGAAATGTCCAGAATAGGTAAATCCGTAGAGAAAGTAGATTACTGGTCGCTTAGCACTCTGTAGGGTGGGAGTGGAGGGTATCAGGCTTCTAGAGAAACGGAACAAGGAGGAGATATGTGTCAAAAGTTGATTGCAGGGAATTGGCTTAGATGATTGCTGGGGTCAGCTAGGCAGGTCCAAAGTCCATAGGGCAAGTCATCAGGAAGTGCGCAGCTAAGATGCTTGGGCAGGAGCTGGAGCCACAGTCCACAGGTGGAATTTCTTCTTAGGGGAAATCTCACTTCTACTGTTAGGCCTTTCAACTGACCATTCAGCCCATTTACCTTAAAGTCAGCTAATTATGGACTTTAATCCCATCTACAAAATATCTTCATAGCACTACGGAGTTGACACACAAAACTGACCGTCATTGGGGCACCTGGGTGGCTCATTTGGTTAAGCTTTCTACCTTTGATACCAGCTCAGGTCTTGATCTCAGGGTCCTGAGTTCAAGCCTCACATTGGGCTCCATGCTGGGAGTGGAGCCTCCTTAAAAAGAAAAAACAGGGACGCCTGGATGGCTCAGTCGTTGGGCATCTGCCTTCAGCTCAGGTCATGATCCCAGCATCCTAGAATTGAGCCCCACATCGGGCTCCCTGCTTGGCGGGAAGCCTGTTTCTCCCTCTCCTGCTTCCCCTGCTTGTATTCTCTCTCTCTCTCTCTCTCTCTCTCTCTCTGTGTCAAATAAATAAATAAAATCTTTTTTAAAAAAGAAAGAAAAAATAAACAAACACTGACCATCGTGGGCGTGGGGCATGGAGGGGGAGTGACTGTTAATGGGTTTCTTTTTGGGCTGATGAAAATGTTCTAAAATTGTGGTCTTGGTTGCAGAGCTTTGTGAATATATGGAAAACTATTGATTTATGTTCTTTAAAGGGATGAATTGTATGGTTTGTGAGTTATATCTCTATAAAGATATTAGTATCATTAATATGGTATAAATACACACTCTATGTGTACTTGAACATCCATGTTCATAGCGGCACTATTCACAATAGCCAGGAGGTAGAAGCAACCCAAATGTCTATTGACAGACGAATGGATAAACAAAATGTGAGATATCCATACAGTGGAATATTACCCCTAGAAAGGAAGGAAGTCCAAAACAAACAATTTTTTTTAAGTTAGGAAATCCTGTCCTGTGCTGCATCGTGGATGAACCTTGAGGACATACTATACTCAGTGAAGTAAACCAGCCACAAAAGGACAAATGCTGTGTGCTTCCCCTGATTGGACGTTGTCTAAAGTAGTCAAATTCATAGAAATAGAATGATGATTGCCAGGAGTCGGGGTGGGGGGGCATGGAGAGTTCTTGGTCAATGGCTATAGTTTCAGATTTGCAAAATGAAAAGGTTCTGGAGATCTCCTACAGAACAGTGCAAACACTTAGCATCACCGAACTGCAGAATTGGAAATGGTTAAGATGGTAAGATCTGGTCTTGGATGATGGCAATGCGTCCGCCTGGCCCTTCTCCAAGTTTGGTGGGCAGCCGGGGAGCCTCTCATCTTCAGGGAAGTGAGGCAGAGTGCTGGTGCCCCCCGACCCCCACTCCCCTCCCGCTGCATTCTGGCCCCTTGCAGGCTGTGAGTGGGGAAACCAAACAGCCAACAGCTGTGGTGTTGAACCAGGAAGTATTCTCACTTCCTGCTTTAGCCCTTTGCTCTCCAAGATCTCCAGCTAGTTTTTGCGGTTGACAGATTCCTGTGGGGCAGGGGCAGCTGGAACTGGCGAAGTCAGGCAGCCTGGGGGCCCTGGGGGCCCATGCCTTAGCCCTGGGCTTCTTAGCCAGGTGGTTCAGCCCTCAGGCGACCCTTGATGATGTCTGGAGGCACATTTGGTTGTCTCAACTGGGGAGGCTGGGTGCTAATGGCCCCTTCTGGGGGAAGGTCAGGGATGCTGCTGAACTTCCTCCAAAGCACCGAACAGCCCCCAACAGAAAATGATCCAGTAGTGCTGGAGCAAGGCAAGCCGGCCCTGGTACCCTGGAGGGCTTTGCAGGGCTAGCTCCTTCCTTCTCTCACCCAGGTCTTGACCTCAGTTGATCTTTGCTTGGGTGGGTCCTGATCAGCCAACATAAAGTAGTTTGGGGGCTTTTTTGGTTACACTATTGTTATATTGTGCTTGTGTGTCTTCTGTCTGCACCATCATCCCCCATCTCCATGTGCAGTATACTAATGACTAATATAAATTCCAGAAGTCTGCAAAGATGAGAGACCTCTTTCCTCACTGCCAATGTTTGGGTCCTAGTGAGATGAACTCCGTATTTGTTTCATCAAAGAGTGAAAAGGATTTAATTTGCTCTAGTAACTTGACCTCCTCCCTGTCCTCTAGGGCGTAAGCCAACTCCTCTTTCTCTCTTTGTCTTAAAGCCTCTGACCCCTTCCTGCCTCCCCAGATCCTCCTCTTACTCTGATGGGAACAGGGAGGGTGGGAGTGAAACTTCTGGGGAGTGGCCCCTGGGAAAAGCAGACCTGAGGGACTCAGGCAAAGTCCCTGGGACCTTAAGCATTAGAGGAGGAGTGGTTGGAGAGGAAGGACTCCTGGAAACTATTAAAAAAAAAAAGCTGAATGGGGGAGACAGGGGGAGGGGAGCATCCCTGGCCATTCACCATTTTTAGAGGGAAAGAAAGGATCTCCCATTTATTGAGTGCCTTCCAGGTGCAGGGCAAGATAATCGTACTTAATCTTTTTAATAAGTCTGAGGTGAGGACACTCAAGTCTCGCACAATCAAATAATATTTATAGCCATGCAACTAGGAAGTGGCAGAGTTGAGATTTAAATCAAAGGTGTGATTCTAGAGGCCAAGCTTGTTGAATCTTTTGGGGAGACCTGATAAGAAGAGTTCTCTCCTGGAAAGAGCTTCCAGTCTGGTGGAGGGGCAAGCCCGGCCCACAAATTAGCATATGAAAATTATAGTATGGGCTCTTCACCAGCTTGGAGGTTCAAGTGTCACTTCCCCATAATCGAGTTAATTGCTCACACACTTAAATATCCAAATTAGTAGGCAATCCAGTACTGTGTGCTCCTTCTCTCTCTCTCTCTCTCTCTCTCCCCCTCCCTCCCTTCCCCTTCACCAAATTGTTTTCAAGAAGAACCCCAGAGATTTGAACCCCAGGGTTTTGCTAGGCCTGCATTAATCAGTTCTAAATGAAACATAGATGCATGGTTCTTATCTATAGAAATTAGGCATTACAGGGCACCTGAGTGGCTCAGTGGGTTAAAGTCTCTGCCTTCGGCTCAGGTCATGATCCCAGAATCCTGGGATCGAGCCCCACATCGGGCTCTCTGCTCAGCGGGGACCCTGCTTCCCCCACTCTCTCTGCCTGCCTCTCTGCCTACTTGTGATTTCTGTCTGTCAAACAAATAAATAAAATCTTTAAAAAAAGAAGAAATTAGGCATTACAGGGGCTGGCGTTGTGGCCCAAGGTTACAACCCTTCACACTCTTCTAGCAGCTGATTTATACTCGTGGACTTAGCCATTGTCCCAAAGGGAGTCCCCACGCTAAGGTGGTTCCAGCCCCAGGCATGTACCGCCAAACCTGTGATGATCAAATAGGGCCACAGCAATATTTCTGGTTCCACATGTTCTTGGAGAACCCAGCCATCCCTCCCAGCAAAAGGTGGAGTGTAGTTCTCCTCCCTTGGAATATGGGCTGACCTTCGTGACTTCTTCCTATCAAATCGGACACAGTAGAAGCGAGGCTGCCTGACTTCTGAGGTGAGGTCATAAAAGGTGAGGTGACTTCCTCCCACCTGCTTGCCTCGCTCTGCTCACCCTCAGAGCCCAGTCACCATGCTGCGAGGAAGCACAGTGCTCCCAGAGGGGCCCCGGGTAGGAGTTCCACTGACAGTTCCGGCTGCAGTCCGGGCCAGCAACCAGCACGGGCTGTCAAATGTGACAGAGCCAGCCTTCAGGTCTTCCAGCTGACGTGACAGCCCGTCCCTGCTGAGCCACGATGGAATCGACACCTCACTGAAACCAGGAGCGTAATGAATGGATTATTTTTTATGCCTCCCAAGTTGCGGGTTAATTTGGTACGCAGCCGTCGCAACTGGAACACCCATCCCACACCTGTGAGAGTTATAGCCCTGTCGTTGAGGTCACCAGCCTGGATACCCCTGTCTTCGTTGCTTTTCAAGGCTTTGTTGAAGGTCAGCCTTTGTGTGATCGTGCTGACGCCTCCTAGGGAGAATTCATCTGTGTTGCCTGGTTTGACACAACATCCATCATATTACGTTAAAGCTACTTATGTCTGCATCCCAGGTCAATTCTGAGCTGTCCTGGAGGACAGGACCACGTATTCTCTCTTCACTGGCGCCTTGTATGTGGAAGGCTAACAGTTCCTTATGTGCTCACTGCAGGAACCATAGACTCAAAATCCAGACCCCCTGTACAATATCAGATATGGTCAGTAGCTGTGTTTATGTACGCGCGCGCGCGTGTGTGTGTGTGTGTGTTTCCTTTAAAATAATTCCTTGGTGCGCCTGGGTGGCTCAGTGGGTTAAGCCTCTGCCTTTGGCTCAGGTCATGATCTCAGGGTCCTGGGATTGAGCCCTGCATGGGGGGGGTCTCTGCTCAGCAGAGAGCCTGCTTCCTCCCCGCCCCCCGCCACGCCTGCCTCTCTGCCTACTTGTGATCTCTCTCTCTGTCAAATAAACAAATAAAACTTTTAAAAAATTTTTTTAATTCCTTTGTATATCCATACATGGGAACATTATTCAACCTTAAAAAGGCATTAAGTTCTCACACCTGCTACAACATGGATGAACCCTGAAGACATTACGCTAAGTAAAACATGAGCCTGACACAAAGGGACAAGGACAGTGTGACTCCACTCCTATGAGGCACCCAGAGTAATCAAATTCATAGAGACAGAAAGGAGCGGGTGGCTGCCAGGGCCAGTGGGGAGGGGAACCGGAAGTTAGTGTTTAATGGGGATAGAGTTTCAGTTTGGGAAGATGAAAAGGTGGTGGGGGACAGCTGTACAACAGTGTGAATATTTAATGACCCTTAACTATACTCACAAATAGTTCCAATGGTGAATTTTATGTTATGTAAATTCTGACACATTGGAAAAAAAGTTTTCTGTATAATCTGTTACTTTTTTTAAAAAAAAGATTTTTATTTATTTGAGAGAGAGAGACAGAAATAGAGAGACCACAAGTGGGAAGGAGAGGGGGAAGCAGGCTGCCCGCTGAGCAGGGAGCCCGATGCGGGGCTCTGTCCTAGGACCCTGACCTAAGCCAAAGGCAGACGCTTAACTGACTAAGCCACCCAAGAGCCCCTAACCTGTTACTTTTGAATATCACCAGCAAGATAGGGGACCCATACACAAACTCTGCCCTGGAAAGAAGTGAGAGAGATACTTTCTGGACAGTTTCATCCTTCCTCAGAAGACCTCTGTGGAAGAGCTACACAGGAAAAGAAGTCAAGTGCACACAGTGTGAGCCACTTCCTTTCCTGTCATGTGCCACCAAGAGACTTTGGGTTGAGAGTTCAACCCATGATCTTTCCCACATGCTTCCCACTCCTGTGGCTTCCTGTGGCTTCAGCTCTGTCAACAGATTCCAACTTGGCAGAGCTCCTAAGGTGCCCATCTCATCCACATGCTCCTTGTGGTGACCCTGGACTTGGTAACACCGGTTCTGAAGGATCCCCTAAGGTGTCTGGCCCCTTGGCTCAAAGGAAAGAATGCTGAACTGGAAGCTAGAAGGCCTAAATTCGTGTCCCAGGTGTGTACCTCACTGCCACGTGGCCTGAACAACCATGTTCCACTCTCACTCCCTCCACCTGTCACAAATGCTTTCTGAATTATACACGTGTAGAACATGTGCTCTCCTACTCTTCTTCTCAGATTAAGGCCAGGGCCATTTATTTTTCTACTGTGAATCAGTATAATCAGATTTCAAGGGGACACTAGCTAATTTTGCTGTATGAAGCCGGCTTAGAAAGGGTCAGGAGTTGGGTGACCCAGGTGGCTCAGTCAGTTAAGTGTCTGACTCTTGGTTTTGGCTCAGGTCACGATCTCAGGGTCCTGGGATCAAGCCCTACATTGGACTCCACAGTCCGCAGAGAGTCTGCTTGAGGATTTCTCTCCCTCCCCCTTTGCCCCTCCCCCTGCTCACTCTCTTACTCCCCCCCCAAATAAATAAGTAAATGTTAAAAATAAAAAGAAAGAAAGAAAGGGGCAGGAGTGAGGGAGACAGATAGGCCAAAGGGAGTCAGGGAGTCTTTGGTAATTACCATGGCACTGCACTGGCTTCTAGGAGTAGGGGAGGGGAGAGAAGTCAGGAGCCGGGAGATTGCCAATCAAGTTAAACCACCTTTGCCGTTTTATAGGAATGTATCATAAAAACAGTCTAAGCTGGAATGCCTTTATGCAGTAGAGGACCGGTACCCTCCCTAGACAGAGTTTGATATCTTTAGGAGAGGAGTGGGAGAAGGGATGTGTACTCCTGAGACCTTTCCCCTAATTCTGTGTTTTCTGACAGCTGTGTCAGTTAGGATTGGGTTCAGCTGTGAGTCATAGCGACCCTACAACTAAGGGCTAAAAAAGAAGAAGTTTATTTCTCAGATAAAAGAGGTTTAGAAGGTACCAATCGAGGGCTGTTAGGATAGCTCCATGGTTGTAAGGGACCCAGGCTTCCTCTAAGCTTTCCACCTTGCCATCCCTAAGATGTGCTCATCATCCTTAGAGTCTAAGATGGCTGCTGGGGCTCCAGCCATCACATCTTAGTTCCAGGCTGCAGAATGGAAGATGAGAGGCAGGAGCACATGCCACTGCCCTTTCAAGACTTCACAGAACTTGAGCTCATTACTTCAGCTTACTTGTTGACTGTAACCTAACCTTGCTGCAATGGAGTCTGACAAATGTAGGTTTTTTGTTTTTTGTCTTTTTTTTTTTTTTTTAAGCTGGGAAATAATATGCCAACCGAGAAATTGGGATTGTTTTAAATTTGAGAGCAAATTGGAGAATAGATATTTGGTAGGCAGTTAAGCCTGTCATGGTCATTAGGAAATCCAGTTTATGTTCCTTTAGCATTTATTAAGGAGTTTTAATGCAAGAACCACTATCACCTTAAAACTTTGAGCTCCTTTCGATGTGTTACATATAAGGATACCAAAGTTGCCCTATTCATTCAACAACATTTGCTGAATGCCAGTAAATGCCAAGCATGGCCGAGGAAATGAAGAGATGAATAAGACACAGCTTCTGAGTCTTCCCTCCCTTTGTCACTACTGCTCCAGTGCATAGATTTAGGCTGCTCAGCCTGGCTCTGCACATTCATGTTCTGGAAACAGCCATGACTCCCTGCGGATGGGGAAATCTTGACCATACCTTGTGGGGGAAGTGAGCTGGTCGTGACATTTTAGGCAACACAGAGAACCCAGAAAATATGGAATGCGGTGTGAATATCTATTGTTTCAAACTGAAGAGAGCTGTTTCCCTGAAAGGGAAACAGTTAGATTTAGTACTAAGAATAGAGCAAGAGAAACATGGGCCCAGTGCCTTCAGCTGAGAAATGAATTTCATCAGAGTCACAGTTATTGTCTATTGTCTCCATTGGTCGTTCTGGTTGGGCTGAGATCTGATTTCCACTTCAGTTCTCACAGTCAGCATTATTACTTCCCTTTGTGTAACTTTTGGGAAAAATTCAATATGAATCAGATCGTGTTGTTAGTTCCCACCAAAGAGAGACTTTTTTTTTTTTTTTTTTTTTTTTTTTTTAAATACAGGGAGAATAGACTCCGGTCAAATGCTGACATCACAATGGAGTATCTTTGAGCAGGGCTGTTAAGTCCCCTGCCTTTCATTGTTTCCGAGTCTGCCCTAGAATGAGTGTTCCCATCCTAATTTAGAATGGAGCGCACCTGCTGCCCAAACCCTTTGACTCCTTTGAGCTCAGTCTTCCTCTTGTAGTTTTTAGTGTTTTTGTTTTTAGGGTTTTTTCACGATATTTACAAACCTGAGATTTATTATTGGATGCTTTCCGGTCAAGGGAACACAGAAAACTCTCCAGCTTAAAGGGAAGGAACACTGAATTTCCGGATTCCTACCCTTTTTTGTTCTTACAGGCTACCTGTGAATCTTCAGGGTTCCCAGACATTCCCAGAACAATCAAATAGTTTTCCAAAATTTTCTTCCTTTAAGTTGCCCAAAGTCTGTTTTTGATGCTTGAAACCAAGATTTTTTTTTTTTTTTTTTGAATTGGTGGTAAAAAACACATGACATAAATTTACCATCTTAACCGTTTTTAGATGTACATTTTGGTAGCATTAAATAGATTCAGGCTTTTGTGAAAAAGAGCTCCAGAACCTTTTCATCATATAAAACCAAAACTGAAACCCAATAAAGATAACTCCCTATTCCCTCCTCCCCTCAGCCCCTGTTTTATGAATCTACTTTAGATAATACCTCACATAAATAAAATCTTACAGTATTTGTCTTTTGTGACTGGTTTATTTCACTTAGCATAATGTCCTTGAGGTTCATCTGTGTTGTAGTATGTGGCAGGATGTCCTTTTTTTTTTTTTTTTTTTCCTAAGTAGGCTCCACACCCTATGAGGGGCTTGAACTCAAAGTCCTGAGATCAAGAGTCAACGTGCTCTCCTGACTGAGCCAGCCAGGTGCCCCAGGCTGTCCATTTTTAAGGCTGAATGATATTCCATTCAATGTATCTGCTGTGGTTTGTTATCCAGTCATCCATCACTGGTCACGTGGGTTGGTTCCCTGTCTTGGTTCTTGTGAATAATGCCGCAGTGATCATGAGGACAGACATCTCGTTGAGATTCTGCTTTGAGTTCTTTTGGATAAATACCCAGAAGCAGGAGCTCTGGATCATGTGGTATTTCTAATTTCTTTCTTTCTTTCTTTCTTTCTTTCTTTCTTTCTTTCTTTCTTTTTTTTTTTTTTGAGAAACCTCCATACTGTTTTCCTCTTTGAGTGTTAACCCAGAGGTATGGATATCTTAACCCTTGGGCAGATTCAGAAGCGTACATCAGGGAAACACCAATGTCTTTGACAGACCCTTGAGAAAAAAAGGGGAGGCAAATTTAAATCAAATCGAAATTATCCAAATGAAGTTAGAGCAAAGTCACAGCAATGAACCTTTCATTTTGAAATCAGACTCTTGAGAATGTGTCTTTGTTTTTCAGTCTGGTTTTCACTTCTTTATACTGTTTGTGGCCCTTTCTCATTAAACCTCATTCTCCTTTACTCCGATGAATTGTCAGACATAAGAGTTAGAGATCACTTTTTTCTCTCCTGGTTCTCTTTGTTTTTAAAGATTTTATTTATTTATTTGACAGAGAGAGAGATCACGAGTAGGCAGAGAGACAGGCAGAGAGAGAGGGGGAAGCAGGCTCCCCACTGAGTAGAGAGTCTGATTCGGGGCTCCATCCCAGGACCCTGAGATCATGACCCGAGCCAAAGGCAGAGGCTTAACCTCTGAGCCACCCAGGTGCCCCTCTGCTGGTTCTCTTTGATTGTTAGGTGAAATACAAGCCAACAGGAAGCAAAACCTGTGCATGTGCACCATTCCATGAATATTTTTATAGCTGAGGTTATGTGCGCTTTGGTACATGTGCTAGCCATACATTTGCTGTCAAGCTTTGCTGTGCTGCCCCTTTCTAGCAGGTTATTCTGAATGTTGTTAAAACACACACACACACACACACACACACAGAGGTGAGTGAGATTAAGAGGTAAAAACTTCTTATTATAAAATAAATAACTCAGGGTTCCTGGGTGGCCCAGTTGGTTAAGTGTCTGCCTTCGGCTCAGGTTATGATCCCAGGGTCCTGGGATCAAGCCACGCATCGGGCTCCCTGCTTAGCAGGCAGCCTGCTTCTCCCTCTCCATTTGTGTGCTCCCTCTCTCTGGTTCTCTCTCAAATACATAAATCTTGTTTTAAAAAAATAAATAAGTCATGGGGATGAAAAGTACAGCAAGGGAATATAGTCAATAATACTCTAAGAACTTTGTATGGTGACAGATGGTAATTACATTTATGGTGAGCATTTCGTCATCCGTAGAGTTGTGCAATCGCTAGGTTGTATACCTGAAACTAATGTAATATTGTATGTCAGCTGTACTTCAGCTAACACACACACACATACACACACACATACACACTCTATGAGGGTCCCATCTCTTAAACAGTCTCATTTTGAACATTTTTGTTTTGTCCAAACTCAGCCTCAGCGGTGGGGTTGAGCAGACCCAGTACGACTTCTATCCCTTTTTCTCCCAGACATCTGAAATAATAGGAAGGTTAAGAGGTGCTGTTTGAAGTCCAGGTTGCTTGTAGCAGAAGCACTCCGAGGACATGTCCCGGACTGGAGGGTGCTAAGCTAACAGGTATGGAATCAAGACTGGGGGATTCTGCCTACTTCTGGAAATGTCCTTCCTTCTCTGGGCAGCTGCCTTGCTTCCTGGGAAGGTCTGAAGACAGTGGTTCTTCTTGCCCTTACCCACAGACTTGAATCACCTGGGGCAATCTAAAAAACTCAGATACTCAAACCAGTGACATTGGAATCTTGGGGAGGGTGGCTGAGAGGGGCGCGACCCAGGCATCAGCATTTTTGCAAAGCTCCCCAAGGCTGAGAGCCACTGTGACAGAGAGCAAATTGCTACTGCTTTCTCCCAGCAGCATGATTTGTAAGCTTGCCATTTTTATTAAAGAACAGCATACAAACTTTTATTTCAAAGTTGAAGTACCACAAAATCGGTGATATTTATGGTCTGAAATATGAGAACAAGTTCCCACAACGATTATTCTCTCTACAAGAAATAACAAGTGGGGTGCCTGGGTGGCTTAGTAGGTTAAAGCCTCTGCCTTCGGGTCAAGTCATGATCCCGGGGTCCTGGGTCCAAGTCCCAAGTCAGGCTCTCTGCTCAGCGGGGAGCCTGGTTCCCTCTCCCCCTCTCTCTGCCTGCCTCTCTGCCTACTTGTGATCTCTGTCTGTCAAATAAATAAATAAAATCTTAAAAGGAAAAAAAAAAGAAATAACAAGTGGATGAAATGTATGCATTCCAAATCAGAATGTCCCCAAATTAATTACCAGTAGAAGTCATTTTTCCAGCTGATGAGTATTTGCCCAAACTATGGCTTATGTATTATTTTTCACATTTATGTGGAACTTCACAGTTTTTGAAGAGCTCCAGGTCTGTTCTTATTTGGGGTGTCCACTTGTAGCTTCCCACACATTTTGCTTCTTGTGATTCTTGGGAGTATTGAAAGGGTGTGACTCATTGGATTTTTTTTTACCCTTTTAATTCTTTTTCACAGTCGGCCTCCTGGTCTCGTATCTTTGATGTTAACTGGCTAAACTGTGGTTCATTTCCTGTTATTTGCAACCTTGGAATTAAACACACAAATGAAATAAAAGCAAATGAAAGGCCCAGGTCAGCTATCTTGTTAAGGGTCACAGCTGTGGTTCTGGAAGGTCACAGTCCAACAACTGGCTTGTCATCCCTCCCTCCATTCCCCAAACGGACGCCTCTCCTGCGGGGGCAGGGTTATTGAGGTTAGCCAAAAGCTTTCTCAAAAAACGTGTTATCTCGGTGAATGGTTAGTTTTTTTCTATGCTGAATCACATATTTTGTTGCTTGGGAAATGTGTTTGACAGAACTCAAAATGGATGATTTGTCCCAGTTTATTCAGCTTGTAAGGCCTTGTCCTTGAATGTGTTTTACCCTGGAGATGCCAGGGATAGTAATGTGGTGCAAGTTTGCTTGCTGGTTGGTGGGAGGGGTTGGAGAGGAGGCATTATGGGCAGTGTATTTTCTTAGACAGAATTTGGAGTCAGAGGTTTCTTGTGTTCTTTGCAGTTGATAACGCAGAACTTCAAAATTCCAAGGTCATAAACCTGAACATCTACCCCACAGATTGATTGTGCAGATTAAATGAGATGATACAAGTTATGCACAGTAAATGTTTCTTAAGCAGCCCCTTAATGTGATCAGTTATTAGAAAAACATTCTGGTTTTAGTATATTTTCTGTCACAAGAGAAGAACTGAATTGAACAATCTTATCTGTTACTCTACTACATGCCAGGTTTGTGCTGTACACAACAGGAGGCAGAGAAAAACAGGAATATGGCCCCTACCAGGCCTTTTAGGACCTACCTAGGTGGGGAGAAGAGCCACCCCAGCAGGTGCTCCCTCAAGGCAAGGAAGATGGCAGCCAACAGCCCTTGGCTACAGCCTCTGGCTTGAGAACTATCTGGAAATAGTGGGAGCTGTGAAGCCTGGGTTTACCCAGCACTGAGCCAATTCCTGGCAGGAGGCTGGGGGTGGGGGCAGGGTACTGTGACTGATAACCTTACTGGGACACCTGGGCCAAGAAGATGGAATGGGGGGTTCTGCAAAGGAGCCGAAGAAGGGAAATGGGGAGTGGGCTTGGCAAAGACTAGCCACCACAGGCCACGATATGTGGAATTCGGAGTTTTTGCTTTCCAGACAGAAAACCAACCAATCTGGGCTGTTTCATAAACACACCAGAAGCCAAACAATGTAGTATGTAGTATGTAGTCCCCCTCCACTACCTACTGGATGCCACATGAAAGTCATTGTCATACTGAGCCCTAGGCAGGCGTTTGAGAAAACATTCACTACATTGCTCCCCTGTCTTCCCTGGCATTCAGCACATTTTCTCTACGATTTCTCCCAAGTGCCCCTTTTCCTTGCTCTTTCCCACTTGCAAACCATGTGATTCTATTTTTAGATGTTTTCTCTTCCTCCTTGTCTTAGCCTTTAGATTTTCATCATGTCCTCTTTTGGACTCTTTCTAAAACAAAACACTAATAAACAAAAAACTTTCCTAAAAGCTTTTCGGATGTTGATGCAACATATACTGGGGAGGACTGGGGTCCCGGACCTACCCCAGACTTCACTTAAGAGTCCCTGTGGGTATGTATAGATTGTGGTGATTATGTGATTTTTAGCTATTTTTCAAAAAGAAAGAAGTTAGGCACAAAACCAGCAGCATCAGGCAGAAGCTTCAAAAATAGATCTTCCATATGTAAATGCTCATATTAAAAGGTGATTTTTTTCAGTCACAATAATCCCTTTCTAAACCTTTAAACGATTCTAAAAACAGGCTTGCTATACTATTCCCAAATATACATAAATGTGTTTAAATTTTTTCTTAGTTTATTTTCAGTACTCAAATTGGAAAGGCAAAATTTATCTGGGTTCTGGAGATGCTGTTTCCTTAGCAGGAAATGAAACTGACAGTGTTTCACAAAGCAGACAAAGTACCTAATTTGATGAAGAAATCATGCTGACGCACCAGAAGAAAATGGTCTTCAGCGTAATCAACTGAACATTTGTGTTTCTAAAAAGAAGTTGCCTTTAAAAAAATCACATTGCTTAATAGACCAAGGCATCTGTTGGTGTGATCCACAGTTTAAAATGTATTTTAAGAATTTCTGACTTACATGCTGATTTGATAACATGAAAGTCACAACCTTTAATATTCAGGGATGAGGTCGATGGAGTCGGAAGTGGAAGGAGAAGTCACTGGAAAAGTCTAAGAACAGAGCAGTGTCAGGGCATACATCCTGCTTTTTATTTTTTGAGAATTTGCATTTTTTGGTGACCTGTGTATATTTTTGCTTTAAACCCAATTGGAAAGTTGCACAGCTTTACCCGGTGGCAAAAGTTTGTTTTGTTTAAGTATTTTGTTAGCTGATTACTTAGTTTACCTTATAGTCTCCTCCAAATTGCTTTAAAAATTATAGCTTGTAATTCTTGCAATATATGTTTTTATCACTTTGCTCATCTTACCACCATGACTTTCTCTACTGAAGTAACTGGAAAGCAAAATATTAGCATTTCCAGCCTCCCTTGCAGCCAAAGCTTACCATGTGACATATCCCAGCAATTAAAGTGTAGGTAGCCGTGCATAAAGATGCTCTTCTTCAGAATTAAAGAAAATGTTGGAGGGGGGGAAGCTATATGAGGACAGGCTGGGTATTTTACCCTCTGCCTTCTCGCTTTTCCATGTGTGGAAAATGGTCACATTGCTTGGAAGTGCTGGAAGTGACACTGAAGCCAACTGCTGAGAAGAGTAGGAGTTAATTAGGCAAAGGGAAACCGAGATCTTCAAAGAAGGATGGTGCCCTGCCTAGAAATTATGCTTAATAAAAAAGATTGAAGGATTGGATATCTGAGGCATCTGTCTTAGAATCATCAAAAGCCTGCTCAGGGGATGACATGCTGTTCCAGCTCCAGTGGGCAGAATTAAGGCCACCATTGGGTGAATGCAAATAACAAAGAGGCAGCTTTCGAGTCCAGGCTAGCTGAAGTTTTTCACAAATGGAGCTTTCCAGAAATCCTTTGAGCTACATGTAGGTAATTTCCCTATCACCAAATGTGTTCAAGTAGATGCTGACTGACCCCCACGCAGGAACAGTAGAGATGGGAGTCCACATTAAGGCAGTGATTTTACTATGTCAGTTTTGTTCAAGTATTTCTGTTCCCAAGTGCCCTAAAAGAATTTTGAACAACTATGTGCCTGCCCCCTGACGTACTTTGTCTTTTAAAATTTTAATTTTTAAAATTTTTCATGCATATTTCAAACTGACCTATTTGTAAAAACATAGATTAAGTAATTGCAAAGAATGTGATTTCTGATATACTATATATTATGTACCTACACGTTAAATCTGTTTTTGTTGTTTCAAAATCTTGGCACAGCTCATTTTGCTCAGCCAATTGATGGAAGGTGATTGCTCTGTTAACCGAATGGCCAAGCCAATCCTCACTGTCAAACTACACAAATCCAACTCACTTTTAAAGAATTGTGCAAAATGTTCGCCCTCTTCCTGCTCACCTAGCAATGGTGGACCTGTAACTGACAGGATTCCTACCTTTGTGGAGCTTGTGCTCTGGTTGAGGAGACAGATCTTAAAGAATTCCACAAACAGCAAATCACACCTGGGCAGAGTGCAAGTCAGGAGGTGTTAAAGGAATGTGTAATAGGAGGTGGGCGGGTGTGTGGTCTGGGAGGAAGTGACAGTTTAAGCTGAGAGCTGAGGAGGAATAGGAGCTAATTAGGTGAAGGGGAATGGAAATCTTCCAAGAAAATCTCACTTCATTTTTCAATGCAAATAGACACAAAATATTATCTCATGCTAATGCTTGGTTAAAGCAGTTTGTCACCTGGATAAAATCAGTTGCATTTCCTATCTATTTTTTCTTTTCTTTTTTTTTTTTTTAGGTCTTGAGAGAGAAAATTGTTCTAAATCTAGTCTGGGATAGAACTTTTATGTCTGATGTAATTTGCAGTCTCTTCTGGGAGGTAATTAACAATCCTGACAAAATCCTTGAGCAATCTCTTCGAGTATGTTTGGTTACCCACTAGCTGACTGACTGCTGATGCTCTTTAACTAGTAGTTTCTGTATTGTACCACTGACATCTCTACCAAGAGAGAACCTTTGGATTAGCTTCCCATGTGGGGTTTGAAATGAAACCTTCTTCTGTGCTCCTAAGCAATCTGAGAAGCTGGTAAAGGGGAGCAGAATATGTCACCCCCAAATATGTCTCTTCGGCATACAGGTTATCTTGAGCTGGTTGTTGTTGTTTTTTTTTTAATATTTTATTTATTTATTTGATAGAGAGACCGTGAGAGAGAGTATGAGAGAGGAGAAGGTCAGAGAGCGAAGCAGACTCCCCGTGGATCTGGGAGCCCGATGCGGGACTCAATCCCGGGACTCCAGGATCATGACCTGAGCTGAAAGCAGTCGCTCAACCAACTGAGCCACCCAGGCACCCGAACTGGTTGTGTTTTGACAGACAACAGACACAGGAGAAGCTCTGAAAACTGACTAGAAATTACCCTTGTGTAAGAGACATTTAAATTTACAAGGGGAATCTCCATTTGTAAGAGCATCTGTTTCTCTCTCTCTCTCTCTCTCTCTCTTTCTCACTCTCTAGAAAAGGATGACTGTAAATCTCTAGAAACTCTAATCAATGCAGAAGGCAAGGACAAACCTGGGTAACAACCATGCCTTTGTTTCCTGTGCTTGGCCTGTTAGCCTCCCATAGCTGCCCTCCCACAGCAGCTTCTTTTGTCTTTAGCTGGAGATGATATTTAAGGGGGTGGTTTGGGTCATTTGGGAGAGTTCCTCATTTATCTTGGGCTCTCCCGTGTACACGGGAGGTATACATGTTGTTACACTCTTGTTTCTTTCTCTCCTGCTAATCCTTTATTCCAGGGAGTCTCAGCCAAGAACCTAGAAGGGTAGAGGGAAAATTATTTTTCCTCCCCCACACTGTCCTTACTTTCAAGGAACTTGAACCCTTTGGAGCTGTACAGTGCTGAATTATTTTTGGTTTAGTGCCCAGAGGTTTTATAGTGTAAGGTAGCACACCATGCTGAGATTTGGGATGAGTGAGAGATACATCTTTGTGGGAGAAGGGCAATTATGAAACTGGAGATGGGCAAAGAGTACCAAGACTGACCGCTTCCCCTCAGGGTCATTATCAGGCAGATTATTTCCAGGAATGTGAGGTTTGGATACCAAGTTCCTAAAACTCAGTCCCCTGAAAAGTTCTCACATACCTCAAGTGGCAAATGTTTCTCAGTTTGAAGGCCTTGAGCTAGATGACTTCTCTGTGCTGGGGGCAGAGGCTTATAAAAATGACTATAGAGAGTGACTGATCAGAGATCATGTCAAGAAATTATTCTGAGAGCTCTGGGACAGAGGCCTCTTGGGCAGCATCTTTTGATGATTTCTGAGTTTCCTCAAAGCTTACTCTTCTCAGTGGCTCTTTGAGGACAGAGTGATTATTATTCAGTGGCTATTGCTGCAGAAAGATCATGTGGTACTTAAGTCTCTGAAATGTAGGACTTGATGAAGTAGACCAGAAAGAAACAGAAACTTTTCTGAATTTGTCTCCTAGGGGTTGTGATGCCTAACAGCCAAGGCCCTGAGAGGGAGGGCTTCAGGCCCATTGCCAAGAGGGCTCCTGGCTTTGCCCGAGAAAGAATTCAAGAGCAAATCATTTAGAGAAAGGGACAAAGATTTATAAAGTATAGCATTATAAAGTATAGAAGTAAGAAAGGAGCCGCTTCACAGATAAAATAGTGGGCTCTCCTCCCAGATGGGAAAAGGGACCCCCTTTGCCTCTACTAAAGGGTTTTATAAGTTTTGTTTTTAAGTTAGCTAACCAGACAGAGAGGGCCTTACTCTTTAATTTTGGGTTGATCACTTACATGGGATGGTTAGTTCTTCCATTGTCTTAGGGTTGTGGAATTACCCACAGGAAGCAATTTTAAGAATGTCTAGCCTAGGGGTGCCTGGTTGGCTCATTCAGTAGAGCATGTGACTCTTGATCTCTAGGTCATGAGTTCAAGCCCCATGTTGGGGATGGAGCCTCCTTTACAAAAGAAAAAAATGTTCAGCCTATATGACTTTTACTGCCAGAGGGAGTAGGGTCTCGTGGTCTTCCGTGAGTTGTATCTTGTGACTCTTTTCATGACCTACTGACTTTTAGGTTAAGCATCAGCCTAAAACCAAAATGGCTTTACTTTGATCAACTTGTCTCCTGAGCCTCCCTTCACTCCTGCCGCATTTGGAGCATATGCAACCTAAGGGTTTCTTTTAGGGTTTTAAAAGCTAGGTCTCAAATAAATTACCATTTGGACAAAAAGACTGAATATGTCATTGGAAGAAAGACATATTCTTAAATAGTTTTGGTTTTATCTTATCACTCATAAATGTCACCTTCAAAATTTTCACTTCTTTTTTTGGTCCAAATCTTACGAAGATATCGTTCTTTTCTACAAGTCGTTACCAGGAAATACCTAGGTTTTAAAACGTATACTTAGCTTTTTCCCATTGAGTTGTCGTTAGAATAATAAACTTCATGAAATTCAAACCTAGGACAATACACCCGGAAAAATACTAACACAATAACCTGGGTTGCAAAACTTGTTCAGCAAGTTTCAGCTGAAGGTTAATTAAAACCTGCTTGGAAACCTCTTAAAACACAGCCAAGAATGTAAGCCACACACATCACCACCTAGATTCTTCTCTCAGGATCTTTCTTTTCACCCCTTCCCTGGATTTCAGTGGGAACATTTCCCCAGAATTCCATCTGGTCTGGCACGAGACCATAGTGTTCATGACCATGAGTGTCCATGGCCCTGGCATAACCCTTTTCCTCTCATCCCAGGGGAGGAGCAGGAAGACAGTAGGTAGGTAACCCTTCTTTAACAGTTCTGAGGAGCAGCATGCATATGCCATTCCTTATAGAGAAGCATTTTAGCTTCTCTGGGAGGTGGGGGTAATGTTGGGTTCTGAGGCTGAGGGGTTATAAGAATTTCCCCCAGTGTTTCATGTTTTAAGTTGACATATTTTAAGATGCAGAGGAGTAAAGTGACGTTGTTCTGGACAAGACAGGAGAGCACGAAGAGTAGTCAAAGGCAGAAGAGGAGAAGGTAGAAAGGCTGCCTGACGTTTGACTGGCCTGTAAGAGAATATTGAACTGGCCGAACATTCTGGAACATTAGCTGCATATTCTCCCAGAAGTTCCTCGGGGTTACCGCTATTATTTCTTTTGTCCAGGCTTGTTTAGAGTGGTTGTCAGCTAACACCCCGTTGGTGGATAAGCATCTGCGAGATGTGCAGGAAACAAGGCCGGGGTATAATTATAACATAATGCTTTAACAACATTGCACAAGACTGCCTCAGTACTATACGCCAGAGTGTGCAGCGACTGTCTTGCTGACAGGCATTTGGATGGTGATTAGTGTTGGATCACGTCCTAGAGTCAGGCTTGAAGCCAGAGAAACTGGAAAATGATTTTTGTTTTTCAACTCCTTGGAGGCCTGTGTGGAAAATTTGGGAGAGCACATTTTTGTTTCTAGTAACAGAACTCACATATATTTTGAGGAAGAAAAAGTGAAATGGGATGGTTCCTGATCCACTTGCCTGGTCTTGAAGCTGATCTTCTGTGGAAAATTGGAATTTTCTTGCAGGGCTGGCTGAGAAGTGTTGAGGCAGAGAGCAGTTGATAGAAAGCACATTCCCCCCAGGTCCTTCATACCTAATCGAGGCACAGGTGAGACATTTTCCAGGTCAAAGAAACAGTCTTAGCCCCGAAGCACCACCAGCATCAATGACCAAAGGCCGCCATGTACGGTTGCCCTAGATGGTGAGTTACAGTTTGTGAGCGGTAGCCGGACCTGGCTATCAGTTTACATCTTAACCCCACTGCCTTTTGGTTGTATGACATTGAATAAATTGCTTCACCCCCTCTTCCCCGCCTTCCTCATGCACAAAAGAATGGTTTTGTTTTGAGGATTAAAAGTGCTCTCTAATCATGAGCTTTCTTTTTTTTCCAATTAAATTGTGACTCTCAAAATGGGGGCCTTTTATAAGTAAAGAATAACATTAGAGCTGATTCTCTCACTTTTCCCTCTAAAGCTGGAGCTGGTTTATTTCATTTATTTAATGACATTAAGTATTTTATCAAGTGCCCACTGTGTACCATGCATGGAAACGAGGCCCCGAGGATATAAAGATTACGGGATATGACCTCTGCTCCCAGGATGTTAACAGTTAAGGAAGTAAACATGTGGGTCACACTGTTAAGCCTAAGCAAATCTGAGGCCGAAGAGTATGAACCAACGGCTCAGAGAAGGGGCAAGTGTGTGGTAGAGAAAGCACGTGTGTGCAGAGCTGTGGAGGGACAAAGCCGGCTGACAGCCCGGACCTGCACGCCCGGAGTGAATCCATGTTGCTCAATCTCCCTCAGCCTCTGTTTCCTCATTTTTAAAGTGGGCCTGATTCAGTGGTGTGCTGAAACAGGCTCTTGCCGGCTTGGGAGAACCTCTGGTTAAATATTCAGGAATTTTGCAAGCCGGTGGGTAAAACCATTGGTAGCTTCAAATCAGCCTCCGTGGAAGTATTTACACCATGTTAGTCTGCAACTTCTAGGAATCAAGGCCCCCACCCTGCACTTCCAGCTGCTTTACCAGCACACCTCTGGAAGGCAAAACTTCATCCTCCAGGGTCTTTGGCTGGGCTTGAGAATCTAATTAACATAAAACAGATTAACAGGAGAAAAGCATACACATTTATTTAATATAAATATTATGTGACATGGGAGCCCTCCTAAGGAACTGAAGCTCCAAAGATGTGGCAAAACCTAAATGCTTTTATTTTTTAAATTTTTTAAAAGATTTTATTTATTTGACAGAGAGAGAGAGAGGGAGATTATAAGCAGGCAGAGAGAGGGGAAACTGTCTCCCTGCTGAGCAGAGAGCCCGATGCAGGGCTCGATCTCAGGACCCCGAGATCATGACCTGAGCCGAAGACAGAGGCTTAACCCACTGAGCCCCTAGGTGCCCCTTATTTTTCATTTTTTAAAAGATTTCATTTATTTGCCAGAGAGAGACACAGCGAAAAAGGGAACACAAGCAAGGGGAGTGGGAGAGGGAGAGGGAGAAGCAGGCTCCCCGCTGAGCAGAAAGCCCGATGCAGGGCTCGATTCCAGGACCCTAGGATCACGACCTGAGCTGAAGGCAGATGCTTAACCGACTGAGCCACCCAGGCACCCCAAAACCTAAATGCTTTTAAACTAGGTTGAACAGGGGTACGTGGGTGGCTCAGTCGGCTAAGCATCTGCCTTTGGCTCATGATCCTGGGGTCCTGGGTTCGAATCCTGCATGGGTGGGGATCTGCTTCTGCCTCTGTCTCTCCCCCTGCTTGTGTGCTCTCTTTCTTTGTCTCTCTCTATGTCAAATGAATAACTAATATCTTTTTTTAAAAACTAGGTCAAACAAAGAGGCAATTGTAGAAAAGTAGCTAAAATACATGGGGAGGCTAAAGAAAGAGGATTATTTTAACAAACTCTGTACAGAATTCTGGCGTTGGCTCCCCGTGGAAGTGTGTTTCTTTTCTCCTGGCACAGGAAGGGAGACGTTTCCAGAAAGAAAAGGGGAGATAAGAACACTCTTCTTGCATTTGCTGTTTTTCAAGTGCCCTTAGCTCAAAATAATCCTTCTGCCGAAGCGGCATATTTGGGGGTGGCATCTTCTGTCACCCTTCAAATACCCTATGCTGTTGTCATGAAGATTAATGAAGAACAAAATCACAACATCTGGCACATAGGAAATGCTCAACATAGGTCATGATAAGCAGATCACGTAGACTCTATTAATAATTGATGTGCATTGTGCACATCCGTATTCATAATCTCATTTATGAATGGCAGCTGTAATGAGGAAAAACCAGGATCTAATTCAGCTACCTCTGACTCCAAACAGAGTGTGCTTTCCACCAGACCCACACTGCGTCTGAAACCACTTTCGTTGTTGTCGTCATCGTCGTCGTTGTCGTCACGACTGAGAGACTGGATGAAAGAAAGCAGCATAAGCAACCAGGTGGAAAAGGAGAGCTGGGGAAAGTCTCTCTAAGCTAAGTCAGAAGTGAAACACCACCACCCTTAGCCCCCATTTAAAAGGCTTTCCCGGGTCCCTGGGTGGCTCAGTAGGTTAAGCCTCTGCCTTCGGCTCAGGTCATGATCTCAGGGTCCTGGGGTCGAGCCCCGCATTGGGCTCTCCACTCGGTGGGGAGCCCGCTTCCCCCCGCCCCTGCCTGCCTCTCTGCCTACTTGTGATCTCTGTCAAATAAATAAATAAAATCTTTAAAAGGCTTTCCCGGCTGTGTCCCTGTCATTGTCAAAGCAGCGGAGAACACAGTGGCTCCTGGTAAATGTTGCTTCTCTAGGAACCTCTGAAGCCCAGAATGACCTAGCCTTCGATGGCACATCTGGGGCAGGAAATTTTACAGGATGCCTCTGAGACATCTTAAAAGCAAAGAAGCTAACAAGAGCTTCTGGGGTCGTGTCCAAAGGACTCTGAAGCCCACTGGAAGAAGCTCTCACTGAACAATCAGGGCCATCTGAGCTTTAGTAAGAAAAACAAGGATAATGAATTAAGGCACAGGAAATGTTTCAAGTCCATGAGTTAATAATGATATTTGGTGGCAGATGGGGTAGGGTGTGGGCTGCTAATTGAAAGATGCTGGGGAAGCCAATTCACTCTTTCAAGAGCCAGTAAATCAGAGGGAAAAATCAAGTATTTATCCTGCCTTTGATGGGTGCGTTTCATGTTAATGAAATATATGATGGGAGAACACTCTTTTTATAGAAATATTTTTGCTAATAAATGAAGAAACGATAGAAATAGAATATCGCCATATTGCAACTCTTGGTGAATCAGTGGACCAAGTAGGTGTTGATATTAACAGCCGCCAGCAGCACAAAGAGACGACTAGACATTTTATGCCTCTTGATGGGGGGAGAATCATATGTGAAGTTTTCTTTGTGTGTGTGTGTGTGTGTGTGTGTGTGTGTGTGTGTGTGAAATTTTCTTACCAAAAAATCAAACTTGAATCTGATCAAGTTGAAGCCCAACTGGTAAAGTTCTACTTCTGACACCCTCTTTTTTTTTGACCCCACAGAAGCTAGCAGTTTTGCATTATAGCTGTGGCAGTGTATCTCCAACTTAACACAGACCCCTTTTCAAGGAAGGAATTCTTGGCTAAAATTAACAATGCAAGAAACAACAGGTGTTGGCAAGGATGCAGAGAAAGCAGAACCCTCTTCCACTGTGGGTGGGAATGCAAGCTGCTGCAGCCACTCTGGAAAACAGTGTGGAGGTTCCCTATACAGGTAAAAATAGAGCTACCCTATGACCCAGCAGTTGCACTGCTGGGGATTTTCCCAAAGGCTACAAAAATACAGATTCGAAGGGGTACATGTACCCCGATGTTTATGGCACCATTATCAACAACAGCGAAACTACGGAGAGAGCCCAAATGCTCATCAACTGGTGAACGAATTAAAAAGATGTGGTATATATATATTGCTTAGCCATCAAAAAGAATAAAATCTTGGGGCACCTGGGCAGCTCAGTGGATTAAAGCCTCGGCCTCCGGCTCAGGTCATGATCCCTACCTCTCTCTCTGCCTGCCTCTCTGCCTACTTGTGATCTCTGTCTGTCAAATAAATAAATAAAATCTTAAAAAAAAAACCACTCTAGCTCCTCCATGTCGCTGCAAATAAGCAAGATTTGAGAGGCAGGCAGAGAGAGGAAGGGAAGCAGGCTCCCTGCTGAGCAGAGAGCCCGATTTGGGGCTCAATCCCAGGACCCCGGGATCATGACCCAAGCTGAAGGCAGAGGCTTTAACCCACTGAGCCACAGGTGCCCGAGATCTAGAGTGTTTTATGCTAAGTAAAATAAGTCAGCCAGAGAAAGAGAAGCACCATACGATTTAACTCATGTGGAATTCGGGAAGCAGAACATGAGCATATGGGAGGGGGGAAGAAAGAAAGAAGAGAGAGCGGAAAAACTGTAAGAGATTCTTAAAGACAAAGAACAGGAGCATCTGAGTGGCTCAGTCAGTTAGGCTTCTGACTCTTGATCTAGCTCAGGTCTTGATTTCAGGGTCATGAGTACAGACTGCATGTTGGGCTCCACGCTGGGCATGGAGCCTACTTAAAAAAGAACAAACTGAGGGTTGATGGAGGGAGGTGAGTGAGGGGCGAGCTAGATGGGGGATGGGTATTCAAGAGGGCACTTTTTACGATGAGCACTGGGTGTTGCACGTATGTGATGAATCACTGAATTCTACTCCTGAAACCAATATCGCACTGTACGTTAACTAAAAAAATTTCTTTTAATTAGAGAAAAATCTGTTCAAAAATGCAGAATTCTCACAGATCCCCAGAGAAATTACTTTTATTATATTACTTATTATACACATATAACTGAAATTACTTTTATTATATTACTTATTATACACATATAACTGGATGTGAATGTATTATGTTCATAGCTCCAACGTGACTGTAAAATGTATATACATTTACAAATCAAATCTTAAAAAAATGACCCAACTAATAAAAGTCAAATCAACCACACCGATTTAATACGAGGGAATACATTTTGCTTAAGTTAAGTTGTTGGTTGCAGAGGAACATGGTATGGATGGCTAGGGTGGACATTTTTGGTTTCAGCACTGTATGTACTTGGGTGACAATTCTATGGTAATTTTTCTGTAAAAACTCTCTAGAAGGTTCTCCTTCATGCTGTGTAGTGAGACTTGCTCTTTGTTAATGACACGGTGATAAGGTGAGCAGCATAAACACAAGTCGAAATGGTTGTACTCACAACTATTCGGTTACAAGGTCACGATCTAGATCAGTGGCTCTCCATCCTGGCTTCACTTTGAGATGCAGGTGCAAATACAATTAAATTAGTTTCTCAGGGTGAGGCTTTGGTATTTCTTAAAAGCTTTCTAGAGGATTCTAACCTGCGGCCAATACGGGGAACTCCTGGTTTTGATGATGTAGGAAACGCCAAATTCAGTCATTCTTATAGAGAATATGAGGTGCTTTAAGAGTATGGGAGTGAACCTCCAGGAATTTGAGAAATTTGGTGTGGGAGTTTGATTCCTGGGCCTTGTTGTGTGGCCTTAGGCAACTTGACCTCTCAAAGGCTTAGTTTCTCATTTAAAGAAGAAGCTAGTAAGAGCAGTTCCCTCTGTAGCGTACCGGCAAGGATACGGTAACAGTGATCACAGAGGGCTAAGTGCAATGCCGGGTTCCTGGGGAGTACCTGCTCAAGGTTAACTCTTATTATTAACTGTTATGTTGAGAGCCATCTGGAAACTACTAAAACATCTATTGGGCAGAGGTGAACCACAAGAAAGAGGTGATGGGGGAATGCGGTGCTGGGAGAGCGTCCCAAGGAAGGGCATTTGGTGGCCTTAGGTGGGGCCAGGAGGGCGTTGACGTCGGCGGGGATGTTCAGTTAAGGGCGTGGGACTCTCAGTCTGAGCTGTGGGTAACCCCTGACTGGCTTGAAGCCTAGCCTGGCAGCACAAAGAAAAGGGATGAGAATAATGGACAGGGTCACCCAGAGGTGACAGTCCACAGGAAGAGATGATGAAACAAGAAAACAAAGATGTAGCCAGTGGAGCGAACAGAATTCCAGGAGCGGGCAAGACCGCCTGCAGACTCCGAACGGGAGGCCAGGCTGGCCAGGGTCAGGGAGGAAGCCACTTCCCCTGGCAGGAGATGGTGGCGCCGGTATCTCAGAGCAGCCACTTGCCTCCGGAACAGGGGTTAAGTGCCATCCATTCTAGGTCCTGCCGGGGACCCAGTGAGAAGGAGACTCACAGGATGGGGTAGGGTGGGTATAAGTCATTAATCAGTCATTAGGCTTTTTCTGATTTGTTGCTTCTGCCTTTCTGTGTGAAGGCCCACTTCTTGCCCTAGAAAGGCTGCCCCGTGGAGTCCAAGCAGCTGGTGGTCTTGGGCTCTGGTTTGGACAGTGACGGACAATGGCTCTAACCGTCAACCCTGTGGTGGCACCAGTAGCAAGGTGTCATAGGCCTGGATATGGACAAACCCAGCTACTTCCCATTTTAATAGTTTCAGAAATTTTGATTTTGTAAGTTTTTGGAGGAGCAGAATACACTTAGCGAATAGCAGTTGTTTTAAACACACACACACACACACACACACACACACACCCTGAAATATCCAATGTAATATAATGACTGGCAAATCCTTAGGTCAGAAATCCTATTCTCCCCAAGTGATTATGTCAGGTGTAATATTTTAGTAAAATAATTTAAAAGTTATCTTTATATGAAGCTATCTTTTCCCCCACTTTCTGGTTTGATCATTGTTTATTATTTCTTTTTATAAAATGTCCCAGGATGTGTTTTCTTACTTGCCTAGGGATTACAAACTTTACGGATTTTACAGTTTAGTTTTTCAGGAGGTATCTTTACAATCGAGTTAGGCGTTCAGGGGGCTGATGCTGTGGTGTTGCAGCTTCTAAATTTTGAATGGAAGGGACTACTTTAGAGTGGACACAACGTTCATAAAAGCTTTTGTGCGACAACCCTGGATTTTTAGGGCTAAGCTCTAAGAAGAATGAGAAAACAAAGAGTTATATTGTAACTCGCTTGGTTAATCTAATTTATTCACATATTTAACCACAGTCAGCATGTAGTTGTTTTCTTCAAAGAGGCCCACTTTCCAAAACACAGTTCTCAAAATGCCTGCTTTCCCCACGAGGCTCTCTTGTGTTTAGTCAACCCTTTTGATGTTTGCCAGCTTCTCTCTCCTAGTTACTTATCATCCCAGCAGGACTCTGGACTCTGGAAACTGTTTTCATAGCATGCTCTCTGAGCCACCAATAAATCCCAAAGCTCTCCTGTATTCAATACAGTACAGGATCCCACTTGTTTATATGGCTGCCTTCTAACTTCGGAAGCCAGAACAGACACCAGAGCAGGGGATGCTGGGCAAAACCCCCCTTTCACGGAGGAGCCTAGTATTTCTTTCCTGGAGAACACAGAAGATGGAGAGCATGGTTTTTTAGGTATCTGATGACTTGGAAAACGTTAGTCTTGGAAATCAGCACAGTGGTTCTTATTAACTACCATTTTATTATGCGAATTGCTGGGTTTAGGAGTTTAGCTCAGTGTCATGAATAATAAAAGGAGGTAACAGGGGCGCCTGGCTGGCTCAGGAGCAGAGGACCCTTGATCTCAGGGTGGTGAGTTCAAGCCCCATGTTGGGTGTAGCGTTACTGGCAGATATAACTTTTAAAAGGAGGAAGTCAAATTTACCTAAGGCTGTCTCTTCCTCAGGCTTCTTGGAAGTTTCATTTTCAGTTCTGGAGAAAGTTTTTGTTTACCACCCCATTTTAGGCACTATTGTTTAAAATAGAAACTCATTCTGGTACACAGTACCATAGACTGGTGCTCCAGTTAAACTTTCCCTGATTGGTACCCACACCCACCTCCAGCCTTTTCATTTGGACATTTCCTGTTAAAATGTTGGTTCACTCCTGCCTGATTAGCAAAGCGATCCATTTTTCCCTTCGGAATGGGATTCTGGGTGGGATGAGGTTGTTCGGGGCAAGGTATGTGCCACCCCTCCATCCCGGCTCCGCCTTTTACGTGGGTAACCATTGGGCTTATTTGTTGTGGACTTTGCTTGCTAACCTGGTTCTCAGCTCTTGAAAATTCTGTCAGATGAAGTGTCCAGTGTCACCAGCGTCAAGTCATTTTACACGCTGCTACCTATAAAACCAGGGAACTGAACTGGCTTTTTTCCAGACTTTGAGAACAGCTCATGACCACTTTAAATTGGGTTAAAAACTGTTTTTCAATAATTGTAAGGTTATCGAGTTACGTTTCTTGGTCATTTTTATTTCGTGTTCAACAGCAAGAGAAATGTCTTGAGAAATGAAAGATTAGTAAAAATGCTTATACCAATTAAATCAAAGGGCAGTTTATTAAAAAAAAAGAATCAAAACAGAAACTCTAAGTACCAGTGTGTACATTGTACACATTTAAATGACTCACAAGAATGAAGTTTTTTTTCATATACAAGAAGATCATACCACCTTGTTTATCAAAAGATGTTCAAGGAGAAATTGGACTCCAAACCGCATACAAGATTGCCATCTTAATCAGACCGCATTTCAAACATGCAACGACGCCACTGGTAATAAAGCTTTGGAATGGGTGTTCATTCTATTATTTGACTACGAATAGGATAGAAAGCAAGATCAGTTGAGAATTTAATCTAAAATAGAATGGAAGCTGTCACTGTCTGCATCAGTACTCCTCACTCCTCTGCTGCCATTTTGAGCAAGTACTCCTTGTCGATCTTGAAGAGTCTCCATCCCTCTTCGCTGGACAGATCAGAAGCACCTCTTCTTTTGTAGAAGTTGATAGATGGTTCGTTCCATTCTGCTACCAAGAAGTGCATGCTGCTGCAGCGACATTTCATTGCAACCTGTTGTGACGGAGAGTGAAAGAAACTCAGTGACGTTTCACCTGCTTTCCAAGACCCGATCTGATTCAGTCATTAACATAACTCAGTAACACTCACAAATTTGGAAATCAAACCAGCTCTCTCCCAAACCAAGACATACCTGGCTTAGATTCTTCAGGATTTCTGATCCTATGCCAAAGCCTAAAGGGAAGAGAAGTACCATTTAAAAAGCCGTCTTCAGGACTTTAAGCCCTGGTTTCTCTTGAGAGCAAACCCCCCTCCTCCTAAACTCAGCCATACCTCTATAATCACTCATTACGAAGAAGTCCTCAAGGTACAAGAGTTTGCCAATCCATGGGTCATAGGTAAAGTAGTACATGGCGAAACCCACAACACTGTGTCCTGTAATAAGAGTATCACATGAGATGTGGACGAAAAGCAACCCATACAAGTTGTAGCTGCAAAATCGGAAGCCTATTGTAGGTTTTAAAAAATCAACATGCATGTATTACAGAAATAAGTAGCCATTGAATCGGGACTGATTTTTTACACTAGAGCAGTCCAGGCCACTGTTGGAAGATCTCACTGTTCTCAGGACATGTATTTGCAAAAAGCACACATTAGGACTAGCTGAAGCGAGGCTAAAATCATGGACTGGCCATTCTGCAACCTGCTGGATCTCACCCTCAGGAAGTGAGAATGCTTTTATTACTTGCCAGAGCAAGACTGCTATAGTCTTAAACTAAACACACACATTATTCACATCCTACTGATATTGGTATGTTGACTTGGGAATAAGTTGGGTTTACACGGCAGTTCAGAATAGTAAATATTTGTAGTTGAAACTCTGCTTCCTTAAGGTCAGGACATCAGGCCAAAAGTGCAATGTTTAATTTCAGAACTTGCCTTCCAATTCACAGCTTTTCAATTTGCTCTCCCCAGTTTTAAGCCAGAAGAAGCAGAGGTACCCAGAAACTGGTGTTAAATAACATCTACATACCTCCAAAAAGTACCTCATCCCTTATGTTTTCTGTTCATTTCTTCTAGCTTGGGGAAGAGACTTCAGAAAAAAAAATGAAGCACCCACCCAAACAACTTCCCCTTTTAGCTCTGTCTTCTGACCAGTCAACAGGGACCAGCAAAAAATAAAACAATCTGACTCCCTCTTACAGGGTGTCTATAATTTCAAATGGAGGCCAAGGTTTCAAATTAAACTTTCTAGCCATTTTATAGTCCTTTGCAAACACAGGAAGAGAGTACACTGGAGTTTCTGATCTACCGTGTTTTAAGTGTGTGATAATAGGACCTTACCTCATTTATCATGATCATCTACTTTATTGTGTAAAGGATCTTTTAGTTACCTCCCCGCCCATCCATGTACACGGAAGGGCCATGTACATGGCGAAGCTAGAGACTGTAACCTGAAGATTGGGACAAATTAAAGAAAAAAATGTGATTTAACACAATTACAAAAAAGGTTACGTTAGGGTCAAACAAGAACCATTTATGAAACGGAATTACAACAAATGACATTATACCTAACTCTTCCGGGTCTCCACAGCACTCTGATACTTACTTAAACCGCTCAAACTCTTCCAGGTCTCCACAGCACTCTGATACTTACTTAAACAGCTCTTTCAACCCGCCCTATTATTATGTGCAGCACATCTATTTTCTTTTTCCTCAGTAGTTTGAACACTGGCTATTGTTTCTGGCCAATTTCTCAGTAACTTTGGCCTGTGTCGTCAGTGGTTCTACACCAGGGACACTACGCGTTTTCTAAAACACTCGGTGTTTGGCTTCTGGAAGGGGAGGGCGGTTACCTTCCGGAGACTGGTGCTCCTTGGGCACTTCTGCAACCAGGCAGTGGTAGAAAGGGTGCTCTCCGAAACCATCCTCTAGTAGATCTGCAACAAGGGGCAGCAAGGACACACAGTGATGGCCTCGGTGCAGAGGACAAGGACCCGACACCCTAACCCCGCCCAGCTACGGTCGCGTTACCTTTTTCAGTTAACACTACTTGGTCTTCCATGTATTCGTATTTAGCCAGTTCCTGGGGCGATGCACATGGGAAAGAAAGAGAGAAGTAGAACACTCAGTGAGGCCCGGACGCAACCAGCTCACTAGGAATGGGGTGCGCGGGGCGGCGATTCGTCCCCAGATTCCGGCCCAGGACGGCCTGGCCGAGGCCGGGGGAGGCTAGCGGAGAGAGGGACTCCTGCGGGAGCCGCTCCCCACCTCCCACCCCCCGCCCCCGGAGGAGCCCGGGCCTTCCGCTACCTTGATCAGCCGCAGGATGTCACTGCAGTCGGCGGCGGTGGCCGGGCGGATCACGAATTTAGCCATTTTCGTCTTTTGCTTTTCTTCCCTTTGCGGACCAGGCCCCTGTACTTGAACAGCAGGAGGAGGTGGTTCCTCATTCGTCTCCCGGGAGCGTCCTCTTCTCAGTCAGGCTGGCACCATGACCCGGCGGACCTCGGTATAGGACAGAAAAGCTACACCGGATTGCGACTAAACCTGCGCGCTCTAGCGGCCGCTGGGTCCCGCTTTTTAGCGCAAAGAAGCCCCGCCTCCGACCGTGAAGCGGAGGCACGTCGTCCAATGAGGCCGCGACCGCCCCCCTCTTCCGGGCGCCGCCTTCTCTTCCGGGCTTCCGTGTGAACTCGGCGGGCGCGGGTGAGGGCGGGGGCGCGGGCGCTGAGGTGCGTCGCGGGGTTCTCTCGGGGCGCCCTCTAGCGGCGCTTCTAAGGCCTTCCCGGAAACCCGACTATATGCGCGTCACCCAGGCCTCTTCGCAAAGGGAAAAGAGGAGTTCCTCCTGTGAACGCTGGCCGGTGACCTTGCTGTTTATTCCTTGGCCTGCCGGGCAGTGAACCTCAGGAGAGCCAGACTTGGGCAACATGGGGGTTAGAGCAGCGGTTTTCTAAAGTGTGGGGCGGGGCACCCTTTCGGTCCCAAGGTCCTTTCAGGCAGTGTGTGTCAAAACTAGTTTCATAATAACAGTAAGACGTCATTGGCCTTTTTCGTACTTGCTGGAATTTTCCAGAGGCGACCTGATGTGCGAGTGATGAAGTCATTGATTGATCTGATGACTAATGGACTGTGTGCTTGTATATTCTTGTGTTTTTTAAAGTTCCTTAAGGTAAACTATTTGATTCCTTTTTTTTTTTTCTAAAGATTTTACTTAAAGCAGGCAGAGCAGCAGGCAGAGAGAGTTACAGGGGGGAAGCAGGCGTCCCACCGAGCGGAGAGCCGGAAGCGGGGCCGATCCCAGGACTCCGAGATCATGACCCGAACTGAAGGCAGAGGCTTAACCCACTGAGCCACCCAGGCGCCCCAACTATATGGATTCCTTAATAATTTTTCTTTCATACTTTTAATTTTAGAGTTGACACACGGTTTTCTTTCTTACTGATGAAGTTCCAGAACCTAAGTCAGGTTCGGTGGGGTGAGGTTCAGAGCTGACGACTAAAAGAATTCTTAAGACATCTTTGGTGCAAAATGGTGGTTTATTAAAGCACGGGGACAGGACCCGTGGGCAGGAAGAGCTGCTGCTGCTGCCCCGGGTTGTGAGGAGTGGTTGGTTATATACACAGGAGTTGGGTAGGTGAGGACAAAGGGGTGTTCAGAAGGGCTCTTGGGGCAAAGAATACTATCAGGATATTGAAGGCTTAGTTGCTTCCAAGTAAAGACAGTTGGAAGTCTGGTGGAATGTTACATTCCTGCTATCAAGCATCCTTGTTAATGAGATTTAGGTTTAGAAGAAATTTAACTTTATTTACTTTTCCTTCTACCTCCGCCTCCGTCGGTTTTTTTATGGAGGGGAGGGTGACATTAGGGCTTGAGGAACTGAGTTCTGTGTCTTTGGAAATTGGGCTATTGATAAGGTAACTTCTTTGTTGTAATCTCAAGGACATTTGCAAACCAAGGGAGACTCCTGTCTTGCAGGATTGTGATCTCAGCAAGTTAACTATTTATCATTTTATGGCAGTCAGGGGTGCCTGAGGAATGCTACACATATGGAGGGGAGCGGATGAAGGGGGGGGTGCAAGGCGCCAGCTTTTGCTTTGTCCTCAGCCAGCCTCCTGCCTCATCACTTACTTTTTTTTCTTCTTATTCTTTGTTAAATCTCTGACCTTCCTTGTGGAAACATTCTCCTGCCTGACGTACACTCTTCACAATTTCCCTCAGTAAAGATCTGTTTTTGAAAAATTTTCTGCTTTGCTTGTCTAAATAGGTCTTCAATTCATCTTAAAATTCTTGAAGGATTTATTTCACTGCTTACAGAATTTGAGATTGAAAGTTATTTTCTTTCAGCCTAGTGATGATGTCAGATTATCTTCTGGCTTCCTTTGCTGTTGGACGTTGTTGTAATCCCTACTTGCTCCATCCTATGTGCTGCTTTTTTCCCTTTAACTTTTTATTTTGAAATAATTACAGATTTATGGAATGTGTGATGACATTGCTCTGGTGACTAAAGGAATGTGTGTTTTGTGTTTTTTTTTTAAGATTTTATTTACTTATTTGACAGAGATCACAAGTAGGCAGAGAGGCAGGCAGAGAGGAGGAAGCAGGCTCCCTGCTGAGCAGAGAGCCCCATGTGGGGCTCAATCCCAGGACCCTGGGATCATGACCTGAGCCGAAGGCAGAGGCTTTAACCCACTGAGCCACCCAGGCGCCCCTGTTTTGTGTATTCTTACATTTAATAGAATTTTCAAAGATAAGCCTTTTGGATTCTTCAGTGATTTTTTTTTTTATTTTTAATTTTTTAAAAGATTTTATATATTTGACAGACAGAGATCACAAGTAGGCAGAGAGGCAGGCAGGGGTGGGGGGAAGCAGGTTCCCCACGGAGCAGAGAGCCTGATGTGGGGCTGGATCCCAGGACCCTGAGATCATGACCTGAGCTGAAGGCAGCGGCTTAACCCACTGAGCCACCCAGGTGCCCCTCTTCAATGATTTTTAAATGTCCTGAGAGCAAAATGTTTGAGAACAGTTGAATTACAGTATAGCTATTTCCGGATTGTACCCACTGGAGTAAGTATTCAAGCCTCCGGGAGATGCAGTTTTTCTTTTACAACCCACCATCCCAGACAGCCTGTGAGGGCTTGCTTTGGCCCCCCTGCCTGGGTTCCAGGATAAGTCAAAGCATGAAAGGGGGCCACAGGGTTCTCAGTCCAAAGAATAAGAGGTGGGCTATCAACAGATGACCCCCCCACCCAAACATTCAACAAGTGATTCTCTGTCTTTCCTAGCAATATCCTGTATGTAAAAAAGAAAGCAAAAGTGGGCTTTTTGTTACCCTTCTCACCCTCTGGGGATGTTGCAAAGTGACTCACCCAGGAATTTATGAAATGTCTTTCTCCGGGATCTTTAAAAATAGCATTGATTCTCATCTGCCTAAGGCACTCAGATAGCGTCTTCCCTGACACGTGACTTATGGATGACCATTTACAGACCCTTCCCTATTCTGTTTGGATCTAACTTGTGGGAGGAGCTACGAGAGCGCGTTACCTTTGTGTTTACTGATAACAGTAAATTAGACCTCCATGACTAAGCACTGATGAGAGCTGCCTCCTTCGTTGAAGCAATACCAAGGCTGTTTTCAGTTTGGGTTGCTTAGTTTTTCAGAATGATTGTTTCATTAAAGTTTGTTTCATTTTTATCTATGTACTCTGTTTTTCCAGTTTAAATTTCATGCTTTTATGCTCCACTTTGCCATTATGGCAAGAAGAGCCTATTCTTTTTTTTTTTTTTTAAAGATTTTATTTTTTTAAGTAATCTCTCCATCCTAGCTGGGCCTTGAACTCACAACGGGAAGACTAAGAGTCACAGGCTCCACCAACTGAGTCAGCCAGGTGCCCCAAGCAGAGCTTATTATGAAAAGCATATGGGTTTTTAAAAAGCCCCAGAAACAAAAACAACTCATTGTGATTGTATTTGTGTGCATGTAGAAGCTTTAGAACCATAAGAAATTTGAATTTTCTTATGGTGGTGAACAAGTTAGGCTTTTCCATTGTCAGGAATAGGTAAAATGGATGACCGATGTTACTCTTGATACTGGAATGTATATTTAAACTGCATAAAAAGGGATTAACTGGAAAACTTTGATTTGGTTAATGAGTCAACACATCAATAAGTACTTATTGAGTCTTGTGCTAGGTACTTGGGAGTTATAAAGGAGGATTAAGTTTTGAAACCAGCCCTCAGGGTATACAGTTTACCTTGAGAGATGTGTATGAGTTTACTATAACAGAATTAAGGTTTGTGAGAAAGAATTTCAGTAAAACTGGGGAGGTCTTAGTTTGGATGGAGTAGGAGGAAGGGAAACCACCAAGGCCGGGGTGTGTGTGTGGAGGGTGTGGGGGGTAGTGTTTTATATTCATTGTCTCATTTGATCTCTACAACTGTCTTGTGAAATAGGTGATGTTAGCTCCATCTTTACAACTGAGAAAATTGGAGACTCTGAAGGGTTACAAAATTGCCAATGCTAGGAAGTGATAGAGCCAGGAAAGAAGGAATTAGGTTGATTTCCATGCCAAAGTGAAGCTGTCCAAGCTGCCCTGTTGAACTATTATGGGAAGTGTCAGGGTTTTCTTTTTCTGTTTATAAAGGTAAAACATATTCATTAAAAAACTTGGAGCATGGAAGAAATACAAAAAGTTAATAAAAATAATTCTGTTGGTAGGTTGATTTCCTTCCCATCTTTTTTCCTGTGTACATATATACACAGGACAGATACTTAGTTGTAGAAGATGTAACATGGCCACAAGTTCATTGCAGTTCCTCTCACCAAGAAGTAGAGTCTGTTTCCCCACTCCTTGAATCTGGACTGGCTTTGTGATTTGCCTCGACAAATAGAATGCAGTAGGAGTGGTGATAGACAACTAAGCAAGACCTTGAAAGATCTTAAAACCTTCTGCTCATGCCCTCTTGGAACACTGCTGCCACCATTCGAGGCAGCTTGAGCTAGCCTTCTCAAGGAGGAAAGACCTCATGAAGACAGGGGCCCACCTGGTAGCCGGCACCAACTGCAAGAAATGTAAGTGAGGCCATCTTGGGCCATCCAATCCCAACTGAGTTGTCAGGTTTGACTGTGGTCATACCAGTGACCCTAGGCAAAAACCAACAGAATAACCATCTAGCTGATCGCAGACCACATTATCAACTCACAGAATCATGAGCCAATAAAATAATTGTTGAAAGCTACTAAATTTTGGGGTGGTTTGTTATATAGCAAAGGCTCACTGAAACTAGATAGCCATTTTGGTTGTTTATATCTGGCTTCCATTATGATTGATCGTAGTGTCTGTTCTGACTGGTCTGTGCTTTTTTGCTGTACTTTTAAAGTAGTTTAAAAATTACCTCTCTTTGTGTATGTGTGTAATAATAACAAATTGGTATCCTATAACTATAATATCTATCCTTCAGAGTAGTGTAGTGGCTTCTTAGCTACTACAGCTTCGCATTTGGATTCCCCATCTGTGTGATTGTGTCATTTACTTAACCTTGTTAAGTCATCCTTTCTTTGTCTGGAATGAGTAAATAATATCTGTAATATGGTTAATTGTTGTGAGGATTAAAAGAGGTAGTACATTATGAAGCTCTCAGCATAGCACCTGGCCTGTTAGCTTTATTACTGTTAACATTTGTAGTGTATTTTTCCATGTCATTAAGTATATTTAAATTTAAAAAAACGTAATAGCTTCTTAGAGGTCAATTCTTTGCAATTTATTTTACCATTCTCTTATTGAAAATTTTGGGTTTTGTTTTGTTTTGTTTTAAAGATTTTATTTATTTATTTGGCAGAAGAGATCACAAGCAAGCAGAGAGGCAGGCAGAGAGCCCAATGTGGGCCTCAATCCCAGGACCCTGAGACCATGACCCGAGGCGAAGGCAGAGGCTCAACCCATTGAGCCACCCAGGTGCCCCAGATTTTTTTTTCTGATGATAAATAATGCTTTGATGAACATCTTTCCATCCAAGTTTGGCCTGGGTTTCTGATTGTTTACTTAGGAAAATTCCTAGAAGTGAAATTACTAGGTGAGCAGGTATATAATTTTGTTGATCTGAAGCCAGAGAAACACTGTAAATTCGGGTTCCTCATTACATGAAAGTATAATTTGAGATGACTGTCCAGATGTGCTTGCTCTAGCTCAAAGTATCTAAATTTTGCTAACATCTGACATCTGTATTCCATAGGTTATAATACTTGGGATAGACTAGAGTTTGGGTCTTCCCCAGAAGGAGTTTTCTTGCTACACGTGGGTGACACCCTTTGGGATAAAGGTAATAAAACAACTAGTTCCAGGAAAACACCTTGTTTTGGCCCAAGATTTTCTTTTCTTTTTCTAATCTTTTTCTTTATTTGAGAAATTATGTGTTCCAGGATCTGGAAATCTGTTTCTTCTTTAGGGATGGGCCATCAAAAGTATAAGACTTCTCTTTGTAAATGTAAAGTATTGTGTTACTTTAGGCTGCAGTTAAGAGGCTGGTCAGTAATAAGTGAGATATCCATCAGGACTCTTGTTTGCAAGTGTTAGTACCTGATTCTAACTGGTTTAGGCAAAAGGGAGATTCACTGCTCACCACAAGGAGCACAGGTATAACTGAAACTAGGACTTCATAGTTCAGTCTAAAATACACTGAACAAGAGGAAAGATCAGGGCTCATGTTTCCCAGAAAAGCATCTTCTCCTTTTGAGTAATTATTTCCCCCTACACCCAAATACATGGTTCTCCTTGGAAGTGGTGGGGGGCTGCGGATCACAGCATTCTACTTGCTTTGTCAATATTCTGATCCAAGCCATGCCATTCAGTGTCTTTTCTCACTGGCACTGAGAAAGTCCTTTCATTTCTGCTGGCACATCAGGGAAGACGTGGAGATCTGAGACAATGTCTTCAACCTGCCAGGGAAGACTGACCACATTTGAGTTTCTGGCTTGGCTTAGCCACAGATGGGATGGCCTGCATGTTTCCAACTACCCCCATTGCTTATTTTTGTCCATCTCACACACATAACCCCCCATACCCATGTCTACCACTTTACACACTTGCAAGGAAAAAGGGAGCCAAAAGATCAGAAAGTCTCCATTCCACTCACTTTACAAAGAAGTGGAAATAAGAATCTCCTTGGCCAAAGAGAAAGGTTGGGAGTGGTAGATACTATTCAGGAATGTGCAGAAATAGGAGTGATCATATTTGAAATCCTGTGGATGTGCCAAGTTCTGCTCATTTCTGACCCTTGCCACAAGGAATGCCTACAAAAAACTGAGGAATGAGAAGTCATTATCATTAGACAGAGGCAGAGACATTCCCATGTTATAAGGCGATATCCTAAGACTCCCTATGTATTTATAAGATGAGATCTATAAATTTACCATCCTAGTTTAACCTATCCCGGGCTAGTACTGTTGCATTCCATGGGGCTCTCGCTGAAGATCATAAAGAATTATGGCAGAGAGAGACCATCGAGACCTTGGGGTTGAACTTTAAGATCTGTTATCATGACTCTTTTTTCCCCCCTTTCTTGGCAATTGTGTTAAATCTTGCCTCCTGGAAACAAGATGTAGAGGCTGAGTGACTTCCAAGCCAAGATGTAGACATATTCCAAGTCTCTGAATGTTTATGGCTTAAGATTGTTTTTGTTGGCCCAAGGGCCATTACTTTCCACCATGAACCCCCCCTCCCCCCGCTTTTATTTTCAGAGTTCCACAATAGCAAGGCAGTTATTTGGAAGCGAGTTTTTTTATACCATCCCTTTTGTAGTAGTTATCTTTTGCCACATAATAACTTACCACAGACATAGTAGCTTAAATTGCATAGATTTATTATTGCAGTTTCTATAGGCTGGGAGTCCAGGCATGGCTTAGCTGGTTCCTCTATTCAAGGCATCAGCTGGGCTTATGGGAGTATGGCCAAAGAAGAATCCACTTACAAATTCAAGTTGTTGGCATTGGTGGAATTAATTTCCTTGACTGAGGACGCTGGCTTCTTACTGGCTGTTGGTTGAGGCCACCTGTGGTTTCTAGAAGCTGCCTGCAGTTCCTTATCACTTAAGGAACTTATTCATAAGGCTTACGCAGATAGCCAGCTCCTTCATCAAGCCAACAAGGAGAGTCTACAGAGCAGGCTGTTAGCAAGATAGTCTTTTCTTAAAACTCCCACATAACATAAAGTTTACCCATCTTAACCATTTTTAACCATTTGTATAATACCATGGTGTTAACTGTATGCATATTGTTGTATAACAAATCTCTAGCAATTTTTTATCTTGCAAAACTGAAACTTTACACCTATTGAATACCTCCTCATTTCCCCCTCCGCCTGACACCTCGTAACAACCATTCTGCTTTCTGACTCTGAGTCTGGCTACTTTAGATACCTCATATACGTGAATCATACACTGTTTTTTTGTGACTGGCTTATTTCACTTGGCATAATGTCCTCAAGTTTTATACATGTTGTGGCCTATGATCAAACTTCCTTCTTTTTTTTCCAAAGATTTTATTTGTCAGAGAGAGAGAGAGAGAGAGAGAGAGAGAAGAGAGAGCGAGCGCATAAGCAGGGGGAGAGGCAGAGGAAGAAGGAGAAGCAGACACCCTGCTGAGCAAGGAGGCTGATGCGGACTCCATCCTTTGGACCCTGGGATCATGACCTGCGCTGAAGGCAGATGCTTAATGACTGAGCCACCCAGATGCCCCCCAACTTTCTTCTTTTTAAAAGTTGAATAATATTCCATTGTATGTGTGTGTGTGTGTGTATGTAAGTTTCACTAATTTCATTTTTTTAAGTCTTTATTTAAATTCCGGTTAGTTAACATACAGTGTAAGACTAGTTTCCGGCATACACTCTAGTGATTGTACACTTCCACACATCAGCCGGCACTCATCAGGACCAGTGCCCTCCTTCATCCCGGTCTCCTGTTTCACCCGCTCCTCCCACGCACCTCCCTCTGGTAGCCGGCAGTGTGTTCTCTATGGTCAAGAGTCTGTTTTTTGGTTTCTCTCTCTCTCTGTCTCTCCCCTCTTTGCTCATTCGTTTTGTTTCTTAAAGTCCACATGTGAGTGCGATCATATGATATGATATGATTTATTTTTGTTTTCATTTTTGGGGGGATAGTGATCATCCTAACAGGGGTGAGGTGATAGCTTACTGTGGTTTTGACGTGTGGTTCTCTGATGATTATGTTGAGCATCTTTTCGTATGCTTTTTGGCCATTTGTATATCTTCATTGGAGAGATGTCCATGTCAGTTCTTTGGCCATTTTTAAACCGGTTATTTGTTTCTTGATGGTTGAGCTGTAGGAGTTCCTTCTGTATTCCGGATATTAACCTCTTATCAGACATGCAATTGGGAAATATTTTCTCCCGTTCCTTAGGTTGCACTTTCACTCTGTTGATTGTTTCCTTTGAGGTGCAGATGTTTTTAAGTTTGACGTTGTCCCGTTTGTCTAGTTTTGCTTTTGTTGCCTGGAAAAAGAGCGTTTTACAGAATGTGACATGATCATGGGGGTGACACCCTATCACCTTACCATAGTCTCTTGGGTAAAAGCAAGTCACAGGTGCTGCCCGGTGGGCACAGTGGAGAGGCGCGCGCAGAAGCGTGAGCAATGGGAGGCCGGATCGTGGAGGCCACCTTGAGGTCAGTCTACATTGAAAGGTCAGCAAAAGCCCATGTGTTATTTAACATTTAACAAACATTTATTAAGGTCTGTTTCCGGCCAAGCACTGTGCTTGGGGAATATGAAAGAAACGTGGCTGAGTCCCTGCTCACCAGGGCCTCACGGTTAAACATTACAGGTTCTAGTTGTGGATGAAAAGGACCCAGCGTCCTAGAGAAAAGGGACAGGAACCGCCAGAACTGAGGGGGCAGATTCACGGTGTGTCACCCATTCAGTGTCACCTTCCTCCTCTAGGCCACACTCCCTCTCTTCCCTTCTGAAGTCCTGTCTGAAGGGAAGACTGCTTACTGCCAACCACTCAGCTCAGGGATCGAGGCTCGAACTCCTCATAAATACGTAGGAAAGCTGCAGAGTGCAGTCAGCCATCCTTAGGCCGCTCAAAGTATCACCTCTTTGAATCTGGGTATGGAGGTTACCCGGGAAGAAGATCATAGGAAATAATTGCCTGTTAGTGCACAAAGTATAAGACACCCCCTCTTTTCCCTGTGGCCCCTGGGTACATGCAATAGATTTGCAAGTTCAGAATCCTGCTTACCAATCTTTGTACCATTCATAAACTGGCAATTAGGTGTTAACTGTGAATCCAGGAAAATAGAGGATACTTCAAAGAAGGAAGGGCAAGGGAGTGAACTCCACCCAAGCAGCGTCTGTCTGACTTGAGGAGCAAGGAGCAGACCCACGTTCTGGCCCTTGTGTGAGTGGATGTTGGGCCTATTGTGCTAGAGACACCAAAGGTTATTACCTGAGTGCTGGTTCTGGAGGTAGAGGGGAAGGGGGTGAGTCATTCCTTTTGAAGAAATGATGGAGGTAGGAGAAAGGGGACAAGGACATCAAAAGGGGACCCAGGACCATAGGATTGAAAGAATTATAATATATTTTAAGGTCTCCTTAAAAGATTAATTATAGCAGAGTGCATAGGAGAGGAAGAAATCAGATCTGCGACTAGACTTTCTTACTGCCTATTGTGAGTGGCACGCCTTGCTTGGCGTTTTGTGGATGTGATTGCACATAGTCTTGCTTACTATGTATTATAACTGATTTTTTAAAACATATGTTCTGTTTTGTCATCTAGATTTTATTAAATTAAAAATATATTTGTTGTTGTTCTTCAAAAAAAGGTTAATTATACATCTCCATTCCAGAGCTTCAGGGAAAACTGGGAATAAAATCAGCCATTTAAATGAAACTACCCCGGATGAATGTAATCTGGAATAATATGTTTTTTTTTTCTTTAAGGCTCTCCGACCTCTACTGTTGAGATTTCTGTCATCATAGAAGCACAGAATGGTAGTTGTTTGCTAGTACAAATTTCTCATCTAATAGCTAAGAAAACTGAAGCCCGGAGAGGGTAAAGCACTTGTCCAAGGTCACACAGCTAGAAGGTGGCGGAGTCAGAAATACAGCTCCGGTCTCCTGATTCTAAGGCAAGAGATCTTTTACTATACCTCACAAATCTTATAGCAAAAGTGGAAAATTAAGAGACAGTGTATTAAATACTGTCCTGAGGCTGGAGCTCAGGCAGAAAACTGTGAACATTCCACGCATTGGTCCACTGCTCACAAATTAAGTTTCATTGGCACATGCCTTGTTTTAATTACAGCAAAGAATGCTTGGCCTTGACAGTTCCTCTCCTCGATTTCTTCCTTTTCCTAAGCCTTCCTCCTCTGCCTTGTGCTCCTGCCCCCTGTCCCAAGGACAGGACTGGTGAGTAGGACTCTGCAGTATGGATCAGGAACCCTACAGCCCGAGACAAGTAAACAGTCAACTTGCTAGGAGACCCATGCCACCCCATGAGGATGCAAGCAGCTGCCCCTGTCCAGACTTCTTTGCAGGAGAATTCTAGAGGCCACAGGGCTTTGTGTTCATGGAGGATTCCCCTCTGAACATCTCGCCGGTGAATCTGGGGCACGACATTCCCATCATTCTTTCTGAGATGAGTGCTAACCCAGTACTTCCTTCCAGATAGAGTACACACATACCATCTGGCAGGAGGAGTGGGTTTTTCCATCTAGGCGAGTGACTTACTGTATGCCAACCTTTTGACATGAAACCAAAGGGCAGTTGGCTCTGTAAGTACTTTTTTTTTTTTTAAAGGTGTATTTATTTATTTTTAGTAAGCTCTGCACCCAACACGGGGCTTGAACTCACAAGCCTGAGATCAGAGGAATAGCATGCTCCTCCCACTGAGCCAGCCAGGCGCCCCTCAGGAAGTACTTTCTGGAAGCTAGAGCTGAATGCACTGTGTGGCAGCAAAAGCAGGAAGTTCTGAGGCCAGGAAGACCTAGAGGCAAATTCCAGGGCTGCCAGTTATCTGTTGTGTGACCTTGGATGAGATTCTTGAATCTCAGTTCTGCTTATCTGGAATATGGAGTTAAATATTTCCTCCTCCTATGATTGTAAATATTAAATAATGTTTTAGTAAAAACCGTTAATAGAGTGCTTAGAATAAAGTAGGCACCCTCTAAATGTTTATTCCTTTTTTCTTTTTCTCCCCAAAGATTCCATTCATTTACTTGACAGAGAGATAGAGAACACAAATAGGCAAAGCGGCAGGCAGAGGGAGAGGGAGAAGCAAGCTCTCCACCGAGCAAGAGAACCCAATGCGGGTCTCGATCCCAGGACCCTGGGATCATGACCTGAGCCAAAGGCAGCTGCTTAACCAACTGAGCAACCCAGGTGCCCCATGTTTATTCCTTTCTGTCTAGCTGGTGATATAAGAAGTGTAATGGGTTTTGGATTAGGAAGAATAATTGTGAATGGTCCAATAAGGACAGAGAAGGATTTATCTCTCAACGTATTTTTTATTCTGCCTTTATGCAGGATCATTTTCGTCTTTCATGAAGCTTTGACCTTCCTCATGAATAGTACTTGTGCAATGATTCTGTTAACATTTGCCAGCCAATGAGGCCTGCCCCAGTGGCCATAGAATCAGGAATTATTATAGCGGCTGGGTAATTAGTGTTGTATTCCCTATTGTGCTCTGCCTGCAGTATTTTATCTGCCTGGCCAGACATCTTGTAGACAAGGTTCATTCCAGACAGATCCCCAGGATAAATTATTTACAGCTCTGTCTCACTTTAGAAGTGGACCTCATCCATGACCTGATTAACCATACTATAACCATACTATAAACCATACCTGGAGATTTTTTTAAAAAGGAAGAGCTTAGTGAAAATAGAAGGAAATGTGGAAAAGGCCATTATGCAGAACATATTAATTCATGCAACTTTTTTCCTTTCTCCTTTTCACAGGTATTTTACCTATAAAATAGATGGAGGGAAATTATGCAGTTACAGTGCTTAGAATCTGGGTAGGACAGCAGACAGAACAATTTCCCAAACTTTCTTTTCAGTACCTGGTCTCTGAAACCATGGTTAAAAAGAAAAAGCTGTTAAGGAGCTGTCAATAGTGGTTAAGCAACATGATAACAGTGAAACACAATGTACAGTTTTGTAATTCTGTTGTTCAGCTTCCAGATTATTCCCCAGTTATTGCAAACTCTCTTCAGCATATCCAGGAATCCACGTGAACCCCAAGCAATGTAAACACAAACCACACTAAGACACTACAAAATTAAATTTCTGAAGACCAGTGATAAGAAGAAAATCTTAAAGATGAAATTAATTACTGGTTTGTCATCAAAAATAATGCTAACCAGAAGATGGTGGAACATCGTTAAAGCATTATAAGAAAAACATGGTCCTAGAATTTTAAACCCAGTGGAAATGTTCTTCAAAGATGAAGGCAAAATAAAGCCATTTCGATTGAGCCAAAGCCAAGAGAATTCATCAATAGCGAACTTCTACTACAAGCATGCTAAAGGAAGTTCTTCAGGCTAAAGGAAAAGGATACCATGGGACGCCTGGGTGGCTCAGTTGGTTAAGCAGCTGCCTTCGGCTCAGGTCATGATCCCAGGGTCCTGGGATCGAGTCCCACATCGGGCTCCTTGCTCGGCAGGGAGCCTGCTTCTCCCTCTGCCTCTGCCTGCCTCTCTGTCTGCCTGTGCTCGCTCGCGCTCTCTCCCTCTGTCTCTGAAAAATAAATAAAATCGTTAAAAAAAAAAAAAAAAGGATACCAGATGGACACATGAATTTACACAAAGGAATGAAGAATAAATACGGTAAATATGTGGGTAATGTAAGAGACATTTTTCTTGTTTTTAATATCTTTAAAAGAAAATTAACTGCTAAAAGTACAAATAATAACAGTATATTATGGGATTTATAACATTTATAGAGGTAGAATGTAGAAGCACAACAGCAGAAAGAATGGGGGAGATAGGATGCAAGTATATTGTTAAAAGATTATCTTACATTGTATGTTAGATGCTATAACATTCAAAGGGAGATGGTGCTAAGTTAAAGATGCATATTGCAAAGCGTAGAGCAACTACTAAAAACAAATTAAAAGGGTGTGGTTGATTTGTCAATAGAGGAGATAAGATGGACTCATAAAAAACAATCCAATGGAAGACCAGGAAGGAGGGAAAAAGGAACAAAGAACAAATAAGACAAACGGAAACACAGGGCCACTGTTGTTCCTCTATCAGGTGAGAAACCCCAGAGGGAAAGCTTACTACATCTTGTTTTTACCTCTTGAAACTGGAATGAGATAAAGAATACGTAAGTAAACGTGGTATCCAGACTCCCACAAATGGAATTCTATAGCTTTTGTTAATGGTAACATCAACTACATTCTGAATCCTTCAGCACGGAAATAAGTTGTTTATCGTGGTAAAAGAGATTATTTTGATTCAGAAATGCCCACAACCTGGCTGGAGTTGGAAAGATTTGGAAGAGCAGGGAAAGGAGTGCTAGGAAAGGAGACCTGAGGTACTCAGTGCTGTGACAGTTGGGGTGATTGCATGATTGGGGTAGTGGAGTCAGAAACGAGTGAAGTTAGGGTAGCCTCTGAAAGTGAAATTGAGATCAAACTGTATCCCAGACCAGTTAATATTTGACTGTAAACTAATTGCATGTATTAACACACCTAGAGAGAGGTGGTATATCTTATAATGAACTTGATCATTTTATCAGTTAGGGGTGCTTTTAAGTACAGCTAAGGGAAGAGCCTACTTATAGTAGCTTAAGTCATAGAGGCTTTATTTTTTTCTCCAAATTTTAATTAATTAATTAATTAATTAATTTTTAAAGATTTTATTTATTTATTCGACAGACAAAGATCACAAGTAGGCAGAGAGGCAGGCAGAGAGAGGAGGAAGCAGGCTCCCCTAGGAGCAGAGAGCCCGATGCGGGGCTCGATCCCAGGACCCTGGGATCATGACCTGAGCCGAAGGCAGAGGCTTTAACCCACTGAGCCACCCAGGCGCCCCTCCAAATTTTATTTTAAATTCTAGTTAGTTTACATATAGTGTGATACTGGTTTCAGGAATAGAATTTAGTGATTCGTTGCTTACATACAACATCCAGCATTCATGCCAGCAAGTACCCTCCTTACTAACCATCACTCATTTAGCCCATTCTCCATGAACTTCCTTCCATCAACCTTCAGTTTGTTCTCTATAGTCGAAACTCTTACGGTTTGCTTGCTTTTCTCTTTTTTCCCACTTCCCATATGTTCATCTGTTTTGTTTCCTCAGTTTCACATATGAATAAAATCATATTACATTTGTCTTTGACTGACTTAGTTCACTTAACATAATATACTCTAGCTCCATCCATGTTATTGCAAATGGCAAGATTTCATTCTCTTTGATAGCTGAGTGATACGCATATATACACACACACACACACATACACACACACACACACACACACACATACATATATTTATACCACATCTTCTCTATCCATTCATCAGTTGATGGACACTTGGGTTCTTTCCGTAGTTTCGCTATTGCTGATAATGTTGCTGTAAATATCGGGGTGCATGTAACCCTTTGAATCTGTATTTTTGTATCCTTTGGGTACATATCTCCTAGTACAATTGCTGGATCATAGGGTAGTTCTGTTTTTAACTTTTTTAAAAAAAGAATTTATTTACTTATTTGTCAGAGAGAGAGCACACAAGCAGGGGGAGCAACAAGCAGAGGCAGGGGGAAAAGCAGACTCCCTGCTGAGCCAGGAACCTGATGAGGGACTGGAACCCAGGACCATGGGATCATGACCTGAGCTGAAGGCAGAAGTTTAACCCAGGTGTCCTTATTTTTAACTTTTTTTTTTTTTTTTTTTTTACAGATTTTATTTATTTATTTGACAGACAGAAAGAGATCATAAATAGGCAGAGAGGCAGGCAGAGAGAGAGGGGGAAGCAGGCTCCTCAGCGAGCAGGGGGGCTGACGCAGGGTTTGACACAGGGCTCAATCCCAAGACCCTGGGATCATGACCTGAGCCTAAAGCAGGGGCTTTAACCCACTGAGCCACCCAGGTGCCCCCTATTTTTAACTTTTTGAGGACCCTCCAAACTGTTCCGTAGAGTGGTTCTATCAGTTTGCACTCCTACCAGTAGCGTAAGAGGGTTCCTCTTTTCCACATCCTCACTAACATCTTTGTTTCCTGTATTGTTAATTTTAGCCATTCTGACAGTTATAGTATGATATCTCCTCATAGTTTTGATTTGTACTTCCCTGATGCTGAGTGATATTGAACATCTTTTCATGTGTCTGTTAGCCATCTGGATGTCTTCTTTGGGAAAATGTTTATTCATGACTTCTGCCCATTTTTAAATTGGATTATTTGTCTTTTGGGTATTGAGTTTGATAAGTTCTTTATATATTTTGGATACTAACCCTTTTTCAGATATGTCATCTGCAAATATTTTCTCCCATTCCATAGGCTGCCTTTTAGTTTTGTTGATTGTTTCCTTTGCTGTGCAGAAACTTTTTATCTTTTTTTAAAAAGTTTTTATTTATTTATTTGATACAGAGAGAGAGATAACAAGTAGGCAGAGAGGCAGACAGAGAGAGAGGGAAGCAGGCTCCCTGCCAAGTAGAGTGCCCGATGCGCGCCTCGATCACAGTACTCCGAGATCATGACCTGAGCTGAAGGCAGAGGCCTAACCCACTGAGCCACCCAGGTGCCCCAAAACTTTTTATCTTGATGAAGTCCTAGTAGTTCATTTTTGCTTTTGTTTCCCTTGCTTCTGGAGCAGTGTCTAGTAAGAAGTTGCTATGTCCTAGGTCAAAGAGGTTGCTGCCTGTGTTCTCCTCTAGGATTTTGATGGTTTTCTGTCTTACATTTAGGTCCATTTTGAGTTTATTTTTGTGTAGGGTGTCAGAAAGTGGTCATTTCATTCTTCTGCATGTGGCTGTCCAGTTTTCCCAGCACCATTTGTTGAAGAGACTGTCTTTTTTCCATTGGATTTTTTTCCTGCTTTGTCAAAGATTAGTTGACCACATAGTTTTGGATCCATTTCTGGGTTTCCTATTCTGTTCCCTTGATCTTGTGTCTGTTTCTGTGCCAGTACTGTAATGTTTTGATTACTATAGCTTTTATTATAGCTTGAAGTCTGGAATTCTGATGCCTCCAGCTTTGCTTTTCTTCTTCCAGATTGCTTTGTCTATTTGGAGTCTTTTGTGGTTCCATATAAATTTTGGGATAGTTTGTTCTAGCTCTGTGAACAATGCTATCGGTATTTTGATAGGGATTGCATTAAATGTGTAAATCACTTTGTTTTTTTAATAATATTTGTTCTTCCAATCCACGAACATGGAATTTTTCCCCATTTTCTTGTGTCCTCTTCAATTTCTTTCATAAATGTTCCAAAGTTTTCAAAGCACAGATCTTATACCTTTTTGTTTAGGTTTATTCCTAGATATCTTATTGTTTTTATGCATTTCTAAATGGGATCAATTCTTTGATTTCTTCTTCTACTGCTTCATTATTGGTGTATAGAAATGCAACACACTTCTGTACATTGATTTTACATCCCATGACTTTGCTGAATTCATGTATTAGTTTTAACAATTTTTTAGTAGAGTCTTTTGGGTTTTCTGAATAGAGTATCCTGTCATCTGCAGATAATGGAAGTTTAACTTCTTCCTTGCTGGTTTGGATGCCTTTTATTTCTTTTTGTTGTCTGATTGCTGAGGCTAAGACTTGGAGTACTATGTTAAATAGTAATGGTGAGAGTGGACATCGCTGTTGTGTTCCTGACCATGGAGGAAAAGCTCTCAGTTTTTCTCCATTGAGGGTGATATTAGCTGTGGGTCTTTCATAGATTGCTTTTATAATGTTGAAGTATGTTCTATCTATACCTACTTTGTTGAGTGTTTTTATCAAGAATGGATGCTGTACTCTGTCAAATGCTTTTTCTGCATCTATTGAGAAGATCATATATTTTTATCCTTTCTTTTATAAGTGTGGCATATCATGTTGATTGATTTGCAATTTTTTAAAAGATTGTATTTATTTATTTGACAGACAGAGATCACAAGCAGGCAGAGAGGCAGGCAGATTGGGAAGCAGACTCACCACCAAGCAGAGAGCCTGACGTGGGGCTCCATCCCAGGACCCATTCAGCTCATGACCTGAGCTGAAGACAGAGGCCCTAACCCACTGAGCCACCCAGGTGCCCCTGATTTGCAAATATTGAACCTCCCCTGCAGCCCAGGAATAAATCTCACTTGATTGGTGAAAAATTCTTTCTTTTAACGTACTGTTGGATTCAATTTACTAGTATCTTCTTGAGAATTTTTGCATCCATGTTAATCAGGGTTATTGCCCTGAAATACTCCTTTATAGTGGGGTCTTTGTCTTGTTTTGGAATCAAGGTAATGCTGGCCTCATAGAATAAGTTTGGAAGTTTTTCTTCCATTTCTATTTTTTTAAACAGTCTGAGAAAACTAGGTGTTAACTCTTCTTTAAATGTCTGGTAGAAGGGTAGCTGGGTGGCACAGTCGGTTAGAGCATTTCACTGTTGGTTTCTATTCAGATCTGATCTCAGCGTCATGACAGTGAGCCCTACATCAGGCTCAGTGCTCAGTAGGGAGCCTGCTTGAGTTTATTTCTCTCCCTCTTCCTCTGCCCCTCTCCCCTACTTGCATACTCTCTCTTTCTCTCTGCCAAATAAATAAATAAATCTTAAAAAAAAATAAATGGTAGAATTTCTCTGGAAAGCCATCTGGCCCTGGGCTCTTGTTTGTTGGGAGATTTTTGATTACCGATTCAATTTCCTTCGTGGTTATGAGTCTCTTCAAATTTTCTATTTCTTCCCATTCCAGTTTTTGTAATATATATGTTTCTAGGAATTTATCCATTTCTTCTAGGTTGTCTAATTTGTTGACATATGCTTTTTCATAATATTCTCTTGTAATTGTTTATATTTCTGTGGTGTTGGCTGTGATCTCTCCTCTTTCATTCATGATTTTATTTATTTGGGTCTTTTTTCTTTTTGATAAGTCTTGCTTAGGGGGTTATCGGTTTTTATTAATTCTTTCAAAGAACCAGCTCTTAGTTTTATTGCTCTCTTCTTCTGGGTTTTGTTTGTTTCTCTATCATTTATTTCTGCTCTAATTTTTATTCTTTTCCTTGTTCTGTTGGTTATTTTTATTTTTTTCAGATTATTTATTTATTTATTTGACATACAGAGATCACAAGTAGGCAGAGAGACAGGCAGAGAGAGAAGAGAAAGCAGGCTCCCTGGATGAGCAGAGAGCCTGATACAGGGCTCGATTCCAGGAGCCTGGGATCATGACCTGAGCCAAAGACAGAAGCTTTAACCCACTGAGCCACCCAGGTGCCCCTGGCTTTAGGCTTTATTTGTTGTTCTTTTTCTAGCTCCTTTAGGTGTAAGGTTAGGTAGGCTGTATTGCAATATACTTCCCTCCCACTGCCTTTGCTGTGTCCCAAAGGTTTTGGACTCATGTTTTCATTTTCATTTGCTTCCATATGTATTTTTAATTACTTCTTTAATTTCCTGGTTGACTTGCTCATTCTTTTTTAAAAAGATTTATTTATTTGGGGTGCCTGGATGGCTCCGTGGGTTAAAGCCTCTGCTTTCAGCTCAGGTCAGGATCCCAGGGTCCTGGGATTGAGCTCCACATCGGGTTCTCTGCTTAGCAGGGAGCCTGCTTCCCCCCCACCCCGCCCCTCACCTGCCTCTCTGACTACTTGTGATCTCTGTCTGTCAAATAAATAAATAAAGTCTCTAAAAAAAAAAGATATATTTATTTATTTACTTTAGAGAGGGGAAAGGGGCAGAAGGAGAAGGAGAGAGAATCTTCAAGCAGACTCCCCGCTGAACACAGACCCCCCCTACCCAGTGCAGGCCTCAATATTACAATGCTGAGATCATGACCTGAGCCAAACCAAGAGTTGGACGCTCAACTAACTGAGTCACCCAGGAGCCCCACCCATTCATTCTTTAGTAGGATGTTCTTTCACCTCCATATATTTGGCCTTTCCAAATTTTTTCTTGTGGTTGACTTCAAGTTTCATAGCACTGTGGTCTGAAAATTTGTATGGTATGGTTTCAATCCTTTTGTACTGAGTGAGGCCTGATTTGTGACCCAGTATGTAATCTATTCAGGAGAGTGTTCCATGTGTACTTAAAAAGAATGTGTATTCCTCTGCTTTAGGATGCATGGTTCTGAATATATCTGTTAAGTCCATCTGGTCCAGTGTGTCATTCAAAGCCATTTTTTCCTTGTTGATTTTCTGGTTAGATGATCTGTCCATTGTAGTAAATGGGGTGTTAAAGTTCTCTACTACTATTGTATTATCAATGAGTTTCTTTATGTTTGTTATTAACTGATTTATATATTTGTACAATGTTAGATCTTCTTGAATAAGATCTTGGATAATAAGGATAGATCCCTTATTATGACATAATGCCCTTCTTCATCCCTTGTTACAGGTCTTTGGTTTAAAATCTAGTTTGTCTGATATAAGTATGGCTATTTTGGCTTTCTTTTGGCATCCATTAGCATGATAGATGGTTCTTCATCCCCTCACTTTTTTTTTTTTTAAAGATTTTATTTATTTGAGAGAAAGACAGTGAGAGAGAGCACGAGAGGGGAGAAGGTCAGAGGGAGAAGCAGACTCCTTGTGGAGCTGGGAGCCTGACTCGGGACTCGATCCTGCTCTTCCAGGATCATGACCTGAGCTGAAGGCAGTTGCTCAACCATCTGAACCACCCAGGTGTCCCCATCCTCTCACTTTCAATCTGCAGATGTCTTTAAATCTAAAACGAGTCTCTTGTAGGCAGCATATTCATGGGTCTTTTTTTCCCCCCTCCATTCCGATATCCTATATCTTTTGATTGGAATATTTAGTCCATTTAAACAAGAGTGATTATTGAAAGTTATGAATTAATGCCACTGTGTTACCTGTAAAGTTGGTGTTTCTGGTAATGTTTCCTGTTCCTTTCTAGGCTTTGTTGCTTTTTGTCTCTCCCCCGCCCCTGCCACCCAGAGTCCCCTTTAATATTCCTTGAAGGGCTGGTTTAGTGGTCATGAACTCTTTTAGTTTTTGTTTGTTTGAGAAATTCTTTCTCTCTCCTTGTATTCTGAATAACAGGCTTGCTGGATAAAAGATTCTTGGCTCTGTATTTTTCCCATTCAGCACATTGAATATATCCTCCCATTCTCTTCTGGTCTGTCAAATTTGTGTGGACAGATCTGCTGGGAATCGGGTCTGTCTTCTTTGTAGGTTAAGGACTTTTTTCCCCTTGCTGCTTTCAGGATTATTTCCTTGTCTGTATATTTTGTGAATTTGAATATGTTATGTCTTGGTGATTGCAGCTTTTGTTGAATTTATAGTGAAATGACAAATCTTGTTTTTGACCTGCATATCTGGGGCCAATACCTGAATCATGGTCAATTCAATAAGGCGTTTCAATCCTGTGAGCCATCATGGGAGACAGAAAGCCACACAGTTTTCTCTAGTTAATACCCCAGTACTGCATGTTTCTTCCATTTGGACTGTTTATTTTTATTAATTTGTATAAAAGGGATACAAGAAGGGAATATTGAATTTTAAGCATTTAAATATCTCTGAAAAAAAAAAAGGAGTACTGATCTTGAAACTCTGTGATTTGTGTAATGTATTATGAACTGATGGATTTAAAGTTCCTCCTCAGAGGATTCAAGATTTAAAAAATTTTCCTGTTGATATACATTTAGATTGTATCTTTTTTCCCCCTGCCATTTCAAACAGTGCTGTTATGAACACTCTTGTATATATCCTTGAGTACAGAAGCAATAGTTTATAGGGTATTTACCTAGGACTGGAATGCTGGGTCAAAGGGCTTATACACGTTCAGTTTTATGGAATAGAGGCAAATGGCTCTCTGGAGTGATTATACCAATTCGTAACTTCTACTAGCAGTGAATAGGAATTCTTGTCTGGCATCCTCCATCCTCACCAGCAGCTGGTATTTTCAGACTCTTTGGTTTTCATCTACCTGGTGGGTATGAAATGGTATCTCATTATGGTTTGAATTTGATTAACATGATGTTGATCTTTTCATATTTTTTGGCTGGATATTCTTAATTCTACTTGAATTGCCAATTCATGACCTTTGTCTATTATTTAATGGCTTCTTTATCTTTTTCTTATTCATTTATAGTAACTCTTTTATATAATTTATTATTTTAACTCCTCACCCCTCCTTTTTGTTATTTTTATTCCAGACATGTACCAAATCTGTGGCTAGGGTATTTTTCTTTGTTAATAGTGTCTTTGGTTTAAAAAAAAAAAAGAGCTTGTTTTTTTTTTTGTTATATGGAAGTTTTTCTTTTTTTTTTTTTAAAGATTTTATTTATTTATTTTATATACAGAGCTCACAGGTAGGCAGAGAGGCAGGCAGAGAGAGAGAGGGGGAAGCAGGCTCCACACTGAGCAGAGAGCCTGATGTGGGGTTCAATCTCAGGACCCTGGGACCATGACCTGAGCTGAAGGCAGAGGCTTTAACCCACTGAGCCACCCAGGTGCCCCAGTTTTTCATTTTATAATAGTCAAATTTATCAATCCATTTTGAAATAAGACTATGTTATTGGGTACAAGGAAGTTCAGAATTTTTATATTTTCATGGTGAATTTTCCTTATTCTTATATTTGTGGCTCTTTATCTTTAATGGGCTTTTTAAAAAGATGGATTTACTTAGACAGCGTGCTCATGCCTGCAAGAGGCGGGAGGGGCAGAGAATCTTCAAGCAGACTCCCTGCTGAGCATGGAGCCCAATGTGGGGCTCAATCCCATGACCCATGAGAGCATGACCTGAGCTGAAACCAAGAGTCGGATACTTAACTGACTGAGCCATTTAGGCACCCCTATCTTTAGTGGCCTTTAAAATTTAAAGTCCACGGGGATGGGGCACCTGGGTGGCTCAGTTGGGTAAGTGTCCAACTTTTGACTTTGGCTCAGGTCAGCATCTCAGGGTTGTGAGCTCGAGCCCCACACTGGGCTCTGCTGGGTGTGGAGTCTTATTAGGACTCTTCTCCCCTTCTTCTTCCGTCCTTCCCCCCACCTCTCTCTCCCACTCTAAAAAAAAAACAGAATAAAATTTAAAGTCCATTTTTATGAAACAAATACAACAAATATGGTTTTACTTTTGTAAGTATTTGTCTGATAGAACTTTTCTCCCAATCTTGACTTTTGACCTTGCCTTATCATTATGTTAATGTCATAATGAGAACAGACCAGTAGGAATGGTCCACCCCAGTTGCAAAAAATATGGTCCCTGTAGCCAGTACCAGCTTATTTGCTTATCATTCTGGTTTTGAATTTCATGCTTGCTTCTGTCCCTTCATCACTTACTGCTTTCCTGTTGGACAGGACCAGGGAGTGGATTAGCATATGTGTGTAAGGATCTAGCCAATAAGTGAGACAGACTCAGATCCAGTGAAATAGTAATAAGTTCTGAATCTATTTTTGCCAAGTGCAGTGGAAAGAAGTAGAAATAGAGTTTCCTTATTTACTGGCTTGAGATAGAAAAGAGTCCCAGTTTAGGAAAATTAATATTCACAGATAGGATTCTGAAATGACAGATTTCAGGACATTTTGCGTTATGTTGGGAAGCCATTTGATGATAACCCATCAATTAAGCTAGAACCATGTGTTGTTACTTTATAATTTACCAAAGTAAAAATAGAACATTTTAAAAAAAGATTTTACTTATTTGTCAGAGACAGAGAGAGAGAACGTGCACACAGACAAGCAGGGGGAGCTGCAGGCAGAGGGAGAAGCAGGCTCCCTGCTGAGCAAGGAGCCCAATGCAGGACTCAATCCAAGGACCCTGGGATCATGACCTGAGCCTAAGGCAGATGCTTAACTGCCTGAGTCACCCAGGCATCCCTAGAAAACCTTTTTCCACATGGAGAAACCAATCAGAGAGAAATATTGGCTGAAGGCCTGGAAAATGCTGAATGTATGCATGAGAGGGGAACTCAAGGATTATGATTTGAGGCTTTCTAGATAATTTCTAAGTTTCTAGATAATTTCTCATTTCCCCGTTTGATTCCCCTGACTCTGCAGAATTCTTGAGTCTATCAGTGATTGCTGCTTAATTTAATTTAATTGCTATTTAATTAATTTAATATATGGCTGGGATCATGAGACTACTTCCCCCAGATCTACCCCATATCCTGTTTTTCTGGGCAAGTGGGGGGTACAAGACCATGCCCTCTGGTGGAGGACACTGCTACTGCGTGTCTGGTAATAGCTATTGGGGAAATACTTGCTAGCCATTTTGATTTTGGGGGAAAGATATTTAATGTCTCTCCCCACCAAAATGTTTATTTATAAAATGGGAATATTGATCTCCTATGGTTGTTGCAAGGATTAAACCAAATAACTGAGCCACAAGCCCAAGTGCTCAATACTACTACTGTCCCTGCTACTGTTCCCTCATAGTCAAACAGATTTTCATCATGTATTTTCAATATGTTAGGCACTGAGATAAATAGTCAGCACATGGCAGCTATCATATTGCTTTTTAGTTATTTGGCCAATCCATATTATTATGTAATTAAACTACATTGTATCAGGTGCTGTGCCAGGTATGGGTGGGAGCCACAGGAGTAAATAAGACCGAACCTTTAAGACTCTGGACAAGTTTTTCTGGCTCTACTAGTGAGTCTCTTTTCTCCCTTATGAGTTCTCTGGACTTCTTCCAAAGAGATCACAAATGTCTTTCTGTAATGTGCCAAGTTCTGGCTGACTATAGGATGGAAGGGAGTGTATAAAAATGTGAACAGCCTTTGCCCCATATAGGCAGGTGGGAAATAAGCTGCTTAAGATAGGGGACTTTTGTTTTGCTTTGCTTTGCTTTGCTTTGCCTTTCCTTTCCAGAAGAACCTAATGTACCAAGGCGGGATGGGGGGGGGGGGCGGCGGGAAGTTCTGCAAAAGTTCTAGGAGGAAAATTCTGCTGTCACAGGAGAAAAGAATATAGACCCAAAGCAACACAGACCAAAATGTCCACTCTGATCTTCCCACAACAGAAGAGAAGAAAGTAGGGGAGTTGTATGTTCCCAGTCCATAGGGAAAACCCAGCCTTTTGAACTTCTTCCTCTCCTTAATGGGTGTCAGTCATCCAGTTCCTTCTGGATGAGACAGGATTGGGGGGTAGAAAAGGACTGAGCATTTCCTAGGGCTTGAATCCGGTAGAAGAGGGAAGAAAAGAAAGAAGCCCTTATCATAGTCCTCGCTCAGAGAGGATAAGCTATAAAAAATCAGACCTTTCCCACTGCCAACATTCATGTGCTTTCAGGCATTATAATGCTACAAAGAGTTGCTGTCTCTTTCCCTACTAAATGTCCTCTTCTGTTAATCAAGCTTTCGTAGGAGGCGCCAGGCTCCAAGAATAAGGGTGGCAATGGGGTGGGGGTGGGTGGGTGGGGCAGAAAATAACCCTTTAGAGTAATAAGAAAAAAAGTTAATTTTAATTTAAAAAAATCTTCAAAGGCTTTAGATTAAAGCGTGGATAATTGAATAGATTGAATTTATGGTACCGGGGAGGGTAGCTTTTGAGGATGACATTTATCACAGATGACATTGTTCTTTCCTACAATAAATCATCCTTTTTTTACTGTGATGGACCCAGTCTTTAATTTGGACTCTGAATATGAACTATAATGTAGATACTTTTATTTTTATGTTGTGCTCTTATGGAAGATTCTTACAGCTCCGTCTGGCTGGTTTTTATTTTATTTTTATTTTTTATTTATTCTTAAAAAGATTTTATTTATTTATTTGACAGAGATCACAAGTAGACAGAGAGGCAGGCAGAGAGAGAGGAGGAAGCAGGCTCCCTGCTGAGCAGGAGAGCCCGATGTGGGGCTCGATTCCAGGACTGGGGGACTATGACCCGAGCCAAAGGTGGAGGCTTTAACGCACTGAGCCACCCAGACGCCCCTGGCTGGTTTTTAAAGGCTGGATTAGGACCAAACTAGCCTTTGAAGGTGGGAGCATGGCTTATAATTCCTCTCCCTCTGTTACTAACCTCCTCAAAAGCTGGTTTACATCTTCTGATCAATGAAATCTTAACTAGATACTGATAATTAACTGTGTCCAAGGGCACCTGGGAGGTGCAGTCAGTAAAGCATCTGACTCTTGGTTTCCGCTTGATTTCAGGATCATGAGATGGAGCTGTGTCTGGCTCTGTGCTCAGCAAGGAGTCTGCTTAGAGTTTCTCTCTCCCTCTCCCCCCTGAAATAAATAAATAAAATCTTAAAAAAAAAAAGAATTAACTATGTGTCCAGACTCAAAATTTAAAAGATGACTCCAAAACAAACAAACAAAAAAACCAAAGATGACTCCTGCCTTCAAAAAGCTTACTATAGGGGCGCCTGGATGGCTCAGTCAGTTAAGCATCTGCCTTCAGCCCAGGTCATGATCTCAGGGTTCTGGGATCGAGTCCCACAGCTTCTCACTCTCCCTCTGCCCACCCCTCCATGTTCCCTCTCTCCCTCTCTTTCAAATAAACAAAAATCTTAAAGAAGCTTGCTATATCATTGGAGTACCATGATGGACACTTCAAGTCATTAAAGATGTAATACAAAGCAGAGTACAATTAAGTGATAAATTGTCAGATTCATATTTAGTGAAATAGGAGTTTAGAGCAATTGAAAGTTAATGATGACTACAAGAGTCAGGAAATCCTCTTAGAAGAAACAGGACTTCAGTTAGGTTCTGCCAATCCATAAAAACAGGAAGATGCTCGGCAAAGGGGGCAGAGCACGAGCAGAGCAGAGGAAGAAACCAGAAAGCTCAGAGCCTCAGTTTCCTCATCTGTGAAATGAGACAGGAAGGAAGACACGAGCTCCTCTGTGGCAGCAACTTCTGTTTTCAGTCCTGTGGGCTCAGCATGCAGCAGAGTTTCTCTGGTAGAACTGGCACTAGATCTGTGGGTCTTGAACAAATATGACATATGGAGGAGATGGTTTGGGGATTTGTCTACCCAGGGATAAAGTTTATGTTAGCCAACGGTGACTTTCCTTCAGGAAGCGGGGGCCCGGCTCCGAACGATCCTGACTTAGGCACGTACTTCTCCCAGGGTGTGGATCTAAGTCCTATGAGAACGCAGTGAAAACGGATGTCTTGCTTCTGCACTTCCCTTCTGTTGTGCCTCTAGCACAAGATTTATTTGATTTGGTCACTCAGGGAACTCTCCGGCCAGGAAATGAGCAGAGGTACCTGGCCAGCTTCCATGGGTGTCGTTAACTCAAATGACATATTTTAAGTAGCCAGGTATGTGTGTTAATGTGAGTTAGAGGGACAGATAACATTGTCCCCTTTAATTTCTTGGAAAACTTTCTTAGCCTTTTTCTAAAGGGTTTAGTTATGAAACTGGAAAATTCAATTAGGATAATTTAGTGTCTTTTTTTCTAAGGGAAGAACTCTCTCGAATGTCACTTCCTTTCTGTGGCTTTCCAGGCCACTATCCTGTCACCTCACCAAGACTCCTTCAGTATTCCATTTCAGCAGAATGCATTATTTACTGCTTCCTCTGAGAGCCTGTGGCACATTATTCATTGGAGCAATTATCACAGTTTTTTTTTTCTTTCTGGGCAGTGAATTCATGGAGGTCAGGAGCTCTCCTTGTTTGATTTTTGTAGCCTCAGCTCCCAGCACAGCACATGGTATATCATCGGAGTTCAGTAAATGGATTAAATTAGTCTTTTGGCTCTATTGATTATTTTTTCAAGTTTTTAATGTATGTATGTATGTATGTATGTATGTATGTTCCACACCCAGCATGGAGCCCAGCCTGTGCCTTGAACTCAGGACCCTGAGATCAAGACTTGAGCTCAAATCAAGATTTGGACACCTAACAAGAGAGCCACCCAGGTGCTCCAAGTTTCTATTTAAATTCCAGTTAGTTAACATACATATAAGTTTCAGGAGTACAGCGTAGTGATTCAGAACTTCCATATAACAGCCGGTGCTCATCAGGACAAGTGCCCTCCCTCATCCCCGCCACTCCCCCCCCACCTCCGTCACCTTTTTAACCCATCCCCCACCCACCTCCCCTCTCGTAACCATCAGTTTGTTCTCTATAATTAAGAATCTGTTTCTTGGTTTGTCATTCTCTCTCTCTTTTTCCCTTTGCTTGTTTGCTGTTTCTTAAGTTCCACATGTGAGCGATAATCATATAGTGTTTGCCTTTCTCTGACTAACTTATTTCACTTAGCATAATACTCTCTAGCTCTAACCACATTGTTGCAAATGGCAAGGTTTCATTATTTTTTATAGCTGAGTAATATTCCATTGTATCTATATTACCACTTCTTCTTCATCCATTCATCTACTATAATTTTATTTATTTATTTATTTATTTGATAGAGAGAGAGAGAGAGAGAATGAGAGAGAGCAGGCATGAGAGGGAAGGTGAGAGGGAGAAGCAGACCCCTTGCTGAGCAGGGAGCCAGATGCAGGACTTGATCCCAGGAGTCCAGGATCATGACCTGAGCTGAAGGCAGTTGCTCAACCAACTGAGCCACCCACATCTATTGATAATTTTTAAAGAATCAGAGATAGAGTTCATCAGAAAAATTCCTCATGTTCCTTATCTTTCGTTTCTCTAGCTCAGACTGTAGGATGCCATCCCCAGAACTGATTTGCAGGTGGTTTCTGGTAAGAGTCTGAGAGAAGAGGAACAAGGGAGGAAGCAGACTCCTTGTGGGATAGGGTCAAAGTTCAAAGAGTAAGTGGAGAATTACAGACAAATTTGAGCAATAAGATCAGGCACAGGATCATAAGCCCGAGGAGAATTCTGGTATCAAAAAGTCAAGATACAGTGTTCTATCGCTGAGTAACGAAATACCACAACCTTAGCAGCCTACCCAGCACCCTTTTACTATCTCATAGCTTCTGTGGTGAAGAGTCTGGTCATGGCTTAGTGGGGGCCTCTGTTCGGGGTCTCACAAGGCTGCACTCAAGGTGTCAGGCAGGGCTAGGGTCTTATCTGAGGCTTTGGGTCTTCTGAGCTCAAGCAGTTGTTGGTAGAATTCATTGTTTTGTAGATGTAGAACTCATGGTGGCTTGCCTCTTCAAAGCAAGGAAGGCTGTCCAAGGAAGGCTGAAGACCCCAAGTCTTTTAAGGACTAACCGATTAGGTTAGGCCCACTCAAGCTGCTCTTCTTTTTGACTAAACTGAGAGTCAAACCGTTTGGGGCCTTAATCACATCTGCAAAATGCCTTTATTTTTATTTTTATTTTTCTAAGATTTTATTTATTTGACAGAGAGAGAGAGGGGGCACAAGGAGGGGAAGAGGGAGAGGGAGAGGCAGGCTCCGTGCTTAGCAGGAAGCCTGATGCGGGGCTCCATCCCAGGACTCCGAGATCTAGACCTAAGCTGAAGGCAGAGGCTTAACTGACAGAGCCACCCAGGCGCTCCCTTATGTTTGCTTTATACCATAACCCAATCATGGGCGTAACACCTATTATATTCACAGGTTCCACCCGCGCTGAGTAAAAGGGACGTGGATATCAGGCAGTGGGAATCAAGGCAGCCATCTTAGGACTCTGTCTACCACAAGCCCTGAATGAGAGACCTCTGAATGGCACTATGCCTCTATTAAGAAAAATAGGTTAAGTCTGGGAACCAAAGGGCAGAAGCAGGTGTAGCCTCAATTACTAAAACTCTTAATGACTCAATAAGGGGAGCTTTATGCTTTCGGAATCTGCAACTGTGGGCTCTGTGGAGTTTGAGGTTCTGTTCCACATAAGGTCATACTCTTGCCAATGGACACAGCAAGGGTCCATTGAGCTACAAGTATGGCTACTGCCAGGACTTTGAATTGCTGTGGCCAAGGAGTCATTGTCTCGGCAGGGGTGATTGCCCTTAATCAGCAGGAGGAAGTAAAGCTCCTGCTCTCCAATGGGCCCGGGAGGAATGTGTGTGGAACTCAGGTTAGGGTGTGTGTATTTCTATATTTATAGAGTTTGTTTGCTTGTTTGTTTTTTCGCGGGTGCAATAGGCAGAATCACCGCCTCCCAAAAATGTCCCCATCCTAATTCCCAGAATGTGTTAGTATCTTAGTTTACATGACAAAGGGGAATTAAGGTTGCAGATGCAAGTAAGGTTGCTAATCAGCTGACAGTAAAATAGGGAGATTATCCTGGGTTATCCTGGGGGGTCCAATGTAATCACACAGGTCACTGAGAGTGGAAGAGAGAGAGCCAGAGGACGATGTGACTCTGGAAGCAAGGCACAGAGATGCAGTGTAGCTGGCTTCACATAGGGTGGACAGGAGCCATGGGCCAAGTGGTACAAGTGGCCTCCGGAAGCTGGAAAGGGCAAGAAAATGGACTCTTAGAGCTTCCAGGAAAAAGCACAACCCTGCCAATATCTTAATTGTAGCCCAGTGAAACCTGTGTCAGACTTCTGACTTTCAAGACTGTAAAGTGACAAGTTTGTGTTGTCTTAAGGCACTGAATTTGTCGTAAATCTGTTATAGCAGCTGTAGGAAACGAGTATCATGGGTGAGGAAAAACTGCCCAGATCACATTGTCCGGAAGTAATTCATTCCTGCGGTATCAGGGGAACTTTCCATATTCCTCTATTAGAGTTAATGTTATTAAATTATGTTGATTTGTTTCCACGTTCCTCTCTCTCAGGCTGTTTGCTTCTCCTGTTGTAGGACTGTGCCTTGTACATCTCTGTGTTTTTAATCTCTCAAATGTCATTGAATCTCTGTGGGTGTCTGTGGTATTGAAGGAGGAAGTGGGGAGGCCATGAAGGGAGGAGACGAAATGGTGGCAATGGCGGTGTTAGAGAGGGAAAGCCCGAGAACTGGTGGGGACTGAATCTGGCTGATGTTCATTCTCTTCCGGTGTGGGCTGGCTTGTGTGGAAGGCAGGGAATTCGCAGGCCGGCTGCCGGCACGGAGAGGCAGCACCCCAAGCAGCTTGGTCTCGGTAGGGCTCTTGGCTCAAAAATGATTCAACAGTATTCTGAGCCTCCCGGATATGCCCCATCAACAGAGAATCCCCGCTCAAAGTCCCTCCCCTCCACTCCCTCGCCTGCCACCCACATTGTTCTTCTCAAGCCTTAGAGTCCCAGGCGGGAAGCCAGACCAGTTAGAGATGGAGCAGCCCCAGTCACGGAGGTATTTCACTTGAGCTTCCTGCGGGTGCCGCTGTTTCTCTAGTCCCAACGCTAGACCTCGGTACTGTTGCGGACCCTGAATGTGTCCTCTACTAGCAAACTCAAGCTGTGTGTGTGTGTGTGTGTGTGTGTGTGTAATCTCTGTCTTTCTCTTCACCTCTTCTTCCCCTTTTCCTTTTCCTCCTCCTCCTTCTTCTTTTTCTTCTCTCTCTGTCTCTGTCTCTCCCTCTCACTGTCTAGCTCCTCAGGAAGTGTCGTGAGAACAGCCAGGGCCAGGGTGAGGGAGATAGAGGAACCCAAGCAATACACAGGGAGTGACGAATTGTGGGTAATAGTAGGAACTAGAGTCAAGGTAGAAATGGGCACTTTGAAGAGCCCTTTAGGAGTGAAATAAGGATCTTTCCTCCCTCCACAGACGAGGCAAAACAGAACCCATATGTGGTGGCTTGTGCAGTGTGCAGAAGACATACTTTTATAAGCCAAACAAAGCAGTCTAACAATCCTATAAATATCACACATAGAGATGAAACCAGCTAGAGTAATATCAGTGTTTCTAAAGATAAAGTAAAGGAATACTACTGGCACTGCCCTGTTTTTGAGTGGCCCATCTCCCAAAAGCACAAAATACAGATTTATACCCCAAAGCATGTTTTATGAATTCAAACAGCCAGCATGATCTTAGCATATATGAAATATATAAATCTTACTGTAAAGTAAGTTTTAAAAGCTTGCATGCACTCTGAAGCATGAGCTTTTACAAAGAGAATGAAATATATTTACAGCTTCGTTCCCTTCGTGGTTCTGCTTCCCAATGCAGCTGTAATTGTATTGGAGGTACTTGTTGGTTTTCCTTGCCTGAGGAATGGCAGAATTGGCTTCTACACTGGCCCCGCTGATCAGGCTCCTCTGGGAACTAACGGTGGTTGGAGGGGGGGCTCTATTTCCTAGCTGGGGTGATAGAACTCGGGGTGGTGTGACAAAATATGCAAAGTGGCTGGGCAGGAGAGTGGAGAGAATTAGTATGCAGAGTGAGGAATAAATGGAAGAGAATGGAATTTGTTGGCGAAAGTGGATTGAGTGGGAGAGAGGGTGGGCATGACAGGGTGAAGAACGATCAGGCTAGGCTTTGGTAGGGGAGACACCATTGAAATTGTACTGTTTCAGCCCTCTTTTATTGAAAGAGGCATTTTTATTGAAGATGACACCCTGAAATGAAGATGTACCTATCCTAAGGAGGCCCTCTGATCCCATATCAGTAATAATATGACATATTGTAAAAATTTGGTATTTTTAAGCAAGAGGAAATTGTTAGAGGAAAAGGAGAGCATTAAAGAAAGAAACCTTTCAACACTTGGATTTGATAAGCGTCATAAAAGTGGAACTGAGGAAAGGAAGGGAAATTGATAAAAATCACTGTTGTTTCCAAATTGCCTACCCGTGGGGGCGCCTGGGTGGCTCAGTGGGTTAAAGCCTCTGCCTTCAGCTCAGGTCATGATCCCAGAGTCTCTGCTCAGCAGGGACCTGCTTCCTCCTTCTCTCTCTCTCTGCCTGCCTCTCTGTCTGCTTGTGATCTCTGTCTGTCAAATGAATAAATAAAATCTTAAAAAAAAAGTAAAATTACCTATCCTGAGTTTTGCTTCTCTTGGTGCAAGCGGGTATGTATTAAGTGCTTTCATGTAACAGCTCAGTAGTCTTTCCAGTTTTTTCTTTACGGTTTGGGGGAGAATACTTTTCCATTGTTTTATCCTCTACCTCCCAATTCTGGATCCCTCTGTGTAATCTCTATAATCCAGGAAATAAACTAATTTTTTAAAAAAGTAATTTCTGGATCCTAATTGAAATCGTAGCAAGAACCAATTTGTTTGAAAGTTGATGACATAGTTTTCCAAAAACATATTCTACCTAAATTAGATATCCAGAAGTTATATGGTCCAACAGCCCAAGCAAGGAAAGGTGGTTACTAGATACTTTTCACTCATATTACATGAACGAGCAGACAACATTTTAAGTTTTGGTATTTTATTTTATTCTTCTACTTTTAATAGTGACCTTGATAATATCTTATGTATCTATCAATGCATGATTTTTCTTGGTACTATCTCTGTCACCCTGACGACAAATCAAAATAGAACTAATGAAACAGAACAGGAAACAAAAAGGTGGGGTGGAGAATCTGTTATTTAAGGACAGTGTTCTCAGCACTATACAACTGCTGAATGTTTCCTGGTCTGATTTTTGGCCACTTTGCCTTCTATCCCTGCTACCCAGAATTTGGTATAACATATATACTTTACACACATTACACACACCCAGAAATCAGGGTTGCTAAACCATTTTAAGAATTTTTGCTTATTTTTTAAGATGTTATTTATTTATTTGAGAGAGCAGTAGAGAGAATGCGCACAACTCGGGGGGTGTGTAAGGGCAGAGGGAGAGAGAGAGAAGCAGGCTCCCCACTGAGTGGGGAGCTGGACAACAATGTGGGGCTCCATCCCAGGACCCCAGGATCGTGACCTGAGCCAAAGGCAGATGCTTAGCCGTCTGAGCCACCCAGATGCCCCTGTTTTAAGAATTTTATGCATCTACCATTTGAAAAAATTGTAGACACATGGGTGAGTGCTGGGCTGGCTGGGTTTAACAGGGGTTCTGTGAGGTTAGAATTTAGGTAGGTGGGTTAAGGGATGGGATCTTTTTTTTTCCCATTTAAATTACATATGTAGTGGACATCTCTGTGGCTGGTTGCTCAGCTCACCTTTTCTAGGAAGTGCTCCATTTCCCTATCTGTGTGGTGACTGTTGGAAATCGCCATGTTAGTTGACTGTGACCTAGTACTTGACCATGGTTCTGGCTGATGGGATTCCTGGTAAGTCACATGGACCAGTCCTATGACCTTGCATTGCTGCCACAGTTGACCTGTCCAGGGGTGTGTACCTGATCCCATTTGGGCCAGTGAGTCCCTTTGCCGGACTTTTTTTTTTTTTTTCATTGAAGTCTGATTGACATAAGATGTTATATTAGTTTCAGACATACAACATATTGATTCAGCAATTCTGTACATTATTCAGTGCTCAGCGTAAGTGTGGTCACCATCTGTCACCATGCAAAGTTATTAAAATATTACTGACTTTATTTCTTATGTTGTACTTTTCATCTTCTTGGCTTATTTAATTTATAATGGAAAATTTATACTTCCCAATCCCCTTTCTTTTCAGGAATTTTTGTACTTGGGACACAGAAATTTGAGTCAGTCTCTATGTATATAGCTATGGCTATAAGATGTAAAGTTCAGGAGCTTCTTTTGCTATGTGGAGAAAGATAATATACAGAGAAAAAAGAATGAGGCCAGTGTGCAAAGGGAAGCGAAGATAAGTGATGGAAAGAAGGCATCATCATGGCTTTGAGTCCCAGGTTTCAGCTGTTCTGTCCAAATCCACACCATTTATATGCTGAGAATGTGTCTCGTTGGGAGGTGACTTGTTTGCACAAAAAATTATGAGCTGTCCCTATCCATTATTATACTATCTTTGTAAGCTGAAAAATTCTCTTTAAATTTTTCTCTCTACTTCCAACATTGCTTTAACCAAAAGTAAAAAGAAGAAAAATAGTGTAATTCAATTAAATATTTATTGTACTGTGTTAGGTGTGGTAGAGTATTGTTATTTTTTAAAAAGATTTTATTTATTTATTTGACAGCGAGGGAGGGAACACAAGTAGGGGAAGTGGGAGAGGGAGAAGGCTTCCAGCCAAGCAGGGACCCCGACATGGGGCTCAACACTGGGCTCCATCCCAGTTACTCTGGGATCATGACCTGAGCCAAAGGCAGGCCCTTAACGACTGAGCCAGCCAGGAGCCCCGATGTGGTAGAGTAGTAAAAAGTATAAGGGACACAAAATGTATCAAAACCATGGGTGAAAAGGTACAAAGTGAACAAAAAAGGAAGATTATGTATCCCTGCAGGCTGAGAGCCTTCTGGATGTGGATCTGATAAAAGGGAAAGGTAGGTAGAGAGGAAAAACAAAAGCAAAGACCATGTTCCATTTGTAATTTATGAAGTGATTAGAAAAAAACTCAGATTAGTTAAAATGGACACATTTTTACTAAGCACGAGGTATCATAAAAAGCGTAACAGTATAGTCCCTGCCTCCTAGGAAATAAACATCTTCAGGGGAAAATCAGGATTTGTGTATATTCTGGAAGGATCCTGTAGCATCATCTTGTTTTGTTTCTTCCTTAGACTGCTTTATGACGTTTGAAATTATCTTCTTTGCTAACTTGCTGACTTGTTTTCCTTCTAAAGTAAGCCCCCTAAGGGCAGGGATTTTTGTCTATTTTGTTGCATCCCCAGCATCTTCAACAGCGTCTGGCGCACTGCACACGGCTTAATAAGCATTCGCTGAATGAAATGGAGAATCAGGTCTTAGGGTAAAATCATACTCATTCTGGCCTTGAAATCTCTGGGCCAGCCAAAATCTCCAACTTTCAAACACTAGGGGGCAGGCCGAGATTAGCATAGAAACGATTGTTTCCCTTTAGGTCAGTGGTTTCTGACTTCGCTTACGTAAGCATCACCTCGGGGTGCCTTTAGGCGTCCTGAAGACCAGAGCCGACTCCTAGCTATAGAGGAATCCCCAGAGGGTGGGGCTCAGGCAGCAGGGTTCTGGAAAGCTGCCCAGAAGATTCCGGCGCGCCGCTAAGGGCAAGAACCACAGCTCGGGAGTCGAGGCGTGGGGGTCAAGATGGCGCGGCGTAGGGCGCGGTGCCATAACGGAGACAAGCTCCGACGACCCCTGGCCTCCACGTCACACTGTCCGTGCTGCGCGGTGCCTTTCATCGATAATGGCGGGGATCGGTCTGTCCTCCGGGCGGCAACACGCCCGGCGCCGCCGACTGAGTGGGAAGCTCCCCCGCGACCGACTCCGGCTTCCCGCCAATGACAGAGGCTGCAGGCACCGCGCACCACCCCCGGGCCGCCGCGAGCCCCCACCCCGGAGCAGCGAGGCTCCGCCCCCGGGCGGCTGCTCCGTGAGGGTGCGGTCGTGGGGAGCGACGGCGGGGCCCGCGCTCGCGCTCTCTATTCCCTCAACTTCCCCCCGCCGACCGGCTCGCGTGGCCCGGGTCTCCGGTGGTGCACGCGGCCGCAGAGCGCGATGAGGCGGGCGGCGCTGCGGTAGGTAGCAGGGGGCCGGCGTGGCGCCGTCCTGGGGTCGCTCACGCTCGCGCTCCGGGCTGCTAGCGGGCCTGGGCGGAAGGAACCGGCTGCCAGCTGCAGGGACTCATGCGCTGGTTTGGGGGCAGAAAGGGGGACTGGGTGGGAAGGGGCCCCCTGGGTGGGAAGGGGCCCCTGGCTTCCACCACCGCGCCCGGACCGCTGCCGTCTGGCTTACGGTGGGGCGCAGCGACCCCCACCTTAAAGGCTTCTGGAGCAGTTTGGTATTAAAAGCGAAGCGGCACTTTAAGGGAGGAAGTTGGGTGTTCCTTGAAATTCCTTTCTCTGTGTTCATCAGGGGTGTGGTTTGGAGTTAGCCCCTTGCCGGAAAGCTCGCATTTAGGTTTCCACATTAACTTTCCAACTCCTTGCCCTCCTTTGGAGAGCATTTTCGGGTTAAGTGCTTGACCACTTGGACTCTGGGTAAAGTGCGCAGAGATTAATATGTGCAGAGATTGCGGGGTACCTCTTGGGCTGTCAGGAGCTCACTAGGACCGTGTGCCTGGGGCCTTTGGTGCTCATCTAAATTTTACCTAATGAGCAGCAAGGGCGCGAGGTGGGGGACTTGATTAGGCTACTTGGACTAGGAGGATGCCTTTTTGTATGTGTCACATGCCAGCTTGCCCACTTAATGCCTAGGGGCTTAGACTCTCGGACAAGTCTGGCTCTCCCCCAGCTCCTTGCACCCGAGCACTCCAGCTGTCCCCAGATTCTTTGCGCCCAGCAAGGTCCCCAGGGGCCTTACCCGGTTACAGCGTTTGAAATCATCCCACTACAGGTGCCACCAACTCAGTGTGGCCCACACTTGCGCTGACCCTGAACTCCATCATTTCTCTTAGGGATCGTGGATATTTCTCTCTCTCTCTCTCACTCACTCACTGTCCTGATGGATCTTGCTATTGGTTGAAAAAGGTTCTCTCCCTCTCTTTCATAGAACTTAAAAAATAAAAGCTTTGTTAACATTGTTTAGACAGTGTTACATTACAGGAAGGGCCACAGTTGACTTCAGGTTACATTGGACATGATGGGAGGGGCCTTCCACAAAGCTACATAGTTTTGGGGCATCTGGGTGGCTCACTTAAGTGCCTGCCTTCGGCTCAGGTGTGATCTCGAGGTCCTGGGATCAAGCCCCACATCCAGCTCCCTTTTTAGTGGGGGGGTCTGGTTCTTCTTTTCCCGCTCCTCCTGCTTTTGCATGCGGTGCTCTCTCTGTCAATCAATCAATCAATCAATCAATCAGTGTTAATTAAAAAAAAAAAGCTACATGGTCTTGCCATGTGCCTTTCCCCAAGGAATCCTTGTTTGATCTTCTCTCCGCCTTGGAGGTCTCTTTCTTTGCCCTGAACTCCCATAAACCTGCGTTCCTTTCTTGTGAGTTCTGTTGAAGCTTAAGCAGGTACTCTGTTAGTGTTCAGTGAGTGCAAGAGTTCATCAACGAGTACTGACTGTTTGAGATGATTAGGTTATTTGACAAGTGGGCAGTCTTTGTAGCTTCTTTTCTCCCCCCAGACTCAACAAAGAGTCACCTTTGTTCAGGTTCTAAATTGAGGCATTTCCGCAGAGTGCAGGGTATGTGGTGGCATTGCCTGTTAATGTGCTGAAAACTCTTCCTGGACACCTACACTAAGCTTGGGACCCAGAACAGAGCTAAGACACTTCTGCTCACACCGTAGGTGACTTCGGTGACTTCCTAGGCAAGACGTGAAGAGATTGGCCTCCTTGATCTTCTTTCATTGGAAAAGTTCAATCACAGAGTCCTTGGGCCTGAATGTCTCAAAGGCTCTTGACAGTTTCTTCTAAAGGCCTACCTAGGAATGTCACTGTAAAACTCCAGAGAGCTAATCAGGGGATAAACCAATATCCCTGAGACACTGAGGTGTTGGGTAGTGATGAAACCATTCTGATGCTCCCTCCACCTCAGTGCTGCATATATAAAAGAGAAGTAGCCCGAGATTGTGAAAAATACATCTTACTGCAGATGCATTCATGCGCGCATGTGTGTATGTGAACTTCTTTCTCCTTATGACAGTCCTATAGGATAAGGCACTATAACCACCCCATTTTACAGATGAAAAAACTTTTTGGGGGGTGGTGGGGAGTTAGTCCTCGCTTGTCCTGGCATGCGGTAGTAAGAATTTACTAATAATTTGAACTAGAATGAGTAACAATATTGGGGGTTCTGGACCTCTCCACTGCCTTGCTTTCTTCAACTTGCATTCAGGAGATTGTTTTGTTAATCTCTGATACTATACGTGTGTTATCCCTGATGTGATAGTGAGCGATTAGGAGTCAACATGTAAACAGTGAACTGAAACCAACTTAACTTATTTTGGCAGACTAGGCTAGGCACATTTGGGCAATGGTTTTTATTTTGTTTGGGGACTAGGAGATTTCTGCCCCAGTCCAATAAATATTCTCTTTGAGTCTGGAGAGGGCTAATTCTGTTTTCTTCTCTCTCTTTTTTTAAAAAGATTTTATTTATTTATTTGACAGAGATCACAAGTAGGCAGAGAGGCAGACAGAGAAAGGGGGAAGCAGGCTCCCTGCTGAGCAGAGAGCCTGATGCGGGGCTCGATCCCAGGACCCTACGATCATGACCCGAGCCGAAGGCAGAGGCTTAACCCACTGAGCCACCCAGGCGCCCCTAATTCTGTTTTCAAACTGATTAACTTACAATTGGCTTTAGCTTATGGTGTGAGAATAAAGAACAAAATAAACGTTCATGTTTAATAATAGACGTTCATAATTAATTTACTTAACTGTTTACCAAATTGATTCTGGGCTTCTGAAGTTAATAAAAAAGCAAGAGTAGATCCATTAAACCTGGCTGATATCTTTTATTTATTTTATAGATTGTTAGCTAATTGTTCTCTGCTCTCATGAAATGTTTACTCCAGTTGGAGAGATGATTTATAGAATAGCATCATATGGAAATATACATACACTGGAGAAATAAGTACAGACCCTTACAGGAAAGTATATACTAAGGATGTGGGATGGCCAAGTGTTCTAGGAGGAGGGGCTGGTTTTTGGGGTTGCCTAGAAGCCGGGGAACCTAGTCCAGTGTGTTTTATCTTGTTTCGTAGGTTTTGTTCCTTGAACAAGGGACTGCTTATTCCTGGCAGAAGATTGACTCAAGGATCCCAGAATCCAGAGAAAAAAGGAGTTATCCATATGCATGAAGGTAAGCATGGGTGTTTACCTTTTAGGCCCACGTGGTTAAAAAAAAAACAAATCTGTCTTACTTGGGAGCCATATAGATAGGTAGTTTAGGACAAATGAGACATACTAAAAGTAGATTTTTTAAAAAATATTTTATTTATTTATTTGACACACACGGAGAGAGAGAGAGTGAGCACAAACAGGGGGAGTGGCAGGCAGAAGGAGAAGGAGAAGCAGGCTCCCTGCAGAGCAGGGGAAACCTGATATGGGACTCGATCCCAGGATATCTGGGATCATGACCTGAGTCATGAAGGCAGTGGCATAACCAACTGAGCCACCAGGTGCCACCTTAAAGATAGACCTTTCATAAACTTCTCATTTATAAAATGATCAGTATAGTTTTCAGTAGAAACCACATTCAGAATTTTGGAGCTTTTGTTCCTGGGAGCCTGGGAGATGGAGCTCTTTCAGTAAATGATTTCCACCTTCCTTGTATCAGTACTAAAGGGGAAAACATGGACAAAAGACACCTGTTGTATAAGTAAGTCATGGGCTCTTCATTTGTAGCAACTAAATGCTCCTAATCTATAGTTTTGTTAGAGAGGCTATTAATCCTTGCTTGGTTGGGGCGCCTGGGTGGCTCAGTTGGTTGGGCAACTGCCTTTGGCTCCGGTCATGATCCTGGAGTCCTGGGATGGAGTCCCGCATCGGGCTTCCTGCTTGGTGGGGAGTCTGCTTCTCCCTCTGACCCTCCAGTCCCCTCCAGTATCCTAGTGGTTACAGGCATACCTCAGAGATATTGCAGGTTCAGTTCCAGACCAGCACAATAAAGTGAAGATCACAACAAAGTGAGTTAAATCGATTTGTTGGTTTCCCAGTGCATTTAGAAGTTACGCTTACCCTATACTGTAGTCTGTTAACAATACTGTAGAGACTACACTGTAATCTGTTAGCGATAGTGCTATGTCTAAAAAACAGTGTACATATCAAAGCAATTAAAATAGTACCATCAAAGCTCACTGGTCACAGATCCGCATAACAAATATAATCATTATGAAAAAGTTTGAAATATTGCAAGAATTGCCAAATGTGACACAGAGACATGAAGTGACCAAATGCTGTTGGAAAAATGGCACTGATGCAGGGTTGCCACAACATTTCAATTTGTAAAAAACATCCTATTTGTAAGGGACAATAAAGTGAAATGCGATAGCATGGGGGTATGCCTGTATATTTTGCAGTTCTCTATGATTTAGTTGTTTTTTTTAAAGGTTTTATTTATTTCTTTTATTTTAGAGCAAAAGCGCAAGAACATAGGGGGAGGGACTGAGTGAGAGGGAGAGAATCCCAAGCAGACTCCAGGTTGAGCTCAGAGCCCAGTGTGGGGTTCGATCTCACAACTCTTGAGATCATGACCTGAGCCAAAACCAAGAGTCAGACACTTAAGCGACTGAGGCACCCAGGCACCCTGATGATTTAGTTGTAATTAGAGTTTGTACCAAATTTATGGCATATAACAACTGTTTGACAGAAAAATCAACTATTTTTCATTAAAGTACATGTTTATCTAACCTTATTTTGTTTTGATCAGTTAGTTATTGAAGGACCAAGGATTGCTATAGTTAATTTCCTGTAACTAAAATATATATTTTATGAATCCTATATAAATGCATGTAAATAGATTTATTTTTTAGTCTTTAATTTCCACTGCTTATCTAATTTATTTTCCCTTTATCCATATAGCATGTTCACCTATACATGTGAATCACGGTGTGTGTGGTAATTCGTATCAACTTTTTTTTTAAGTGCTTAATTCTTTTTGGCATTAATTCACTCTTGCACATTTTGAGCATTAACTAAAATTAAATTGCTTTCTTTGCTTTTCCTTGATCTATGTCTTTGCTTCATTTTTGTGTCTTAAACTTCTCTAACACTTAGGATAGTATAAAAAATCAGAATGAGACTTGGCTACCAGTGTTAGTCCCTGCACTAAGCAGTCTGATCTATTACTGCCTAAAAGGAGGTGACAATTTTGGTCATAATATCTCCTTCATAAAGGGGCTCCTACTGACTGTGATACTGCCCCACCTGATGAACGATTGGAGTTACCCTTTTTTGTTTGTGTAAATAAATCCCAGTGATTGGCACCAGAGCATTCTTTTTTGCTCTGAGGAGACAATAGTTGTTTCAGGTTTTTAGAAAGCAGAGGCTTGATCCCTTTCCTGAGCTGTTTGTTGTGGCATTAAATGGAAATTAATCATTCTTTAAAGCTTTTGAGCACATGAACTGCTTTTCTTTTTTTTTTTTAATTAACTGCTTTTCATAGTTCTTGAACTCATTGCCATAATCCAGTTGCAATTTTTCTTTGTTTCTTGGAGTGACCTCTTTATTTTTATTTTAGTTCGTGATAAGTTGCGGGAGATCGTAGGAGCCTCCACAAACTGGAGGTAAGCACGCTTTGTGGTCATTCATTCTTTATCCCTATAGGCAAGGCAAGGCTGTATTTAGGCCCAGCTGGTGGTCTTAGTGTAGGGATGGAAGGGGTCCCGTGTTCGGAAATGGGTTGAGAGGTTTTTATTTTTTACTTGGGGGGAGAAGACCAACATTCCAACATAATCATCATTTGATGTACTGTTGTCATAAAATATCGTGATTTATACACACTCTGCCTTTTTCACAGTGTTTTCGGGTATTTTACCTCACTGGTTCTCAGCAAAACCTGTGACATGCTTATGGCATATATTCCTATCCTTTTTACTGATGATGAAACTGAAACTCAGAGAGACTGAAGGATTAAGTATTAGGGTTTGGGACTTAAACCCAAGTTTCTTGGTTTTTCTCTTTCACGCATCCTGACTTTTTATTGCTTCTTGTCAGTTCATAGTTAACCCGGTCTCTGAGTACTTCCCCACCGTGAAATAAGATAATAAACTTTTTGGCATACCAAATTTTGAAACTAAATGAGACAAAAAGAAAAAGCAGTCACTAGACATAAAATAATCTATTGTTGGTGTAGAAATTATCTAAGGACTTCTTTTTTTTAATATTTTATTTATTTATTTGACAGAGATCACAAGTAGGCAGATAGGCAGGCAGAGAGAGAGGAGGAAGCAGGCTCCCGCTGAGCAGAGAGCCCGATGTGGGACCTGATCCCAGGATCCTGAGATCATGACCTGAGCTGAAGGCAGAGGCTTTAACCCACTGAGCCACCCAGGCGCCCTAAGGACTTCTTTTTAACTGTTTATATGAAAATTTTCAAATTACTGAAAAGTAGAAAAAATGAATACCTGTGTCCCTACCATCTTGATTGGATACTTAGGGTTTTCCACTATTTCTTTTTTTTTAAAGATTTTATTTATTTCTTTGACAGAGAGAGATGCAGAGATGCAGAGAAAGGGAACACAAGCGGGGGGAGTGGGAGAGGGAGAAGCTGGCTTCCTATCGAGCGGGGAGCCTGATGTGGGGCTCGATCCCAAGACCCCAGGATCATGACCTGAGCCAAAGGGAGATGCTTAACCGCTGAGCTACGCAGGCACTCCTGGCTGAACTATTTCTAAGTGAATTATAGGTATCATGATAGTATGACACTTCAGCGTGTATCTCCAATAAATGAATACTCTTGTGTAACAAAATCAGCAATTATGTAACTTTAACAAACAGGATATTCTCTTACAGATGTAAATTTATAGTAATGTATAGTAATTCCTCAAATATCTTTTAAAGCTTTTAAAAAAATACCAAGATCCAATAAAGGATTGTATATTGCCTTTAGTGGTTATGGCTCTTTGGTCTCCCCTAATCTGGAATAGTAGACAATTACCCTCCCTCCTTTTTTTTTTTTTCTGTGAGCTTCACTTTAAAGAGGTCAAGCCATTTGTCCTGTAGAATGTTCCGTATTTAGGATTTACCTGATGCCGTTTAACTTGTTCCTTTACCCCCTCTATTTTTGGTAAGCTAACAGTTTCTGGCAATAATATCTTGTAAGTGAAACTTAGAAAGACATCTGAACTAATGATGTTGTCAACATTTTCGGTTCCTATCCCCTTGTCTCTCTGTCCTGTCCCACTTCAATTATCTCTTCTTTTTCTTCCCTTTCCGTCTCCTTTTCACGTTCTCTTCCTCTTTACCTTTTGCTCTGCCTTCTGTACTTCTTTTGGATATGCTCCATTTTTCTTCCTCTGTCTCTTCTGAAATTGAAGGCAGAGAGAGAGAGAGAGAGCGAGCGAGCGAACTGGGGCACAGAGAATGTAAGAATTGTCAAGATGAGGAATGGGAATATGGTGTTCAATGGCCACTGTGTTCTTTAGCCCATACACATGTTTGTGTCCATCGCTGCATTTTTTTTTAATAAAATATTTTATTTATTTATTTGTCAGAGAGAGAGAGAGAGAGAACTCAAGCAGGCAGAGTGGCAGGCAGAGGCAGAGAGAGAAGCAGGCTCCCCACTGAGCAAGGAGCCCGATGCAGGACTCGATCCCAGGACCCTGGGATCATGACCGGAGCCAAAGGCAGTGGCTCAACCAACTGAGCCACCCTGGCGTCCCCCATCGCTGCATTTTAAATTCAGTGTCAGGTGTTCTGTTTTTTGAATACCCTTTTTGATGAAGAGAATATATGGTTGGTTTGGGTGTATCTCTATCACTTATAAGTGTTTTTTTAAATCTACAAGCCCAAGGTATTTTAACAGAAAATTCTTAATTCCACCACGTGTCAGGTGGGGAGGGAGGGAAGGAAGAGCGGACGAGGTAGGTCCAGACCTTTGTTTTCCTCCTTTGATAGTGTCTGGTGTGCTTGCATGTCACTGGCATGTGGGCTAGCCCTGCCTCTGTGTTTCCTGAAGTTTGCATCCTTTCTTCTCAGAGACCATGTGAAAGCAATGGAGGAAAGAAAATTACTTCAGAGTTTCTTGGCCGAGTCACAGAAAGGACTGCCGCCCAGGAGAATGAGAGACAGTTATATTGAGGTTCTCTTGCCTTTGGGTAGTCAGCCTGAATTACGAGAGAAATATTTGACTGTTCAAAACACCATAAGGTAACACAGTGCTCTTTTTATTGCTGTCATTTTTTTGTTTTTATTTTATTTCCTTTAATCACTGTGACTTTGAGATGTAATTCCCATATCATACTATTCAGTTATGTAAAGTGAGCAGTTTTGTGGTTTTTAGGGTATTCGGAGAGTCAGGCAGCCGTCACCACAATCAGTTTGAGAACCTTTCATCTCTCCGAACTGTTCTTCCTTTTTAAGGGATGATCATCACGATTTTCATTTAATCGCAGTTGTCTTTATTTCACAGATTTGGCAGGATTCTTGAGGACCTTGACAGCTTAGGAGGTACTGGTATTATTTTAGTATTTCTAAATAGATATTTACTATTTCAGTAATTCTATAGATACACATTGAATCCTTTGGCTGGAGGGGACTTTTAAATTCTTTAACTTGCACAGATGAGGATATTCTAAAAGGGGAGTAAAAGAAGAGTCTCTGTTACCTCTGAATTGTCATAACTTTTTTCCTGAAAAGTAGATTCCTGTTTAACAGTTGTAATCTCATTAATTCTTCTTTCTAATTACTTTTCAAAAAGTCTTAAATTTATGGGAAAGTTGCTAGCACAGTACAAAGAATTGTTCTTCTCTGAGTCATGTAAGATAATGACTTCACCCATCACCCCCCGTGGTTTTCATTAGTCTTTCTTACAAACAAGGACGTTCTTCGTCATAACCACAATACAGCCATCAAAATCTGGAAATTAACCCTGCTCCTTGAGATTCTGTAATCCTCGGACCCCATTCACCTTTCACTAGTGGTCCTTTGTAGTAGAAAGGATCTAGTTCTGAATCACATGTTGCATTTAGTTGTTGTGTCAAGAACAGCTCCTCAGTGTTTCTCTGATCTCAAAGACCTTGATACTTTTGAAGGTGATAGGCAAAAATTCTTTTGTGGAATTTCTCTCAATTTCAGTTTATTTGGTGCTTCCCCATGATTAGATTTGAGACCTGCATCTTTGGCAGGAACATCACAGAAACGATGGTGTGTTCTTACTGCAGCTCATCAACTGGTGCAATATTGTCATTTGTCCCATCACTGGGATGTTAACTCTGATTCCTTGTTGAAGGTGGTGTCTGCCAGGCTTCTTCTTCTTCTTCTTTTTTTAATTATGTTCAGCTAGCCACCGTTTAGTACATAGTTAGTCCTTGAGGCAGTGTTCAATGATTCGTTAGTTAAGTATAACACCCAGTGCTCATCACAGCACGTGCCCTCCTGAATACTCATCACCTGGTTACCCCTTCCCCATGAAATCCCCACATTGTTTCTCGGTGTCCATAGGCTCTCATGGTTCATCTCTCTGATTTCTCCCCCTTTGGATTTCCCTCCCTTCCCCTATGGTCCTCCGAATGAAACCATACGATAATTATCTTTCTCTGCTTGACTTACTTCACTTAGCATAATCTCCTCCAGTCCCGTCCACACTGATGCACACGGTGGGTACTCATCATTTCTGATGGAATTTTATTCAGCCAGACTTCTTCACTGTAAAGTTACTCTTTACTCCTTTGTAATGAATACGTACCTGGTAGGCAGGTAAGTTAAGACCTTATAAACAGTCCATTTCTCATCAGACCTCCAATTTATTATTTTAAACTCTATATGGACTCAAGGATTCCTATTTTATTGAGTGGATTATGATAGGTCACTTTCATCTCTTGTGGTGCTCAGATTGGGCTGGGACTGTCCTGGTCCTTTCACACTGGCCTGTGCTTTTGTGTTTTCCTTTCTTTCTTTCTTTTTTTTTTCTTCTTCTTCTTTTTTTTTTTTTTTGATGTGTCCCTGTCATTCTTTGAGCATGTCCTCACTTTCTGGCATAGGAAGACATTCTAGGCTTATTTGTATTTTCCCTCACTTCGTCCCAGAATCAGCCAAAGCTCCAAGGAGCTCTGGTTCTTCTTGATGGAGAATGGTAATTGGAAACCAAGATAACGGTGCTGGGAGTGGTCCTCGCTGCTGGGGTGTCACTGCTCCTATGCCCTTTCAGTCCATGAGGTGGGGAATCTATGCACATGCACATACATTTACATCTATGCTTTTCTCTCTGTCTGTTTATCCATCTATGAAAATGATGAGTTCATGCTGACAGTTCCAATTCTGGTTCAGCACCACAGGTTCATTGATTTCTTCCCTTTTTGTATTTGTAATTCCATTTCCAGCTGGCTCCATTTTTCTAAATCCATTTACTTATTTGATCAGTGTCGGCTGCATGAAACTAATTTCATACCTCTGCCACCCCATCCCCTCACGGACCCATCATGGATGCTCCCCTCATCTCACTGGGATTCGTCCTAGGTCCCCTTCTGCAGGGTCACCGTTGTCATTGTGCGCAGCCTGCAACATGCCGGGCCACTGCTCTTGTTGCCTCCTTCTTTATGTCCTCCTGACCCCATTTGGGCTTCAGCATCCTACTCTGGGCTACCTTACTTGCTCTTAATAATGACTTTTGGACTGAACTGTTGGGAAAGGATTTAAAGAAAGACTCTAATGACTTCTACAATATAGACATTAAGTCCATTGTTAGGCTTAACACCCAGCTGCTTGTCCCTTCAGATTAAATAAACCTGGTCAGGGGCACCTGGGTGGCTCAGTCAGTTAAGTGTCTGCGTTTGGCTCAGGTCATGATCCTGGGGTCCGGGGATCGAGCTCCACATTGGGCTCCCTAGCTCCTGCTGTTGTTTGTTCCTTTCACCTGTTGACTTGATTCTGTTCTTTCTAGTTCTTCCAGCAATTTGCCTTATCACCTATGCTTTCTCGTATCTCAAGCCTTTTCTCAAGTTCACATTTCCTTCAGCTCATAAACATGTTCAAGGTTCTTCCATCCTACAAGGAAGACTATGTAAAGCCACCTTCCCTTACAACACTGTCGAACTTTCTCCCCCACTTCAGAGCTAACTTTCTGGAACGTGTTAGAAAAAGTCATTTGCTCTTATTTCCTTTATGTCTTGACTTCTGTTTACTTCGCAGTCTCACATGTTTTGGCTTCTGCTCGTCCTTGCCATTGAACTGCTCTTGCCAAGCCCTCCACTGGCCCCCTTATTTCATGATCTAATGGGTGCCCAAGGCTTACCTGATCCCTTTGTGGTTCCTAATATTGCCAAACTCATCCTTGGGCTTTGGGGACATTTCGTCCTGCCTCTCTGGCTGTTCTCTCCTAGTCTCCTTTGTGGGTTCCTCTTTCACTAGTAACCTTTTCAATGTTGGTTATGCCCAGGGTTTTGTCTTCTGCGCTTTCTTGCTTATCTGTATGCTCACTATAAATGATCGCATTTACTGCCAGTGCTTTACTTGTTCTCAGTATGTGGAATCCTTAGGAAGCTGTGTTTCTTGCCTTGCTTTTCTGAATTCTAGACCCATTTGTCCTCCTGGACATCTCCATGTGGATATGCCACAGGCTTCTCAAATTTAACATGTTGAAAATAGTCCATTCTACTCTTCTTGTATTCTCTTTTTCAGTGAATGGTGTACCATATTCACTCAGGCGAGCTAAAGACCTGGGGTTATTACAATCTTGCCAAGTGTACCTTCTTCTTAACTCTAGGATCTTTTCATTTCCATTGGTACTGCCATAGGTCAGCCACACACGATTTATTTTATGAGCACCACAGAGGCTTTTAAATGGCCTTTCCTGCCTTATCCTCTCGTTCCCCCAGTGCATCCTTTAGCAGGCGCATGGATGGAAGGATTTATTCTCACTTAACTAATATTTATAGGATGCAGACCCTGGGCCCTGAGGGTAACTGATCCAAATTTGAATGAATCATGGGGAAGCAATGAGGCCACCAAACACAGAAGTATAATGCAACTTTAAGTGGGTTGTCATTTATAAGACGCATAGAGTCACGCTAAGCTTATTGAAACATGGAAAGTACACAGCCACAGGGCAGTGTAGGAGTCAAGGGTGTTATGGGGAAGGAGGGAAAACTTAAGTGAAGTAATTGCTTTATGATTAGGAAAGAATCAGAGGGAAAATAGATAGCTGAGTCCTTGTGATTTGTTTCTCTTTTCTGAAGATGTTTGACGCTGTCAGACTCATGTGCTGGGGTCTTTCTCTAATTGAGGCACCGCGTCTGTGCAGCGGTAACAGGACACCTGGTAGGCTTGGGCTTTGGGCTTTGGTTTCTTCACCAAATCTAAAATTGAGTGGGCAGTTAGATTAGAGAATCCCCAAATCTCTTCAATGTATGAAAAGTCTTTGGTCCTCCGATAAGACCACTAGTGGGATATAGGGGTTTGGGTCTTCAAAACAAGATAATTTCAGGGCATCAGTTGTAAATGTTGAGAAATAATTTTATTTTTCCTTTATTTTGTTCTCTTCTCTAATAGTTCTTATTTGCTACATGCACACCAGAATTCATGAAGCTAAGATGTCTCCTTTGTCAATAGTTACAGCCCTGGTGGATAAGATTGGTAAGCGATATTATTTTCTGAGCATAATTTGAATTCTCAGTAATTACAAGAGGTTATTGAAATTAAGGGAAATATTTTCCTTTTATGGGTACATTTTTATGTGTATATATAAAGGAAAATGTCTAGAATGCTGTATTCCAAGATACATATTTATTATAATATTCTTTGAGTGGAAGGGTTTTGCATGATTCCATTTTATTTTTTATATTTTTTGCATTGTCTGCAGTTTTCCAAAAGATACATGAATTTCTTTTGTATGTCAAAAAAGTTATTTTGGTTTTGAAGACTAAAAAAAAAAAAGAAAAAAGGAAATGTGGTAGAATTTGCCAGAATTTCAAGTGAAATTTTCCAGTTGTAATAGAGAAAATTTGGGGTATGGTTTGAACTCAGATTGATTTTCTGTTTTGCAGATATGTGTAAGATGAGCTTAAGCCCAGAGCAGGACATTAAGTTCAGTGGCCATGTTAGCTGGGTTGGGAAGACATCCATGGAAGTGAAGATGCAAATGTTCCAGGTGTGTATGCATCTAAAGTTTGCCTGCTTGTTCCAACACCACCGGCCAGGCCTAGTGAAAGAAAAGCGTATTTACCTCTCTGTGAATGGACAGGTATACAGCTCACCACTTCTAGAAAAAAATCATTGAAAGTTCATGTCATGCAGATGGTGGGTTTTTGGTTTTTTTTTTTTAGATTTACTTATTTATTTTTAGAGAGAGTGAGAGAGAAAGAGAAAGCGAATGTGGGGAGGGGCAGAAGGGGAGAGAGACTCTCAAGCAGGCTCCCTGCTGAGTCCGGAGCCCGACCAGGGGCTCCATCCCAGGACCCTGAGATCATGACCTGAGCCGAAATCTAGAGTCGGGCGGTCAACTGACTGAGCCACCCAGGCACCTAGTAAATGGTGGGTTATTAACGGTCCTCCTCCTGTGTAAAGACTGACACATTATTTAGTGTTTAGGTTCAGTGTGTATTACTTTTAAGTCACATATAGCTATTTACCCCAGAGAATTCACACAAGTCTGAGTTCCATTAAGCATGAATGGTAGTGGTCACTCTGTTAGTTTCCTAGGGCTGCGGGAACAAAGTACCACGAAGTAGGTGGCTTCAAACAAATTGTCTCGCCGCTTGGCAGCTAGAAGTCCAAAATCAAGGCCTCAGCAGGACCATGATCCCTCTAACATTTGTAGAGGGAGAATCCTTCCTTGCTTCTGGTGGTTTGCTGGCAGTGCTTGGCGTTCCTTGGCTTGCAACTCTGACACTTCAATCTCTGCCTCCATTGCCATATACTCTTTCCCTCTTGTGTCTCTATGTCTCTTCTTTTTTTTTTTAATTAAGTAATCTCTGTGCCCAGCGTGGGGCTCGAACTTACAACCCCAATATTGAGAGTCACATGCTCTACCAAATGAGCCAGCCAGGTGCCCCTCTCTTATGAGAACATCAGTAATGTTGGAGTAAGACCCCACCCTACTCTAGTATGACCTCATCCTACATCCAAGTAAAGTCATGTTCACAGGTACTGAGGTGTAGGGCTTCATATCTTTTTCCAGAACACTGTTCAACCCGTAACAGTCACTTAGACCAATACAGCAGTTAGGAACAGCTCCTCTAATGAGCAGAATTCAGAGTAGCTATTATAAAGAAGTAAAGACATTTGACCAGAAAAGGTTCCTCAAAGAGGATAGTAGCACAGAAATCAGATAATTCAGAGTACAAATGGTGAGCATAGCATAATGGATAAACTTGTTCAATCACTGTGTTGTACACCTGAAGCTAATGTAATGTGTGTGTCAACTTTACTCAAAAAGAAATAATAAGGGGCAAAAAGAATGGCTTCTTCAGTTATGCCAAAGTATTCAGTAGGCCCATTATTCAGATACATTTTTTCTATTCTGGAATGATAAAGCATTTCACCTTTCAGAAAAGTCTGAAACTTGCTCTGCAGTAATTAAAGTTTTATCAGAATAGTTTAGTTTTTTATTTGATGCTATATATAAGCAGTTGGATTCTTTAACTCCCATGTTGCTATAACTGACACTAACATTTTTTAGAACAAAATGCAGATCGTAGGGGATATAGCTATGATTTGTCCACACTGTTTTTTTTTAAGATTTTATTTATTTATTTGACAGAGAGAGATCACAGACAGGCAGAGGCAGGCAGAGAGAGAGGGGGAAGCAGGCTCCCTGGTGAGCAGAGAGTGTTGTTTATTTTTTTAAAGATTTATTTATTTATGGGGCAGAGAATCTTAACAGACTCCACACTGAGCACAGAGCCCAACATGGGGCTTGATCCCAGGATCCTGAGATCATGACCTGAGCTGAAACCAAGAGTTGGACACTTATCTGACTGAGCCACTTTCATGGTTGATTCCTGCTCCGATTCCTGGTGTCCAATCTGCTTTTTGGAGGATTCTTTGTAATTTGAATCTTGGCCAAATAGGTTGAAAAGAGAAGCAGGAGTTATTGCGAGGACAGAGCCAGTGAAAATTAATGTCAGACAAGTACAAACTTTTTTTAAAAATTTATTTGAGAGACAGAGATCACAAGTAGGCAGAAAGGCAGGCAGAGAGAGAGGAGGAAGCAGGCTCCCCGCTGAGCAGAGAGCCCGATGCGGGGCTCGATCCCAGGACCCTGAGATCATGACCCGAGCCGAAGGCAGCGGCTTAACCCACTGAGCCACCCAGGCGCCCCAGACAAGTACAAACTTCTGTTTTAAGTTTGTGTTTCTCATTGGCCATTTTGGCTAATAACTCAAGAACTGAGTGATCCTTCCGTTCCAGAGAGGAAACTTGGTGGTAGGTGCTTTGCCTTTGGTTTGGGTACCTGTAGGTTCAAATCCCAGCTCTGCTGCTTATTAGCCATGAGACTGTGGGTAGATTAGGTACCTTCTTTGAGCTTCTGTTTTCTCAAGTGTAGCATGGAAACAGTACCGTGTTATATTGTTTGGTAAGTATGAATAAAAAAACAACCCAACTGTCTTAATTACTTGGTAGAATTGCCTGTCACACAGTGAGCACTAATGCCATGTTGGCAGTAATGTTAATTTGTTATTGCTCCTGTGGAGGTGGTCCCAAGTCTTTTCTGGGATTGACCTTCAGACCTATCTTCCGAGCGCCTGTTACATCTCTGCCCCTGCATGTGCTCCTGCTGCCTCAAATCCAGCGTGTTAGAAACTGAGCACCTGGGCGCCTGGGTGGCTCAGTGGGTTAAGCCTCTGCCTTCAGCTCAGGTCATGACCTCAGGGTCCTGGGTTCGAGCCCCACATTGGGCTTTCTGCTCAGCAGGGAGCCTGCTTCCCCCGCTCTCTCTGCCTGCCTCTCTGCCTACTTCTGATCTCTCTCTGTCAAATAAATAAATAAAAATTAAAAAAAAAAAGAAACTGAGCACCTCAGTTTCTTCTGCAGCCCTGATCCTCCTCGATTCTCGCCTTCGCCTCCACAGCCTTGTGGCAAGTCTTACAAATTCATCACCCAGAACAGCTCATCTGACTTCGTTCTTGTCCCACAAGAGGCAGCGAGGCCTTGAATGAGGCCCAGGGAGGGGCCTGGTCAGTGAGCCTCCCTGCTGCAGTCTGTGGTCCCTCTGTTGAGGGACCAGTTAGACCTTCCAGAGCCGACCTCAGATCACCTCATTTTCCTTCTCAAAAATCTTCTGTGACCGTTCTCTGTGCATTATATACCTTCCTAGAGCTTGCTGCGGGACATTTTGAACCTCTGAAGAGTAGAGCGTTGTTTGTTTTTGCATTCTCGATGTTTGGCCCTAGCAGGTGTTCCTTCTGGTAACACGTACTTTGAACTGTGGGTTGGATGAGTATCATTGCTTATGCTTTCTTCTTGGCCTGACGTCCTCGTGCTCTGGCTCCACAGATCCGCATTCCGCCTGTGCTCCCAGACCCCCTCATGCCCGGATGCTTCCCTCATCCTTCCAGCTCGCAGCCCCTGTCCCGTCCCCATGCCTCCTTCCCCACCACCCCTGCTCTGAGCCTTTCTCCTGGCGCCTCTTCTCCACCGAGCCGCATATGAACACATTTGTTTCTCCTCTGCTAGGCTATACATGTCCTCAGAACAGCATCTGGGCGTGAGTCGGCCAGCTCACCTCCTGACATCCATTCATGTGTTGTTCCCTTAGCCATTGCTTCTGGAGGGCCTCTTCTGTGCTAGGCATGCGGCGGTGAGCTAAACAAAGTTTCATTCTCTTAGAGTTTACAGTCTAGTAATACTCAATCATTTTCTGCCCTGACGCATACATCAGCAATTATCTGCTCTCTGCCGGTGCTTGTGCTCGGTGCTAGAGATGCAGACGTGAGCGAAAATGGTCTTGGTCCTCAGGGTGTGCCTGCTGCGGAGGGACTCCGCCACATATGTAAATGACCGTGATATACGGCCCCCAACTTAGGATGGGCTGATTTTTCAGCTTTACGATGGCGTGAAACAGTGTTCAGTAGAAACTGTACTTTGAAGTTTGAATTTTGATCTCCTCCTGGGCGAGTGATAGGCAACATAGCAGCCACTGCGAGCTGCCGCTCCCCCGCAGCCACGTGATGTTGAGAAGAGATGACTCGTACACTTGCAGCGCGACTGTCCCTGGGCAGCCATTCCGTGTTTCCTTTCAGGACAGTATTCAATAAATGACCTGAGGTAGTCAGTGCTTTGTTATAAAATAGCTTTGTGTTGGATGATTCTGCACAGCCGTAGGTGAACGTCAGTGTTCTTGAGCATGCTTCGAGTAGGCTAGGCTAGGCTGTGACGTTCTGTAGGTCATGTGTATTCGACTTAATGACATTTGCGCCTTAGGGTGGGTTTGTTGGCATATAATCTCACTGTGAATCGGGGAGGCTCTGTAGTACTGAAGCGTCGTACAGTGTTTCTCCACAGGGACGCTCTTGGGATTGCACGTAGGAAGTTATGCAGGACAGTCCCCTGCGTTGTGAGGTGTTTAGCTCCTTGGTTACCCCTGCCCCATTAATGATGTCCCTCAAGTCATGTGACAACCAAAAACCTCTCCGACACATATCCAGATGCTCCCAGCAGGGGTGGTACCCATCTGTTGTGTTGAGAACCACTTTCAGGGGAGGATTTCGTTTCCATTCTCGTAGCAAACCAAGGAGGGAATGGTGATCTCTGCCTGGGGAGGGGGGATGGGGCAGGGCTGGGGAGGAGTGTCCTGAGGAGGGCGGCTGTGACGAAGGCATCAGGCACGGGCATGGACAGGACAGGTTCACTAGCACAGTACGTTCCAGGACCTCCCAAGTTGTCAGCGGTGGCTAGGGCAAAAGGTGCAGGTGTGAGGGGGGTGTTTGGTGGACAGCCAGAAAGGAATCTGGGCTGTGTTGTGGAAGGCTTTATATGTAGTGCCCGCAGGCTTAGAGCAGATGCGGCAAGAAGGTCGAGGGGGAGGGTGATGGGGCCTGAACGGGCACAGGGAGGAGGATGAGGGGTGAGGTGTATTGACGAGTGAGCCTGGCACACCCCCAGCTGATGATGGGACTTCACGGCATAACCTTCCTGCAAGTACAGACCCCTAGAGGCTAAGAAATGCCTTAAAGCCTCAAAGCCTTGTGCATTGTACATGTCTCACTTCATCCACAGAATTGTCACTGATCCTCACCCTTTCTTGGGAGCCCCCGGGCTCAGCTAAGGAAAACCAAACGGGCTGGTCATTGGCAACTGAAAACACTGACATCTGTGGGAGCAGAGGGCCCTTCACCTGGCTCTGTGTGCCTTCGTGAGGACGGGCGGGCGCGGAGAACGCAGAATCCTGCGCGCTGCCGGACAGTCCCATGATGCAGATGGGGCCGGTCCCTCTGTGACCCTTGCCCTTGAGTCTCAGTCACGTGTGGTTCCAGAGCCTGTGGGTCATGGTCATCCCAGCCCTTCTCGCATAGATCCTGTTTGAATGTTAGGAAGTCTTTCTCCTCTCTCACAACCACAGGCTCCTTGGTCTTGCTGCCTTTCACCCAGAGCTTAGTTCTGTGCCTGGCAGCTCAGCAAATGGTGGTTAATGAACGCGCTTTTTTCTAATTGCAGCCTTTTCAAAGCATGCGAGCTAGCTGTTAGAGTTGCAGCAGGTCTTCCCAGTAAATGCATTTCTTACATCTGTATTTTCTTTCCATTGTTCTTTAGTTACATGGCAATGAATTTTGTCCTGTTCTGGATGCGACATTTGTAATGGTGGCTCGTGATTCTGAAAATAAAGGGTAATTTCTCTTTTTTCCTAATTCTTTGTTTTGAAAATTTCAAAGAGACCTAAAACTAGAGAGAAGACTATAATGAATTTCCATATACCCATCAACTAGACTTAGAATTTTCAAACATATTTTGCCATATTTGCTTCATCTGTTTTTCCAAATTATATTATTTGGTTATATTTTAAAGCAAATCCTAGACATAATGACCTTTCACTCTGAATACTTTTGTGTAGGGATCACTTTAGAGATGAGGATATTTTCCTAAGAAAAATACATTACCATTAGAGTGCCTAACAAAAATAATAGTAAGTTTGTAATATATTCTCATGGTCAATGCATATTCAGTTTTCCCCAGATATCTTTTTAATGATCTTTTCGACTCAGGATCCAAACAAAGTTCAGGCACTATATTTGATTTTTATGTCTATTAAGCCTTTTATTTTTATTATAGCTTTATCTAGATATAATTCACATACCATACAATTCACCTATTGAAAGGGTACCGTTTAATGACTCTTAGTGTATTCACAGAATTGTATGATCTTTTAAGGCTTTTTAATCCAGAACAGTTATGTGTCCTTGTTGCCCCCTGAGTGTTTCATATCAACTTGTTGAAGGGCCAGATGGGTTCTTCTGTACAGTGTCCAGCTTTCTGGATTTGTCTCGTGGCTCCCTCATGGTGTTTTTTTTCCCCCCACTTATTTCTGTATCCCTAGTATTTTCTGTAAACTGAAGTTAGATCTAAAGTTTTGATCAGTTTCAGGTTCAGCTTATTTAATGAGAGCATCTTGTAGGTGATGAGATCTATGTATCTCAAAATTGTAATGAATCTCACGTATCAAGTCAGGTACAGATTGTCCTGCACGTAGTGATGCCGAGATTGGCGTGTGGCGGATCAGTGGTGACCGAACTGACCTTTTCATTGGAGGGCTCACTTGATCCTCTTGTGATCAGCAATAATCTGCAGGTCCTAGTGGGATACAGGGTATTCCCAGAGTGTACTTTGTCACCGTGTGAATAGCTAGCTCCCTGTCTTCTTTCAGTGCCTTTTTTAAATAAAGATTTTATTTATTATTTATTTGACAGACAGAGATCACAAGTAGGCAGAGAGGCAGGCAGAGAGAAGGGGGGGAAGCAGGCTCCCTGCCAAGCAGAGAGCCTGACTTGGGGCTCGATCCCAGGACTCTGGGATCATGACCTGAGCCAAAGGCAGACGCTTTAATCCACTGAGCCACCCAGGTGCCCCTTCTTTCATTGCTTTGAATGTCCATTGCTGATCATTGCTTTAATCATTAAGGTAAATCCTGTCTTTCCTCCTATATTTACTACCTGGAGTTCTGGAAAGAAGAACCTTCCTTTGTTAACTAGGGCAGTTTGATTTGTAAAGGAAAGTCAGGATTAATGTTTCATTCTTGCCCTTTATTTACACATTTTCCAAGTAATGGGTTGCTTGACTAGCTAGTGATGACATGGCTTGTCTACTTTTTGGCTTTTTTAAAAAAGCGTCATTGTGAATTCATGGATTTTAATGGTCTGGACGTCAGTAAGTTGCAGCCCTTGTTCTTCCTGGGGCTCAGAGTGTACCATCTTTGTGCAGTAGGACCCCCTTTAAGCTTGCTTCTGTGAAAAGCCCTTTTCATATTTCCCCTCTAGTCTTCCTGTTCTCTGGTACAGTGGGATATTTGGGCTCATCTAACACATTTCCTGCCTCGGGCCTGGAATCAGCCATTTCTCCATGGAGGCCAGGGTTTCCTCTCAGCGAGCACTGGTATTCAGAGACCAGAATCCAGGCATAAGAACTGTATGTTGTTTCTTGTTTGTCATTGTCTCTACACGTTTTCAGTGGACAGAGCTAGGATGCATGTTAAATAGCAACAAACACATGCTCAGTGTTGTGAGTTTATACCATCAATTCCAAGTCAGATTGAACTTTACAGATTTTAACTTCTTTGGCTTTATATTTTCTTCCTCTTAAGGTGTATTTTTGGTTCCTAACAGGAGTCATACCCAAGACATTGAAACAGAGAAACACTGGTGCTGGGGTGGGAGGGAATGGAATGGGGTTGCTGTGGGTACAGGACAGTCTAGGGGCCCGTGGGGAGTCTGATTTGTGTTAGAAACTTGAAGGAGTCTGCAGCGAGAAACCTTTCCTGCTGCATGGAGAGCTGACTCGGAAGAATGAGTTAGGATCAAACCGTCCTCTGGTGACTGGTGTGAGCGTAGAATGCAGCCCGCAGCTCTTCACTCCTCCCAGCAGCCCAGCTGACCTGCTGCTGCTCGCTGGCCTGGGCCTCCTTGCCAACCCTGGAAAGGGCTGGATTTAAACTCTCTTGCAGATGATGCTTTTGAATTTTCCAAGCTGCCATTTCAGTATCTTTGTTTCCATTTTGAGAAATTTGCCACCTATAGAGAGCTAGGATAATGCAGTGAGCACCGATGGGGCTTCAGCTAAAGTCACCGATTAACGTTTTGCCACCAGCCTTATTCTATGGCCCTCTCACTCTGAGTACACACATGGACACTCTCTCCCTGAATCACTTGAAAGTAAGTTTTGAGACTACTTCTGTAGATGCTTTAGCCCGTACCTCCTGATAATAAGGTCATTCTGCTACATAACCTCGATGCCTTTATTATAGCCAGAAATTGAAATGGTATAGTGGCGCTATCTAATGTACGACCCACATTCACACTTTGCCACTTGTCCCTAGTTTTATAGCCCTTCCCCCTGAGTCAGGATCTGATCAAGGATCATGTACTGCATGTGGTTAACATGTTTGTTTGTTTTTTTTTTAAAGAGCCCCCTTGCCATTTTCTGTCTTTTAAGATGCTGACATTTTTAATTTTATTCGGTTTTTATTATGTTGGTCACCGTACAGCACATCATTAGTTTTTGCTGTAGTGTTCCATGATTCACTGTTTGCGTATAACGCGCAGTGCTCTGTGCGATCCGTGCCCTCCTTAATACCCACCACCGGATATTAAGGACATTGGCATTCTTTTTTTTAAAGTTTTATTTATTTGACAGACAGAGATCACAAGTAGGCAGAGAGACAGGCAGAGCGAGAGGAAGGGAAGCAGGCTTCCGGCCAAGTGGAGAGCCCGATGCGGGGCCCGATCCCAGGACCCTGGGATCATGACCTGAGCCGAAAGCAGAGGCTTTAACCCACTGAGCCACCCAGGCACCCCAGGACACTGGCATTCTTTGAAGAGTCCAGGCCAGGTGTCCTGTAGAATGTTCTACAGCCTGTTTTTGGCTGTTTCCTCGTTACTGCGATCAGGTGAAATTTTTCAGGGAGAGGTGGTATCCTTTTTATAAATGTGAACTTTCTAGTGTACAGACTAGTTCATGACCGGAAAGCTCCTCAGTTGTTCCAGAGTTATTAGGGAAGCAGTCAGGCTGCATTACCCAAGACCAGCAGCAAAGACTTCTTGAAATGAATGGGTAATTGGTAACCTTCCATATTTACTGGGTTATGACACCTCTTAAACTGTAATCTTTTCTTTTCTTCTCTTTAGGCCGGCATTTGTAAATCCACTCATCCCTGAGAGCCCAGAGGAAGAAGAGCTCTTTAGACAAGGAGAATGTATATTAATTTGTTTATAACGTAAAGATACAGTTTAAAGCCCATTAACTATACTGCAGAGGAGGTTATGGAAGAGTATGGATGGACTCCTCATGGCGGTCACGTGTCTCTCTCATGCCAGGAATTTATTGAAATTAAAAATAGCTTATTTTTTTTTCCCCGCTGGAGTTCTCAGAACAGTTTTATCAATTAGACAGTATTCACTAAGTGAAAGAATTTGCTTTCTCATTTTGTAATAAATGGATCAGTGAGATAACTGCTGGGCAGGGGTCTAGGCCAGGGTGGTCTTTCCATGTGGTCTTTAATTGGCCCCACCTGAGCTGGTGCAGCTTCCTTCCGGAAGCCAAGAGTCGCCGGACAGCTTACGTAGCCTCAGCAGCCTTCTCTAGGATATGTGTATAATTGCCTGTGGGCTTTACAAAATCTGGAAATGTTCCCTTTGTAGGGTCCAGCGCAGTGCAGGTCAGGAACCCCAGTGCTATAGTGTGACCCCCACCCCGATCGTAGCTCCTTATTGTCCTGTGTTCCAGTGAACAAGGGGAGAAGGGTCGCCTTCAGTGCCAAGTCATTACTGAAAATGGCTCCCAGTGCTGAGGAGAGGACTACCATCCACGAGATGTTTCTTAAC